>NW_021604565.1:4622244-4682701 GCF_004785775.1 Grammomys surdaster | reverse complement strand
GAGAGAGACAGCGAGACAGAGACACACACAGAGACAGGAACGGAGAGAGACAGCGAGACAGAGACACACACAGAGACAGGAATGGAGAGAGACAGAGTTAGAGATAGAAAGACATATACAGAGTCAGAGAGACAGAAACAGAGAGAGACAGACACATACAGAGACAGACAGACAGACAGGAATGCTGCGACTCAGGTCTCCTTTTTATTAAGTCTAGACCCCATCTCATGAAATGGTGCCACCCACATTTAAAGTGGGTCTTCTGACGTCTCTCAGAGACATGTCTAGAGATATACCTCTTAGGTGACTCCAGATCGTCAAATTGACAATCCATATTATCATCACAGTCTCCAAAATGCTGTTTATGAGCAAGACTTTGGGGTAGTCGATTAGATCACGAGGGTACTGCCTAGTCAATGGATTAATCCAATGATGGATTCATGGGCATAAGCCTGACTTTAAAGGTACATAGTCTTCCCACTGTATTCACCCCTCCTCTCCCTCTTTCTCCTTCCCCCTTTCCTTCACCCTCTTCCTCTCCAGTGCCCTCTCCTCTTTCATGGCTGCCTAGAGGTAAGCAACTCTGCTCTGTTCCACCATACCCCTCTCCCACGGTGTTCTGTTTCACCACAGTCCGTTGCAGTGCAGCCAGCCCACTGTAGACTGCAAGCTTCAAAACTGACAGGTAAGATTTGATTTTCTTATTTTGTGCATGTGTATGTTCATGTGGTTTATGGACATGTTTATGTGTGTTGGTATACATGTCCTTGGGGTGTACATGCACATATGTGCTCATGCATGTGGATGATGGGTAGATGTCATTGCCTGTCTTCTTGATCACTCTCCATCTCAGTTTTTAGGACAAGGTCTTTCACCGAACCAGGTGCTCAGTGATTTGTTATGTTGGTTGCTACTAAGCTCCAGGGATCCACCTGTCTCCTCTGGCCCCTCTAGTACTGGGGTGGTAGATGCATGCAGCTATGCCCAGAGTCTATGTGGGTCCTACAGATCCAACACAGGTTCCCACACTTGCACAGAGTGCACTGTACCAGCAGAAGCATTTCTCCAGTCCCTTCCTTTTTTCTCAAGATATTTATCACAGAAGTGGAATGTCAACAGCCAAAGGGAGTCAAGGAATGTTTGTCTGATGGGGCCTTGGAGATGTAGCAGAAAATGAGATATAAGAAAGTGTGTGTGAGCTGGGCGGTGGTGGCGCATGCCTTTAATCCCAGCACTTGGGAGGCAGAGGCAGGCGGATTTCTGAGTTCGAGGCCAGCCTGGTCTACAGAGTGAGTTCCAGGACAGCCAGGACTACACAGAGAAACCCTGTCTCAACCCCCCCACCCCCACCCAAAAAAGAAAGTGTGTGTGTGTGTGTGTGTGTGTGGCAGGGGAGGTAGCCTTGAAAGCAAAGGTGTGGGGTGCCAGGGAGAGCTTGGGAACTCTGCCTCCTCATGTGGTGGAAACTAGGAACTAGCTGGTTAAAGTGCCAGTTCTTCTGGTGTTTCCAATCTGAAGATTAGCCCTAACTTATGTATGAACATTGATCAAGCCCGCTCAGTCTGTCAACCGATTCTCCAGCGCAGGAGTGAGGATTAAAAGAAAAGAGACGATTAGACAAAATTGCAGCATGACCCCAGCCAGTTCTGAGGCTGAAGGCAGGTTTCTTTAATTCAACTTTTCTTTTAAGCCCTTTTAATTACATGCACATATTTAGGTCAGTTCTAGGTTGGGGAACCAACAATACAATAGAAACAAACAGTCAAGGAACAAACAAGGCAATATACAGAGTCAGGTGATCACCCCAAGATCACTCTTGCTGTTTCTAAGGGCTCATCTGGATGACAAAAATATCTGAGCCTACTTCCTTGTCCTAGCCCACAGTCATATTCATGCCTGAGGCCTACTTCTTTGTTTTAGCCTAAGACTTGGATTACTGCCTGAAATTACTTCTCTGTTTTAGCCTAAAAATAGACTCTTGCCAGAACTTATTTCCTTGTCATGGCCCAAAGTCAAATTCCTGCCTAAAGCCCATTTCCTTGTCCTTGGCCAATGTCTGATTCCTGCCAAGCAGCCTCAAAGGGTCTCCACAGAACATTAAGGTTTTGGTTCTGAGATGTGGAGTAGAATTGCAAAATCTCCACTCTAACAAGTTGTGTGAAGCTGCTGGCATTCCCGGGGCAGAAACCCCGCTTTTAACATTCAAGAACATTGAGTCAAGTGCACCGTCTCTTCTTTGTGCCTTTCTTTTCACCATGACTCGCCATTACCTATTTCCCAGTGGTTCAGAGGAAACCAGTGACCTGAGTTTTAGTTCTGTTCCTTACCACAAGAGAAGTGATTACAAAGCCATCCAGTGCCAAAGTTTCTTCTACCTTCCAGCCTCCTATATTCGTCAATACTCAATAGTTACTGGCCTCACAAAAAATGTGTTTACGAGGGAATGTTTGGAATATCACACAGTTTGATAATGCCGAGGTTTGTAAAGAAAATGCATCTTGGCCCCATATTCCACCAGGCCTCCAGCGTATGCTCTCTGCAGCTTAGAAAGAATGTGCAGACCATCCTCACTGGAAGGCTGTGGCTCTCCCCAGCAACTGCGAGCCTGGGCTTTGACAGAAGTTGAACTTCTGCCCTGGGCTATTTAGAAGGAGAAGAAATAAGATCCAGGGCTCCAGTGGCAGAAAGGAGGCTTCTTATTTACTGCAGTGGATTGTGGTTGAGTGAAGAGTGGACAGTTCTGAAAGGTTTCTCAGTTCTAAGGCATGTGCATGCATGCATGTGTGCCTCTGAGTGTATGTGTCAAATTTCATCAGAGAATTCCACTTACTTTAGGACTTATTTCTATGTAAAGTTTTGTTTTGTTTGTGTTTCTGAGACAGGGTTTCTCTGGGTAGCCTGGTTGTCCTGGAACTCCCTCTGTTGACGAGGCTGGTCTCCACAGAGACCTGCTTGTCTCTGTCTCCAGTGCTGGGATTAAATGCGTGTGCCGTTACTGGCCAGCTGCACCCACTTTTCATGTACATTTAAAATGGAGTGGCAATTCTAGGCCCAGTTTTCCTCACCTTGTTTTCTGTTATTCTCCCCCAAATAGAAACATTGCTACCATCCTCAAGAATGCAAATATCTGGGGAGTTGACCTATTCTACAGTTACCTCTCACTGGAATTTATTTATGAAGGACTAAGTAAGTTCTTAGCAAGTTTTTAACCCACGAGAAAAATGCTTTACAGGACATGGGCTGTAAGTCAGTAAAACCCATGGGTTCAGAAGTATGTCAGGCAAAAAAGCCGTGGACCGTCGCTGGCTTGCATTCTGACCTGGTGATGACATGATCAGCCTATGCAGGAGAACCACATGGAATTATTCCCCCACGCCCTCTCTGCAGGTTAAGCTGAAGAAGTCTTAATAAAGTAATCTGTATGAATGCCGAAGTCCTGTTTACAATACTGTCCTAGAGTTATGCAGGATGGCCCTTTGGTAGCTAAGGAATATATAGGATCTCTCTGTGTTCTTACAAGTGCCTAGGGGTCTACAGTGAACTTATACGACTGAAAGGAGAGGCTGGGTCCAGTTTCCACCAGACTGGAGAGTTCTGGAAGAGTGTGAAAGGACATCACAAGTTTAGAGGACCTACCTTTCTCTCAGAAGAACAGAAGACAGGGAAGTACTGTGTGAAAGTCATTTTCCTCCTGGTCCAAAATGATGCAGTTAGAAGAACATCTTCTTCTACCAAGTAATAAATGCTTGAAGGATCATCGACCAGATGCCGAAAGCAATAATAACAGTTGTTGACATTTATTAAATGCTGCCATGTGCCAGTCTCTTTGGATGAGTTGTCACAGCCGATGCTCTTGATGGTCCTTTGGACGGGTGCTGTTATGACACTCATTTTACACAAAGAGAGCAAGGCACAGAGAGATCTAAGAACACACTAGGAATCCACAAAGACTGTTTTTGATATGCCCAGGAACAAAATCAGTGCCAAGGTTCATCCTGTGCAAGGCAAACTGCCCTGGAGCCTCTCTGTGTATTTGTGGGTGTCAAGGAGGGTTTCTTACTGAAGGGTCTCATCTAGTGAGTTAGGTTGGCCGGTGACTCCCAGGGTTCCACTTGTCTCTTCCTCCAAACCCTGGTATTGCAGGATGAGTTCTGGGAATCAAATTCACGTCATTATGTTGTAAGGCAAGCACCATACTTGACAGACGACTTATCTCCCCAGCCTGAGCTTCTCCTCACCATACTATATCTCTAGAAGATTCTTGCCCATAATTTGACACACCACATTTGTTTATTGTGTGCTCACTAAATGTCAGGCACCTTGCATGGGTTTTCACACTAACCCTTCACAGGGATTCTGGGTGGATTGTATTTCTGGGCACTTTGGAGAGGTGTCACACAACTACATGTGCAGGAGTGCAGGAACAGTGACAGTGTTCAGGTGAGCCCTACAAGCTCTGACCTCTTTTGCTTCCTGCTCAGAAAATGGCAGCCTCAAAGTCACTGGATTTTTCTCTCCAGGCTAAATGCTCCTGCATCCACCAGGCATCCATCTGGTAGTCTGATGTGCACAAGCTCCATCTTGGTCTTTCACTTTACAGAGAGCATCTTGAGGGCTGTCCTTGCTATGCTGAGGTACTGGAGACTCAGGGCAAGGACAATTCTATGTTTTAAAAGCCCTCGATAACGGCATTTTGGCTCTGAGAATCGGCAGGAAATAATCCGCACCTCTGACACAGATGAAGCAAAGCATTCGTCCAGTCCGTTTCTTTCACCTTTGTGTGACCTCTGAGCACTTAGTAGGGTATTGAGGACTTTAATGGTCATCTCTGGCCCTGCCTGGAGATAAGGAAACACAGTTTGCAATCGAAGCTGGTGACAAGAAGTCGTGAGGCACCGGGGCAACTTCTGACTGGCTGATGGATGAGGTGGTATTGTGGATTCTTTCTGCTCTCTCTTTTCTGCTGCTCTTCCCGGCAGCTGCTCCGTGTCCGGGTTTTGGGGGCACCTCGCGTCTGCCAGTAACGGAGCGGCCGGTAAACAAGCGGGGCGCAGCCAGCCAGCCTGGCTTCCCAGCCTAGCCTGGAGCTGCCAGATATTCTGTAGGGCGAACTAGAATTTGGCGCCACAACTGGAAGTGCGGCTTTTGTTCACAGCAAAAACAAGGTTTGACTGGCTCTGCTCCCGCGCCCGCCCGCCCAGGCAGGCAGAAAGGAGCCTCGGCAAGAGTCTGTCTGTGCGCTGCCTTTAGCGCCGGCCACTCCCAGCCACTGCACAGCAAAGATGCTGCCAAGGATGCACACCCCAGCCACACCAGCGCCGGCTAGAAGGAGCGTAGAGTGCAACAGATGCTCAGGACAGCCTTAGTGCAGGTGGAAAGCACGCTACTGCTGGCAAGTTGGGCGTTTAAGACACTTGTCACTCCTGTCTCGGAAAAGTTGTTCCCATCCATGACTGAAAGGCCACCTTCCACCTGGACCGAGTTAGAACATGGATTCCTGTATTCCAGGAGGGGATTCTGGCATTGTGTAGTGTAACAGTTCACCCAGCTTTGCAGACCCTAATTGTGAACAGATTCTACTGCTGTTGGCTTAGGTTTTTGTTGTTGTTGTTTTATCTTGTTTGTTTGTTTTTAGAGAAAAAGAACTTTTATCTATGTGGTGTGCATGTGCGAAGCAACCTGCCAGAGCCTGTCCTCTGCTTTCCGGTGCATCTTGGTAGCAAGTGCCTGCGCCTGCCGAGCCACCTCACAGGCCCTAGGTTAATTTTCCAACGCCAGGATTCGTGGAACACATTTACATCCAGACACACGCCACTTAGAGAAAATTAATAGTTGAATTCCAAAGCCAGGTAGGTTAGACGCAAGTCAGTCTCATCGCTTCAGAAAGGACTTTTAGATCCTGGAAGTAACAACAGCGTAAATGTCTCAAGTTAAAATTTAATTTTAAATTTTAATTATTTGTTTTGGTTTTTTGTTTTTGTTTTTGTTTTTTTCGAGACAGGGTTTCTCTGTGTAGTCCTGGCTGTCCTGGAACTCACTCTGTAGACCAGGCTGGCCTCGAACTCCGAAATCCACCTGCCTCTGCCTCCCAAGTGCTGGGATTAAGAGTTCGAAATCCACCTGCCTCTGCCTCCCAAGTGCTGGGATTAAAGGCATGCACCACCACCGCCCGGCTTAAATTCATTCTCTCTCTCTCTCTCTCTCTCTCTCTCTCTCTCTCTCTCTCTCTCTCTCTCTCTGTGTGTGTGTGTGTGCATGAGCCACAAGCCTGCCTAATGTCATCAGATATCAGAAGAGGGCACAAGATCTCCTGGGATTTTAGTAAGATGTTTGGGAGTCACATTTGGGTGCTAAGATTGAACCCAGGTCCCCTACACCGAGTCAAGGCTCCAGCCCCATTTTCATTTAATTGTATATATGTAAGTCTGTGTCTGTGTGTGAATACACACGTGAGTGGCTGTGGCATGAGTATTGGATCCCCGAGAACTGGAGTTAGAGGGAATTTTGAAGTATCCAACGTGGGTGGTGGGAACCAAAGCCCTGTCCTCTTCAAGAGAAGTCTGTGCCCTTAATGGCTGTACCATCTCTCCAGCTGGAATTTCATTCTTGTAGTCTTGCTAGAGTGAAAACTCTGTTGAAGAAATAAGGAGACTGAAAAGATAGCTTTTGAAAACTTAGTATGAAGTATTTCTTTCTTGAGCTTAATTACTCCTTTCTTGAGAGTATGTTTTCAGAAATGAGGATTACTAGACATAACCGAATTAAATATGACCAGTATGACCAAGGAACTGAATTTAAAAAATAAAAAGATAGCAGGTAGTGCTGTTTCACGCCTTTGATCCCAGCACTTGGGAAGCAGAGGCGGGCAGATCTCTGAGTTTGAGGCCAACCTGGTCTACAAAGTGAGTTCCAGGACAGTCAGGACTACACAGAGAAACCCGGTCTTAAACAAACAAACAAACAAAAAAAAAACAAGATATATTTTTTGTGTGTAGGTATATGTATGTTTTGCCTACATGTATGTATATATGTGTGTATGTATGTGTACCACATGCATGGCTGGTGCCAGAGGCAATAAGAATACTGTTTCAGATCTGCCTAGAACTGGAATCACAGAGAGTTGGTAGCTACTGTGTAGGTGCTTGGAACCAAACCTTGCTCCTGGTCAACAGGTGATCCTTAGGTCTTTGGGGATGCTCCCTTAGGAGGGATTTCTTGGGCCAAGGCTCTCGAGCTTTCTGTGTTTCAAGGTGATATTTTTCCAAAACATACTTCTGCTATTTTTCATAGGCTGTAGCTATAGCTAGATGTGCTATTTCAATCTTGCATTAGCTATTTTGTGATATCGGTGAAAAATGTACTAGTCCCCTACAGACAAAGTTACAAATATTGAGATCAAATGCAATGAAGTACCCCCCCCCCCCCTTGTAGGAATACTCTATTGTGGACATTGTCCTGTGGTAATGATGTCTCTGACGTCACTAGTGTGTTTGCTCGCATTGTCCTTGGAATTGCTTTTGTTGTTGCTGGAAAGAAGAAAGATGGAGCAGGTCCAGGCTCCACCTGGAGATGATTCATTCACTTCTGTCCCTGTCCTCTAGCCTTGGTGTAACCGTTTCTTCTACCCATCAGTCATTCTGGGGAAGCATCTGCAGACATGGAGGAAAAAGAAGGTGAAGCAGCCGAGAGTCAGAAGGAGGTTTGGTCCCAACACAGCATCCTTTTCATGGTTTCTTAACTTAGAGAAGCCTGCTTATGCCTTGCCAATCCCAAGATCTCAAAGATGAGACTCGTGTGTTAATGATGCTGGGGATAGAGGGGACTGACAAACTGTGCTCCAGCTTTGCAGTGGGAACTCACCAAATGTTGGGAGCCGACTCCTAGCCGAAAGCGGCTGTCATCTTTGCAGCCATCTCAGGCCATATACCCTGACAAGAGACTTGTTTTCAACAGCCCGAAACAGCTGAGCACACTCTGATAAACATCTTGTTTTTCTCACATATCTTGTTTTGCTGTTTAGTGCCACCAGCTGCAAGGCGCACGTGATATCCACGCTGCAAGGCACATGACGTAGTGCCTTCAGCTGTGCTTGTCCAAGAGGGCAAGGCACGTGGTAAAGGGTATAAATACCCAGGAGTTCCTTCCAATAAAGAGACTTGAGAGACTTGATCAGACTCCCTGTCTTGTCTCCATTCTTCGCGTCTCCGTCCCCACTCTCTCTCTTGCTAGGCCCTGACCCGTGGACCGGAGCAGCAGAACAGGTTGCTACAAAGTGGCGCCTCAACATTGGAGCTCCAGTAAGCGGGGTACAGTGAAGGACACAGCGGGAATTGGAAGCGTGCATCCTCACTCCTGCGCTGGAGACCCTGTTGACTGACCCGAACAGGCAGCTAGAACCAAAGTCATCAGAATTTTCTTGTCCTGTGTTGTGGGACCGTGAAAGGATAGCTTGGTTCCTGGTCGAGCACAGGCCTTGAACCCCAGACCCTAGTGGGATGGTAGATGTTCAGCCTTGTTCCCAGACTCCAGGCTCCTGACACGAGGCTGAAGACCTCCATTGATCCGTGCCTTTCAGTCACGTAGGGCAATGCTCCTATAGCCCCTCCTAAAGAGAGGCCTGTGTCAGCTAGCACAGGTAGAGGGTGTGACTGTAGGCCTCAGGGCCTTGAGAGAGATCTCCATATTAATGAGATACCTAAAGGCCAGAGGGCTTAGCTAATTAATCAGTCCTCCCAGACCCTCCTCCCTCCCTATTTAACTCAGGCCCACCCTGAGGACCAGGGGGAGTACAGCCACATCCACTTTCCACCATGACAATAAACCTTTTAAAACCATGGACTTCCTCTTTGAGGCCCTCCATGGAGAACCGTGGAGGGGGCCTTTGACTACTGAGTCGCTACTTAATCTCCCGCTAGAAGACTTCTCTATGTTCCCACCAGGGAGGCCACCAACTCGAGCAAATTAGCTGACCCAGCCAAGCGAGTGCCAGTAACCAAGAATCTCCTACCCGTGGAGTGCCGCTGGAGCTTCTCCTCTTGGCTGCGGGCGGTCCAGCCCGTATTCCCACTCTGTCTCAGTTCTTCCATGGCTCCCAGACACCACTGGGAGCCCAAGGACAAAGACCACTGGTCTCCTGGTTAGCTGCTTTGGCCCAGAAACCCCCAAACCAGGAGCTCTGCCCCCGAGGGACTTCAGGGTGAGACCTTTCCACACTTCTCATAGCTCAGCATCTGCCCGGCAGAGCGTAGAGGAAACTCAGTCAAATTTCTGTGCTTCTGCTCCCCGGAGTTGTGGTTCCAGCCGCCTAGGGTGGCAGACATGCGGGAACCACAACACAACCCAACAGGATCCACACCCACCTGTGAGCTACAGCCCTGTGACAGCTCCGGCTGCCTGCAGTACCGAGCTCGGGCGTAGGACTGGGAGATTAAAGAAATACTCAAGACTCCGGTCATCCGTTATGAGAGAATGTCGAAGTTTTCAATACTGAGCAGGTTCAATACTGAGCAGGTTTCCAAGCCAGGGAAGGAAAAATACAAACTCAGGTAAAAACAGGAACTCAACTGAAGGGGCAATAGGATGTCAAGTATAAATTCCCTTCCTGGGGCACCATGCCTTAGTCAGGATGTTTTGATCCTAGAGGAGCCACAGAATGTTACTTAGTAGACAGTAGCATACGGAAAGGCTCAGCCAGGGCATTGCAGCCCTTCAGGGTCCTACAGCCCTGCACTGTGTGTTTCTATAACTCAAAAGGAAGTTAACCAAAGAAAACATATTCAGAGAGTTAGTGCACAGTCTTGGGAATGATAGCCAGGAAACACCTGTGCATTTAGAGGGGACTTCTGAGCTCCAGGGTAGAGCTGCGTATAGTTCCGTGTGCTGAGATGTTCCTGTGGTAGGGTTCCAAAGAGGCCTGAGACCAACTCTTTTCTGGTGGTTGGGTCCCTCCACCACTCTCAGAATCTACAGAGATAGGAAAGGATAGGACGGTTCATTTAACCAGGTGCACCCTGGCTCTCTCCATTCCTAACATTACATACTCCATTGCAACATGCTACAAATGACAAAATGCACCCACAAGAACTCCAGAATTCAGTTGTTTGTGGTTGTTTTATGGCTTTCCGTGTATTCTCAGAGTCATGACATCACTGTCATAATCCAGCCATAGCACATGCTCAAATCCAACCCCCAAGCCCTTGAATCAGGCTCCCCTCATCCCCATCCTCACTCTCAGAAACCTAGACTCCCAACGACCCAGTTCCTCTCTACAGACTTGCCCACTCTACACCCTTCAGAGAGTCATGAAGCCCATAGGATTTGGGGACCAGATTCTTTCTCATGAAACCTTATTGTCAAGTTTCCATGTTGCAGTATGCCTCAGAACTCATTTCTTTATTGCTGGGTCAAGGTCACTTCTGTCATTTTCAGATCAAAATTTTTTACGAATGTGCTGCTGCCCATTCCAGAGTTACGGGGTGGGGGTGGGGCTGTCAGGCTTCCAGCCCTATCCATTCCTGACTCATCTTGGCCCCCATCCACTCACTCACCTTTGGCAGTTATCAAGAAGTATTTGAGTCTTGTCTTTGATCCTTGGAGAAGAATTTGGAACTGAGATCCTGTAAACTGTTGGTGTGTTGCCCTCTGACCTCAGGACCAGCAGAGGAGGACAGAAATACAGGAAAAAGAGAGTCTGAGAACCCAGAAAAATGAATTGCTCATGGTGCCAATGGCAGGTGCCAGGCTGTTTGTCTAGCAAAAGACTTTGCCTGTGCAAGAAACCTTTGGAGCTTGTGAATGTGGCAATGGCCATTGTCTGTCAGAAACATATTTGCTGGATCTGTGTTGTGCAATACTATTCCCAAGGAATGACACAGGCATTGCCCCTTAAGCTCTCTGCAGCTATAATTATCTGCAAGAGACCCACACAAGATTAGGCCCATTAGTGCTCTATCATAGAGACAGCAGAGGCTCATGGGTATGTACATATCCTCCCAAGGATATGTAAACAGTTAATGGTTGTATGCATAATGTTTTGTGCACTGTGTAAATGTTATCCAATGCTGATTTCTCTGTCCTCATATCTCATCTCAACCTAGAGACAGCACTGTAACACTTATGTCTAGAATCTCCTGTCTCAAGTTTGTGTAAACAATTCTTACCATTTATTCTTTGCCTTGTGAATAAATGCTGATTACCCAATGGCTGGGCAGAAGAGAGAATAGGGCAGAAGTTCTACTAGCTAGGAAAAGAGAAAGGGGTGTGGGGGGGGAGATTAAGATCTGTCATGAAAAAGAGGAAGTAAAACGTTCATAGAGTTCAGCAGAATGGAAAGCCATAAAGCAACTAGGACCATGGTGGCTAAGAGGTAGCCAGATTAGGGGATTAAGAGAGACTGCCCAGAAATTGAAGCTTGGAAATAAATCTTGGTTTCTCTTTGTTGTTATTGGGAACTAGCTAGGATAGAGAAATACAACCATCATACTAATTTACTACATTTACTTATATTAAAAATAACAGTTACAAATGGTAGCTGGAGAAGAAGTTCACGAAGTTCTCCCCAGGAGAGAAAAATCGGTGGCGATGATGGTGGTGGTGGTGGTGGTCAAGGTGATGGTGGTGGTGGTGGGTTTTAATTGTTGCTTGGGAGGGGTTCTGCTTGTAGCTATACATAAGTGCCTACACTCCAGTAAATAACCCCCTATGACTACTCCACAGCTCAGAGCCTGACAAACTTGGGGGACCAATTCAACTAGCAGGCATAGTAACTTTGGCATGCAGAACCATGGTCCTACTCCCCCTTGGCTCCGGACCAGGCAGAGCAACATGGGCTGGCAGCTCTTGGAAATGGGGAGGTATATGATGGCTTCACGGCAGTGCCTCTCCCCCATGCCACTGGGTCCAACCCTGTTGTTTAAGATTTATTTTTATTTTATATGCATGTCTCTCTTTAATGTGTCCTTGAACACACACACAGACACACACATACACAGACACACACGCACAGACACACACACAGACACACACACAGACAGACAGACAGACAGACACACACACACACACACACACACACACTATGTGCATTCAGGTGCCCACAAAGGCCAGAAGAGGGCATTAGATCCTAACTTGAGTTACAGGTGATTGTAACTATAACCTGGCCTGCCCAGTGTGGGTACTGGGAGTTGCATCTAGATCCTCTGCAAGAGCAGCGAGTGTTCGTAACTGCTGAGCCATCTCTCTAGCCCCCCAACATGGATTTTTTTGAGGAGGCAGTTGATGCAAGGGGTGGATTTTTTTTCCTGCCTTATTGGACCTTATTAACACTTTTCTGTAGTATCATTTAGCTGCTTAGTACTGCAATCAACCGGCCCTTGCTTGGAATGATGGGTAGGCTTTCAGAGACCTTTTCACCCATTGCAAAAGGATTTTGTCACAGACACCACATGCTAAACTGAGTGCTTCACGGATATAGAATAGTATCTGAAAGATGTGAAAAGCCATTTAGAGGCATGAGGGTGGACAGATGTTCTACAAAACATGCAAGAGGCAGGCACGGCTGTAAAATTCCTGGGAATATTATGGTCTGGGAAAATGCAGATGCTACCCAAGATGGGGAGTAAAATCCTAAAATAGTCTGTGTCTGGAAATATTAATACCATGTTTAAACTTTTTAATAAAAGTACCTTGCGCCGGGCAGTAGTGGCGCATGCCTTTAATCCCAGTACTTGAGAGGCAGAGGCAGGCGGATTTCTGAGTTCAAGGCCAGCCTGATCTACAGAGTGAGTTCCAGGATAGCCAGGGCTACACAGAGAAACTCTGTCTCGAAAAAACTTAAAAAAAAAAAAAAAGTACTTGCATGGATGAAAAAAAATGTGCGTCTTATACCAGAATTCACAGAGTGGAGATGCTCCAGCCACTGGTGACAGTGTATAAACAGGCTCAATAAGCCACATATTTGAAAAAATAAAACTTTAGTAAATATTGAAGCAGATATTCCAGAAACCAGAAGACTGTTAAATGAAAATCCCGATGGCAGAGGTCCCTACTAGCTGTTGGACAAGGAGGCCCCTGAGGCTCCCGACAGCACAGGCTGCTGCATCGCTGCCGGTTACCCAGCAACACTAGATGGTCAGACCCTGTTGCTAAAGACAGCATTCGCCTTGACATGAAGAAATCAAACCGGGACTGAGCTGGAAGACTCTTCTCTGTTAGTTAGCTTGTATAGTGCTGGGAAGTGCATACAGGGGGCTAAAGGAAAGCTGTGGCCAATAATGTTACTTGGCTGCAGACCGTGCGTCTTAGTTACTTTTTGGTTGCTATGAAGAGACATGACCAAAGCAACATACAGAGGAGAGAGTTCATTGGAAGTTACAGTCTCAGAGAGTGAGTCCATGGTGGGGCGCATCAAAGCAGGCAAGCAGGTATGGACTGAAGCCGTAGCTCAGCGGTTATGGTGATCCGCAAGCGAGAGGCAGAGAGAAGAGAACTAACTGGGAATGAGTTTCGAAACCTCATAGCCCACAAGAAGGCCACACCCCCTAATCCTTACAAAACACTTCCACCAACTGGGGAGTAAGTATTCAAATATATGAGCCTAGGGGAGGCATTTTTATTCAAGCTACTATATGCTATGTGCTACACTATAAACTCACCAGGCAATGTGCATGCTGGTACAACAGTACTTCCTAATTAAATTCAAGACCTACTTCTCAGAAGAAAATTCAGTATTGTAAGCCAGTCAGCTACAGCTGAGGAAGTGATAGGTCTTGGTGGGGAAGCTGTTGCTGCTGTTTTGCTAATGGTTATAATGAGTCTATCAAACTGCTTCTAAACATTTATGGTTTTGCCCACAGATTGCTGCTGCTGCCATCCTTGATCAGAGAAGCTTCTTTGCAGTGGGACTTTAGAGACCTATAACTGGTAAAGGCACTAAGACTAACTGATGGTTGAATGCTCAGACCTAAACGGAGTGTGGATTAAACACCCTCCCAGGAACATTGTGGAAACATTGTGGAAGATAGGATGGAAAGAATGTTGGAATACAGGGAAGGGACAGAGGATTGTTGAGTGATGTCTTTGGGCATAACATGAACTCTGCCCCTTTAAACTGCCAGCAACTCTAATTCCATGCAGGAAACATGCACAGGATTGGGCCAATTAACATGCACAAGGCCCTGCTCCTCCCACCCTTAGCCCCACCCCCAAAAATATGTAAACTGCTAATGGTTGCTGGTGAAAAGAGACTTCTTAGGTGGTGTAGCCACTCGTAAGTTGCCCATGATCCTGTAAGTAACCACCATACTCTTGCAGGTATCCCTAATTAACTCTCTGGTCTGTTGTCTGTGCCCTACCTGGGGAGAGTAGATATTTTGTTAATGTGGGAGCATAGTGGCACAAGCCTATAATGCTAGCACATTTGGGAAGTAGAGCCATGAGGATTGAGAGTTAATGTTGGTGTCCGTGATCGTTCTATCACCAGAGGCTGGGTGGACATCCATGATCCCTGCTGCTGCTGGCTGCTATCGGCAAGGAAGCTTCTTTTGCAGTGGAATCAATGACTGCAGACTCAACTGAGAATGAGAGACACTGAAGGTTCTGTGACGTCCCTCCCCCAAACAGAGAAACAATCCAGACAGTAAGCCATTGAGGAGAGTCCTTAAAAATGTGACAAAGATGCTCAAGTGTTGCTCTTCATAGTTGATGGCCTCTGGTGGGAGAGTTGGGCGAGGGGAAGGACTCAGGTTTTCTTTAAGTGACTGGCCACTGGGAGTTTGACCATGCTCCATTGAGTATATGAACAAAACACATTGAACTTGGTGTATTTGGGGAGGGGGCACAAAGGTGGGAGGGTGGACCTGGGGGGAATGGGGAGTGAGCATGATTGGAGTGCATTGTATGAAATTCCCAAATAAAAATATTATATTGGGGGAAAAAAAGGTTGGCAAGGGTTAATTTTGGCCACATAGCAAGTTAAAGCTAGCCTGGGCTACAAGAAACATTGTCTCAAAATAAAATAAAAATTTTAATTTGTAATTTCTATTTATTTATTTATTTATTTATTTATTTATTTATTTAGTGTGTGTGTGCTGAGTGGGCATGGCATGAGTGTAGAGGTCAGAGGAGGACTTCAGGAGTTGGCTTACTCCATGTACAATGTGGTACCAGGGCTTGAACTCCTGTTACTAAGGCTCATGGCAAGTGTCTTTCCATCTCATAGGCCCCATCAGTAATTTTTTTAAAACTTACCCAAACATTCTAAAAGTGAAACTGGACAATCTTTTGTTAAGGACCAGTCTCAGCCTAGACAGGAGTTCTGAGAGAAGGGGTGTTTGGAAGTGGCAAAACAAAATGACTCAAAGTTAAATCCTGAGTTCAAGCTGATGATGGCTCTGTAGTCTGCTCCTTAGACAGCTCTCTCTTGCTAGAAAAAATTTCTTTCTTTTTTTTTTTTTCTTTTTTTGGTTTTCGAGACAGAGTTTCTCTGTGTAGCTCTGGCTGTCCTGAAATTCACTCTGTAGACCAGGCTGGCCTCGAACTCACAGATCCACCTGCCTCTGTCTGCAGTGTGCTGTGATTAAAGATGGGTGCCATCATCTAGAAAATGTCTATTCAAGGAAACCTCTGAAGATTGTGATCAGTTGTCAAAGCTTTGCTGGTTTTTATCTTAACTTCCATCCCAGCTCCAGGTAGCATTGTAGAGAACAGCCTGAATTTCATGTACCAGTGGGACAGACTAGACCTCATTTTAAAAGATTAATAACTAGTTTCTTTTAAAAAAAATGTACTTGGAGTGAAAGGTTTTTCATGAGAAGCTTGTAACAGATCACAGCAGACCAGACGGTTCAACAAGGGAGAGCTTATTAAGAGAGAGGGAGAGCGAGAGGAGAGAGAGAGGAGTAGAGAGAGTAGAGGCCGGCCATGACCACGTGGAGAGAGAGGGAAGGGAAGGAGGGAGGGAAGAGGACAACCTGCAAGAGCAGGTCAACAGAGCAAGAGTAAGAGAGAGAGGAGGGGGCAAGCAGCCCCTTTTATAGTGGGCAGGGCTACCTGGCCACTGCCAGGTAACTGTGGAGGTGGAGTTTAACAGATTACTAACATGGAGACTCTGTGGAAAGGCAGCTTAAACATGTTATCTTTACTTTTCTTGATTTGGAAGTGGCCCAGTGCAAAAGCTACCAGAAGGAGGGAGGGCCTTAGTCAAGAACTTTCACAGGCAAATGTGTTGTTTGCCACAGCCTGAGGTGACAGGAAACAGTTGGCACAAACCGAAAAGTTAGGGAGAAAAGGTTGGGAAACAAGAGTTCCACAAAAATTATGAAAAGTTCACACACACTTCCTGGAAATCAGAAAGGCTTTAGGAATGGCTTGATTTAGGGCAGAAGTGTGCATTGCCTGGTGATGGTCAGCCAGGCCTCAACACACATGGTGATGGTCAGCCAGGCCTCAACACACATGGTGATGGTCAGCCAGGCCTCAACACACGTGGGTTTCATGGTGAAAATATGCTACTAGTTTTGGTTCCAGGCATCTAAGGAAATCTTTGTTGAATCCTCTCCTTACCCAGCAGCCACAGTGACAAAGAGCTCAGACAGTGGAAATGGACAGGCAGCCTGGTGGTGATGACATCTAACTTAACCCCAGCAGGAGGCACAGCATGTAAACTCTGAAGTGTCCTCCCTGCTGAGCCAGCACCCCACCAGACCACTGGAGGAAAGCAGAACTTTTAGAGTATCCTAAGGTGGTAGCTCTGGAATTCAATTTTTCTCTTCTCCTAGGGTTTGTTGCTGCTGCTGATTTTAGCTGTTGTTTATTTAACAGCAGAAAGTAGCCAGATATCACGATGACCCTATTCCTGCTTTGCCATCATCTCTTTCTAATTTTTCTTTTTTAGTTAAATCAAAACGGGGGAATGTTAGTATTCTGTCTAAACTCCTCCTCCACAGTTATCTGGCAACACCCAGGTATGCTCCTCCCCACAGTTACCTGGCAACAGCCAGGTAGGCGTGCCCACTATAAAAGGGGCTGCTTGCCTCCTCCTCTCTCTCTTGCTCTCTTGTCTCTAGCTTCCCTCTGTGCCCTTGCCACTCCCCTCTTCCTTTCCCCCTCTCTCCACGTGGTCATGGCCGGCCTCCACTTCTCTCCTCTCTCTCTCCTCTTTTTCTGCCATCTTCTCCCATTTCTCTCCCCCCATCTTTGCACTCTTCCCTAAATAAATCCACCTCATGGAACCGTTTGGTCTGCTGTTATCCGTTCTAAGCTATGTGCCGAAGTCTAACACTTAGCTCTGCCTCCCCTTTCCCTATCCAATCAGAGGCTTCTTGTTGTAATTAATATTTAAATTAATTGGGGGAAAATTATGCTACATTTTTGTTAGATTTTCAATCATAGCTTAGACAGATAACACCAGACCAAACGGTTCCATGGGGGGGGGTGGTTAATTAGAGTGGAGGCCAAAAGTTGGGAGAAAAATGGGAGGAACGGCGAAGAGAAGAGAGAAGTAGAGGCCGGCCATGACCATGTGGAGAGAGGGGGGAAGGGAAGGGGGGAGGAGAGAGGGGGCAGAGAACCTGCAGGCAGAGAGATAAAGGGAGCAAGGGAGAGAGGAGGGGGCAGGCAGCCCCTTTTATAGTGGGCAGGCCTACCCAGCTGTTGCCAGGTAACTGTGGGGAGGAGAATACCTGGTTGTTGCCAGGTAACTGTGGAGGTGGAGTTTAGACAGAATACTAACAATTTTACCTCCCAAATCTTTGTAGAATGGATCTATTCTGTAGGGTATTTCTTCCTATCTCCTGGTAATTGACTAGAAAATCCCACAAGGTGTTGGGTAGTTGGTCAAAAGCATAATGTAAATTATATTGTAGGGAAAGTTGGTCTTTAGGATACTGACCATTTGTTAGTGCACTGACTTAGTCAGGGTTTCCACTGCTGAGAAGAGACACCTTGACCAAAGCAACTCTTATAAGGTACATTTACTTGGGGCTAGCTTACAAGTTCAGAGGTTCAGTCCATTATCATCATGGGATGGCAGTGTCCAGGCAGACACAGTGCTGAAGGAGGTGAGGGTTCTACACCTTGATTCAAAACCATCCAGGAAGAGACTGACTTCCAAGCATCTAGGAGGAGGGTCTCAAAGCCCACATCCACAGTGACACACTTCCTTCAACAGGCCAAACCTACTCCAACAAGGCCACACCTCCTAACGGTGCCACTCCCTGGACCAAACATATTCAAGCCACCACATGTACATATGGAGAAGTGCCCTGATTCATCTGCATAGGAAATGATGCTAAAAACTGGGAATGAGCCAGGTGGTGGTGGCTCACACCTTTACTCCCAGTACCAGGGGAGAAGAGGGAGCTGTGTTTCTGTGAATTTGAGGCAAGTCTGGTCTACAAAGTGAGTTCAAGGACAGCCAGCGCTACACAGAGAAACCCTGTCTGGAAAAACAATAACAAAAAAGTGTGAATGATCCATTTTGCATGGCAGACTTTAAGAGATGATGACTGTGGTCTGTCTGAAGTTGGCTCAGAACCTGGAAAAGCAAGAAGGACTTGGGACTTTGGGAAGTGAAAGCTACCACTGAGCTCTGCTCTCTTTCTGGAGAAGTACATGTGTCAGACACATGCCAACCATCCAGGGCTTGGCAACAGAGCTTGTTTGAAGGGTCTTGCAGATGCAGACAACCCTGCATCACCCTTCATAAGTGGTTGTGTAGGAATTTGGTTAAACTTAAAAATTAACTGCCCCAGGACACATCCCAGGAGGAGCACATTCCTTAGTTAGAGGACACCTGCTGGATTAACATTCAGAGGAAGAAGGGAGAGGCTGATTAACATTCCTCAGACCACAGGGAAGGGAACCCATCTGTGGGTGGGGAAGGCCCAGAGCATGAACATTCCCCAGGATGAACCAACCCTTGCCACTCACAGACAAGAAAGGTCGTTGCCACCCCATTCCCCAAAGACCAATCAGTTTAAAAGTCACACTGTTTTGCCAATCATATTGTGCCTAGTCATTGTTTCTCTAGTCCATCCCTTAAACTGTATAAAAACTGCTATTAGCTTTAACTCGGGGTTCCTCTTGCCTTCCTGTAAAGAACCCCCAGTGCACTGGTTATTAAACCTCATGTTTTTACAGTGAATCCCCTGTCTGTGTGTGTTTCTGCGGGAGCTCTCCCCTGGTTTGGATCTTAGAGTCCAACAGTTGGCTAAGGAGTGGAGAAGTTCGTGAGAAATATGGACAACCTACTTCAGACTGAAAGCAGCACCTTAAATAGATAAGGAGATGTGAAACATTCCAGCCGAGTTGTCTAAAGCTAATGGGGGTAGAAGGAAGAAAATAAGAACATCCTGCAGTACATCTGGAAAGGAACTTTCTCCACACTACTATGAGAGAAAATATTCCTGATTTAAAAGTTTATTCATTTATTTAGATTTATTTCTGTGTGTTTTGCACATGTGAGTCACATCTGGGGAGATGCCCAAGGAGGGCAGGAGAGGGTGTGGAATTGAAGAGGAGGTTACCTCAGGAACTTTGGAACACTTGTCTCCCCCCCCAACACACACAGAAGGGAGAGGCTATTAGCATTTCTGGTCAGCTCAGGAACTTTGGAAAGGTCATAGGACACTTGCTTGATGGGAGAGGTTGATTAGCATTCCTCAGGCCACAGGGGAGGGAACCCACCTGTGGGTGGTGAAGGCCCAGACCACATAGACACATTGTGCAGGACAGAACAACCCTTGCCACCTGCAGACATGGGAAGTCCCGGCCACCTCATTCCTTAAAGACTAATTGTTAGGTGGAGTTTAGACAGAATACTAACACCCCCACCCCCCCACCAAAAAAAAAAAAACTCAGGCCAGACCGGAGTTAAATAGGGAGGGAGGAAGGGGGAGGTTCTGGGGAAGCATGCTTAATTTGCTCTGCCCTCTGGTCTTCATTAGTATGTAAATCCTTATTGCCTGAGGCCTCTAGTCACGCCTTCGATCTGTGCACTTTGGGAGGGGCTGTAATGGCCTACGTGACTGAACAATGTAGGTCTATGGAGATGAGACTGTGTGTCAGGACTCTGGGTTCTGGGGGCGCGGCTGAACTCCTGCTGGTTCTCACGTAGAGTCTTGGGGTTCTAGACCCATGCCCAGCCATGAACCAGGATACCCTTACGCAGTCCCACAGAGAACTTTCCCTTAGCATTGTCCATGCTGTGGTAGACAGCTTTTGCAACTTCTGTGACCAGCTGAATGTTGGGACTTGGTTTTGTCTCTGCACCATCTATCACAGTAGCCAGGGACACACGAGGGAGCTGCTTCCTAGATAGATGCTGCCTGTTCTATCTTAGTCTCACCAAGACTGACTTCCACGAGGCTATTAAAAAAAGTGTGGACCTGGCCCAATGGTGTGAGCTCAGGAGAATCAGCCTACCCCTTGGGGAGCTGCTGCAACCAGGGGAGCTGGCCCTGGGGGTATAGGTACAAAAGAGCTCTTGGTATGAACAACTCAGCTACCACCCAGACCCAGATCCAGAGTTTTGAGTTGGTCCACTCCAACATCTACCCCATCCATGATCTGCTGAGGCATGTTAAAGGGGCCAGACCTACAGATCCAAACCTGCAGGGTCTCCGTGACACAGGGCAACAACAGGAGATAGGAGGGGAGCCCCAGTGAGGATCCAGTATTGGTAGTGTAGCAGAAGCCAGAGGTTTTGAATCAGACCAATGGTTCATTGCAGTGAACTTTTACAAGTAAAGCTATTGGGCAAAAGGGTTTACTGTGTGACACCTCAGTTTCCACAAACAGACTTTTTGTTTGTATTTTTATTTTTTGTTTTCTTTTGTGGGGAGGGGAGGTCGCAAGGGCAGAGGGCAGATAGGTGGGTGGGATTAGGATGCATGATGTGAAATTCACAAAGAGTCAATAAAAAGTGTTTTAAAAAAACATGGCTGCTGTATAAAACCAGTTATATATTAATAAAAATAATTTGGGTAGTCTGGCTGCCCTGTGTATACCTCCTGATAACTCTGGTAGCAAGAGACTAAAACTATGTGAGAAGCCCCCACATGATTCCCACTTCCCAAGAGTGGACCCTCTGCTCATTTAGCAGGAAACTCTGAGAGATGAGTGTGGTTTGTGGAGCGTCTGGGGTCCAGGCATCTGGATTGAACTGTGATATAGATTTAAAAAGAAGAGCGGAAAAGAGACACACACACACTCGTGCGCATGTGTGCACATGCACACACAGTCTCCTTCCTTACACATACACACACACACACACACACACACACACAGAGTCCCCTTCCTTCATTCCTACACACACAGACACACACACAGTCCCCTTCCTTCATTCCTTTACAGAGAGAGAGAGAGAGAGAGAGAGAGAGGGAGAGAGGGAAGGAGGGAGGGAGAGAGAGAGAGAGAGAGAGAGAGAACCCTTCCTCCAGCCTTGGGCAGGCTCGAGACCTTGTTTACCACAAGAGACCAGATAATAGGACCTAGGTGGAACTAACCACCTTGGCTGCACGTAGATCCTGCTACAGGAACTTGAAAGAAGAACTGCCCCTGGGCTTGCCTTGAGACATCTCCAGCCATGACCGTGACCAAGAATGGATTATCCCACCTATCTGGCCTGGCTGAAACTACGAAGGGTTCGGGCAGGGTCTTTCCCTTTAAATTGAAAACTTAACATTAAACCATCGAGCCTTGATCAGAGAACTTTGTCTTGGCTTCATCTTTTCTCGATCTCAGTCCCCCTTTTACTCCCAGCCCTCTTTTCAGATGAACCTGTTTGACTCGTGGCCGCGGGCAGCTACAGATTGGCGCCCAATCGTGGAACCCGGGAAACGAGGGAGCAACTTACGAACAGCTGTCTTGGTGAGGCCTCACGGAAAATGGAAAAAGAAGGAGAGTATCCCGAACACTTGGTAAGGAGCAAACGACATTGATACTAGCACTAGTGGTAACTAATTTTTGGAGGCCATGTTTGCAGGAAGTGTGTTTAGAGGGGTACGGTATATCTAGGTTGATCAGGTGTTGACCCGACGCCTATTTCGCCTAGGAGGTGACAGCAATTTGGGACAGGAGAATTTCAATCAGGCATTTGCCCCAGCCTAAAAGCTGCTTCAGGTGAGAAGAGCAGGGTTAGAAGGAATTGGAAAACTAGAAAGCAGGACACTGAGGTGTTACAATAGTTGCCTGCTACATCTCCTGAAGAATGAGATGAAAAGTTAGATCTTGAATATGAGAGAGAAAGAAAAGGTTCCAGAAAAGCAGTTGTCCTCTCTCTAAGCTGTGTCAGCAAAAAAGAATGGAAAGGCTGTTTCAGAACTCTCCTAGGAACAGGAGGAACGTAGAAGACGTCCTGAGCTTCTCTTTGACTCCTAGATGTCTTTGTCTGTTGTCTGTCCTTGTTGCCAATGTCCACGTGTGTCAATTGCTTGTTTTTTGTTTCGTTGTCTAAATGTATGTTCTATGTTGCATGTTCAAAAGACAA
This sequence comes from Grammomys surdaster, assembly GCF_004785775.1. NCBI lineage: Eukaryota > Metazoa > Chordata > Mammalia > Rodentia > Muridae > Grammomys > Grammomys surdaster. The sequence continues at coordinate 4,660,218 of NW_021604565.1, read as the reverse complement.
AAAACGGTTAAAGCTGCTACGTATCCACCCCTTGGGCTAGTTTAACTTTGTTTTAAAGACAGTCTTAATATACACAGCAGAGGCTGATAAGCTACCCTACACCTGTAGCTAAGAGTTGAGCTGAGCTGAAAAAGCCTTTCCAGGAATTGATTGTTGGCATAAGCTGCTTTTAAAAAGAGACCAATAGCTTTTGGGTTTTATAAGGAAGCTAAGAGTTGTTTTGTCCTAGAAAAATCTCTGTGACAAGGTGCTTTTCTCTTGAAATTACAGCTAGAAAAGGCAACAAATTTTGTTTGATCTAAATATATAAGATGTGTAGCCATTTCATTTTGTTTCCAATTGGCTTTAAAAGTATAATGTGTTCTACATGTCTTGGTTATCGATCATTGGCTTATAAGTTTTGGGTTTGATTAAAAATTTGCAACTTTGGTGACAGAAAGTTAGTTTAAAATGGTAACTCAGGGTTGGAGTCATTCAGAAATCAGATGTATAAAAGATTTAAAACAATGTTTCTTTAATGAGATATTAAAAGGTGCACTATCATGCATTCATATGTAAGAATTGGCAAAACTTTGTAACATAAAAGTAATTTACTTGGTGTTGATTTTAGAGAAAATAGATTGTTTACATTGTTAAAAATTGGTTTTGCTTAAGAAACTTAAAATTATAGTTAAACTGCCAGTATTCCATTGGCTACAGTTGGCAATTCACTTGTGAGTTTAGAATTCTTTGACTCACCCATGTTTATGGTTGAGAAGAGGATAGAGCAGAGTTGGCTATTTTGTCAGGAAGAGATTACTTGATTTAGAGCTCAGATTGGAGTGATACTAGTAAAAATCACTGTGCCATGAAGAATGCTCAGACAGGCAATGCAGACTGGGATCTTAACATGCTTCTAGGAGAAGGTCAGTGTGAAGATAATGCTAATCAGGTTGAACTGCCTACACAGCTCTCAGACCATACAAGCAAAGACAGACTTACACAGATACATTCATCTTTGCGATGAAATTGCGCCCTCATACAATCAGGGTCTGGCCATAGCTTGCACAGAACTGTAAAGATAAAAGATGTTTTAGATGTGGAAATTTAGATAGTTTTTAAAAATGACTGTCCCAGGAACAAAGGCACAAAAGCAACAATCAGGTCACTAAGGTTGCATGCCAGAAACTTGTCCTTGGTGCAGGAAGGATAATCTATGGGCCAGGCCTCAGGATATAGGCCAAGATTAAAAACATTTACATTTGAATTAAGACTTTGTACAGAGTGGGTGCAACAGAAGCTTGTATTTCAGATACTCCTTTTGTCCTGACCTGCCTCTAGAAGGCTGTTTTCTAGAATTTGTTTATTGCCTTGTTTGTTCCTTAGGGAGGTGTCAGCCTCAGACTCAAAAGAAATTCACAACAGCTTATGGGCCAGGAGTTAGAGATTATGCTGGAGGAATTAAAATTGTGCCTGCCTCCCTCCATGGCATTATAGCTGTGCCTGTTAACAAAAGAATTGCTCTAGAGTAAGAGAAGACAAGATTGGCTTTTATCTGATATTCTCACTCAGCTAAAAGAAATTGGTTATTCAATTAATCCAAAACAAGTTCAAACTTAAGATTTATAAAACTAATGGGGCACTACAGCCTGACTTGCCTACTCCAGCTGCCATTCAAGTAAATGCATATAAAATTATTATAGATTTAGAAGCTTGTTTTATGCAGTTCCTTTACCTCCTGGTAAAGGTGAGAGGTTTGCATTAAGAGAATTTACTTGTAATTCGTGAGAGCCCATGAAGTGATATCTTTAGAAAGCTTGCCTCAAAGAATGATTAATGGCCTTAAAAAATTTGTTGTTGCTTTAATACAAAAAGTTAACCATTTACATCTCTCAATGTATATTATTCATTGTATATTTTATTGGCTGATCTCTCTAAAGGAGTTTTTCTGTATGCCTTTGCTCTAATACAATGAGCTTTAAAATTTTAGAGTGCTTATTGCTCCAGAAAAGATTCAAAGACAATATCTTCTCAGTATTTGGGAACTCAGTTATATCTTAAACAGATTGTGACACAGAAAAATTTCCAATAAGAATGGAATAATTGGGGCTGGAGAGATGGCTCAGCCGTTAAAGGCTATGCTCACAATTAAAAATATTAGAGTTCAATTCCCAGCAACCACATGGTGGCTCACAACCATTTGTAGTGGAATCTACAGCCCTCTTCTGACTTACAGATGTACATACAAAAAATGGTTTACTTTTAATGATTCTCAAAAGGTGTTAGAAGATATTAATTGACTAAAACCTCATCTTAAGCTACCATAGGAGAACTTAAACCTCTGTTTGATATTCTCAAGAGAGATACAAGTCCCAATTCCCCTTGACAATTAACTGATGAAGGAGGAACAGCTTTACAAAAAGTAGAGTAAGCTGTTAGTTAACAGATACATTATATGGACTGTGATCATTTGTTGGCTGTTTGCATTATTGCTACTCATGTGCTCACAACAGCCCTTTGGCAAGAGAAACCATTAATGTAGATTCATCCTTCTTTCATCTACAAGTAAAGTTTGAACATCTTATTATGAAACTATTACATTGTTAATACAGGATTGTAAGATAGAATCCTGAAAGTATTTTGGATGAAATGTTTATTCCTTATTCCAAATAGAAATTAAGTTGATTATTGGAAAAAAATAATATTTGGCTTATTACATGGCAAAGTTTTTAGGCAAATTTGATAATAATTATCCATAAGATGAGTTGTTACAGTTCCTCTATGCATGCTTTTGTATTCCTTATAAATTTACATACAGCCCATAGAAAATGTTGACTGTATTTACAGATGCCTCATCTATTGAGAAGACAGTATATGTAATTAGATCACATTTTCATTTTCTTGAATTTCCCCCTGCTTCAGCACAAATAATTGAATTATGTGCTGTAGCCACTGTTTGAAAGGCTAAAAAATCAAGCTTTCAATTTACATAGCCAGTATATGGCTTATGGTTTATAATTGCTTAAAACTGTTCCTTTTTTAGATATTCCTAATTCTCAAATTTTACAATTATTTATACAAATACAGCTTAATTTAAGAAACATGTACTGTTCTTTAACTTTATAAGACATTCAAGGGCTCATATTGGATTGCCTAGACCCCAGGGCAATGCCAAAACAGATTTGTTTACCAGTCAGATTATAGACCTTATAGAAACAATTGGCCATACAATCTTATTCTTTACACCATCGAAATAGTAAAAGCTTGAGACGATAATTTGGCATTTCTAGAAAGTGTGCAAGTTGAATTGAAGTTAAATTGCAAAAACTTGTTCTCAGTGTCCTCAAATTTTTCATAATGGTGTTAAGCCTTGAGGACTTATGTGTAATCAATTATGGCAAATGGACATTACTCATTTTTGATTTTAGAAAATTAAAATATGTACATATGCCTTGACACTCTTTTAGGCTTTCTAGTTGCAACTGCTTTAACAAGAGAAGCAACTAAAAATTACAATTAGTTATTGCCTATATTATTTTTCTATGCTTGGTGTTCCATATCAGATTATAGACAATGGAACTGGTTAAACATTTGAGATGTTTTGTTGACAGTTTAATATTATCCATAAAACTGGAATTCCTTATAACCCAATGGGACAAGGAATTGTTGAACGTGCACACCGCACTCTAAAAAATTGGCTCCTTAAAACTAAAGGGGGGGAATTATACCCTCCAAGGTCACAAAAAGTGCATCTTGCTTTTGTGATATTTGTTTTGAATTTTCTGCAAACTGATGCTAAATGTCAGTCTGCAGTGGATCACCACTGGCATCCAGTCACTTCCAGCTCATTTGCCGGGGTCAAATGGAGAGACCCTCTAACTAATACATGGAATGGTCCTGACCCTGTTTTAATTTGGGGTCGTGGCTCAGTCTGCACTTTCTCAGAAAAGGAAAATGGAGCCCGGTGGCTGCCTGAAAGATTGGTCCATCAAGTGGACACAGATCTTGAGCCTAATAATTGCAATTCTGATGATGATGGCTCAAAATCCTTATCTGCCAGTTGATTTAACTTGGCATGTAGTCTTCATCAATACTTAAAGCCACTCACTATACGTGATGGCCAGACTTTGTGTCTGAATCCCTGTCAACCAGCAGTTGGATTAGACACTGGAACATTTCCACTCCCAACCTTATTTTCTACATTGCTTGGATAAATCATGTTGCTTTTAATCTCTTGAACTTTGTGTTTCAAGCAGATAGGTTGCCTTCACACAGGATCGCTCTCGGCAAGACCAGCCATTCATCATGGCAAGTTATCCATCGCTATGAAGAACTGCATCGATTGCATGCCCACAGGTCCTTGGTTTGAATGTGGCTATGGTCTATTTTGGGAAAGAGTGTGCCATTGATGGCCGGTTAGTCAACGATGGGTAAGAGTGTCTTGAGCTCCTATAAACCTAAGGCAGAGTGGTACACCAATGCTGTGTATCCCCTCAAAGACGGGTAATATAGGAAGCAATATAGATGCCAACCTAAGACAGGCACAGTTGCCTGGCCACTCTGTACCCCAGATGGGATGAAAAATTGTACCCCATCCAGCTGCTGGCACTGCTCATATTTATAAAACTAAAAAGGGGGAATTGTGCCCTTCCTCCAGCCTTGAGTAGGCCCGAGACCTTGTTTACCACAATAGACCAGATAATAGGACCTAAGTGGAACTAACCACCTTGGCTGCATATCAATAGACACCTAGGTGGAGTCACCCACCTTGGCTGCACATAGATCCTGCTACAGGAACTTGAAAGAAGAACTGCCCCTGGGTTTGCCTTGACACCTCCAGCTGTGACCCCTGACCAAGAATGGATTATCCCACCCATCTGGCCTGGCTGAAACTACGAAGGGTTCGGGCGGGGTCTTTCCCTTTAAATTGAAAGCTTAACATTAAACCATCGAGCCTTGATCAGAGAACTTTGTCTTGGCTTCATCTTTTCTTGCTCTCCGTCCCCCTTTCGTTCCCAGCCCTCTTTCCAGGTGAACCTGTTCAACTCGTGGCCGCAGGCGGCTACAAGAGAGAGAGAGAGAGATCCTTTCCTTCATCCCTATCCCTAGTGCTTAGGACCAGAAGCCAGAGCCTTAGGAAAATAAATGGTCTCTACCAGTGGGCTGCATTAACAGACCAAGAGCCCCAACCTAAAAGGCAACTTTTTGAGGGCCAATTTCAGACTGCCTAAGACAGTTGTGTTTCAGACTTCACATTTACTGAGGGCTTCATGTCCTGACAAGAAGTTCCCTATCTGCTTTGGCTCCTATTGATAAAGTAGCCAAAGTTCTTTGGAAGCAAAACAAGTGGAGCTTTGGAAACAAGTAGACACATAGTTCAAATCCCAATTCCTTTATGGCCACCATGGGTACGGATCTTTCCAAACAGCAGAGGTCTGGTCCAGAATCCCTTCCACACAGAAGCAAGTAAGCGGTGTCCACCAGCCCTGAGCATACTTTTGTAGAAAAAGTGGCATGTTCACCACTACTGTGAGTTGCCAGTCTGCTTGGATGCCTTCTGCCCCTTCTCAGCTTAAGTACTCGGCTCAGTGCCCAGCACAACTCATGGTAAGAAGCCTGTTACAGGAAGGAACAGAATACCAGAGTGCAAACTTTAGGTTAGCCCCACTCTGCTCCCAACACCTGCTGTGACTCGTGTCTTGATATTGGCTCTCCCTAGAGATCCTTTTCAGGTTCACGTTCTGCCTGAAGCAGAGTGCTGTTTCTTCATGTTGCCAGGCAGAGGCCAGGCTCAGGTGCTCAGGACACTGGACAAGCAGACCGGGGCTAAGAGACCAGAGAAGACGTACGGTGGTTTGAATAGGAATGGCCCCATAGACTCGTGTGCTTGAATACTTGGCTATAGGGAGTAGTGCTGTTAGCTGTGGCCGTGTTGGAACAGGCATGGCGTTGTTGGAGGAAGTCTGTCACTGGGGGTGGGCATTGAAGCTCAAGCAAGGACTAGTGTCTCACGCTTGCTTCTGCTGCCTGCAGATCAGAATGGAGAACACTCAGCTCTTCTCCAGCACCATGTCTGCCTGCACACTGCCATGCTTCCTGCCGTGACGATAATGGACTGAACCTCTAAAACTCGAAGTTAGCTCCAATTAAATGTTTTAAGAGTTGCCTTGGGGCTGGAGAGATGGCTCAGTAGTTAAGAGCACCGACTGCTCTTCTAGAAGTCCTGAGTTCAATTCCCAGCAACCACATGGTGGCTCACAGCCATCTGTAATGGGATCCGATGTCCTCTTCTGGTGTGTCTGAAGACAGTGACAGTGTACTCACATATATAAAATAAATAAATAAATAAATAAATAAATCTTAAAAAAAAAAAGTGTTGCCTTGGTCATGGTGTCTCTTCACAGCAATAAAACCCTAACACAGAACTTGGTACCAGGAACTCAGATATTGCTGTGATAGGCCTGACCATGCTTCTGTTTGGAGAAATGTGGATTATGGGATGTTAGATTAGAAAAATGGTTGAATGTTTTACATGGGGCTTAATGGGCCATTCTGGCAGGAACATGGAAGACAGTGGTGCTGAGGGTGATTTGAGCTGTGGGGATCTGGCACAAGAGGTTTCAGAGGAGAAGCATTTTAGTCCATGACCTAGGGGCTGCTTTTGTGGTACTTTGGTGAAGAATGAGGCTGCCTTTTGCCCTTGTCCAAAAAGTCTTTTTGAGGCTAAAGTGATGAGTTTTGGATGAATTCTAATGACAGAAGAAATCTCAAAATAGCCCAGTATAGACTCTGTCATGTGGTTATCAGTGGTCATTCTTACACAGATCTATAATGAGAAGAAGCAAACTGAGCAAGGAAAAATACAAAAAGTACAATTTGAGGAGAAGAGGGGAACCAGAAAGAAGAATGGAGCCAAGTTCTGTGTTCAAGGAGAAAAACAGATTAAAGAAAAGCTGGATGTTAAATGGATTAAAGAAAGTGGTGACCTCAGGGGAAGACCCCACCCAGCTGTGTTTCCACCTTGTGAAAAGAATTAAAGAAAAGCTTAGGGCTAGGTGTGGTGGTGCTCCCCTTAATCCCAACATTCCGAAGGTAACATCAAAACCAGAAAGGAGGTGAGGATGTTCCAGCCTCAGCAAGCAGCAGACCTGGACAGCTCCGGCCACATGGCTCTGGGCTTAGAGTCAAAGACAGAAGAGGTTAAGGAATCTCCCTTTGGGACTAAGGAAAAGCTGCTGAGGCCAAGCGTATAGTAGGGGCATTCCTGCCTGGAAGCCCAGAAAGGCCATTGTGTGGAGCTGTGAGGGTGAAGCCCGGATTGCCTTCGAGACCCCAAGATGTTGGAGATACCAGAGCCGTGGGATACCTGCCAAGGAGAGCTGCTAACAGGGTGGGACCAGCCCAGGAGAAAATGTATGTGCTGCAGTCACCAGAGCTGAAAAGAATTGGAGATCTGAAGAACATTTTGACATCAGACACAGGGATGTGGATTTTAGAGTTTTCTGTATTGCTTTGGTCCTCACTGTGGTTGCTTCCCTATGTTTTGGGAACAGTAATGTATATCCTTTGCCATTATATGTTGGAAGTATGTGATATGCTTTTTATTTTGATTTACAGGGGATTATATGCTTTTTATTTTGATTTTACAGGGGATTACAGTTACAAGGTAGCAAGATCTCAGAAGAGACTTTGAATTTTTAAACAGGACTGAGGCTGTGATAGGCTCTGGGGACTTCTGAAGTGGAACTGAGTGCAGCTTTGCGTTATTTTATGACTACAAGCTTATGGGGGCCAAAGAGATGGAAAACTCTCAGCTCCTTCTCCAGCACCATGTCTGCCTGCATGTTGCCCTGACTCTGGCCATAATGATGACTAAACCTCTGAACTAAACCAGCCCCAACTAAATGTTTTCCTTTATAAGAGTTGCCATGGTCATGCTGTCTCTTTACAGCAATAGAACACCACTAAGACAAGAGAGGAGGAAGAGGACAAAGGAAAGAAGAAAGAAGGGTCAGAAGGAAAGTCAGACTGAAGGAAATTATAAAATATTGAAATCAAAATTTCGGTTATAAAATTAAATTTAAAGTTACATTACAATTAACCATCCTCTTCTGCTTCCTCATGAAATTACAGTCTCTAATATCAGTAGCTTATAGAGAGAAGCTTCCCCTTTAAGTCCCACTACACAAAATAGACTATAACTTGTTTGTTTGGGCTTTTGGTTGGTTTTGTTTTTTTTTGTTACAGGATCTCAAGTACCTCACCCTAGCCTAGAACTCACAATATAGCAGAGAGTGACCTTGAACATTTGATCCCCCACAGCTCATGAGTACATGGTGATGTCTGTAAGACATCAACACCATGCCCAGCTCCATTTCAGGGTATTCTTTCCACATTCTGAGATTTCCTGCTCAGCAAGGCACCTGCTGCTTTCTCTCCAGCCTTTGGGGAAGGCTTGGCCTCTCTGAAGCCTTGGAGGACTCCACTTCCCTGGGGAAGCAGAGAGGAAGTGGAGTGCTCCCTGTGCCCATTTTAATATGCCTGTGTGTTACAGAGCTGCAGCCTCACCATCCATCCCTGACATGAACCGCTGTGAGCAGTGAGAACCGGTGAACACTTACGTCATTGCAGCTCTTTTTGTCCAGTGGAAGAAGAGAACAGAAGGTACCAGGGCCTCCCACTGGGATGGCAAAAGTCCCTGTCTGCTTAAGACCAGCTACAAGTGACACTTATTTCTAATATTAATATTCTTAATCATGTTCTGCTGATGGTTTTATTTTTTAGTGACTGATACCCTTAAAGAAGAGAATTATACTCCAAAAGCATCATTCCCCTGTGCAAAAATACAGGGCTGTTCAGATACTGTAAGCAAAACATAGGGACTTCCAAATGTAAACAAATGAGTCATCATCCCTGCCTTGAGCATGTTTATAGATTAGTTCTTGAGAAAATAAATTGAAAGCATATGTACTATTATCGAGACATATATAAGCCCATAAATAAGTGGATATACATGTTTTTATACATTCACATACACAGAAATGGTGCAAATTATTCTTGCTGATGATGAACAGGCATGACCTGTTTAAAATGCTCACTGTTCCTCACCAAGGTCAGCAGGGGACACCTATGTTGCAGAGGGAGGTGGGAAGCCTTCCAAGGACTGCGCTGGAGCTGGATCCAGACAGGTGAAGAGTCCAGAGTGAGGGGAATGAACTGCACACAGGTAACCATGCCTTGAGTTTGGGGGGACGGGGCAGAGCTAGCACAGTTTGACGCAGCCATTTCTTTAACAGGAAGATGAAAGATGAGATAAACAGAGATAAACTGGATGCTGAAGGGCTCCTCAGAAGAGGTCAGACTGGAGGGAGGAGAGTTACAGTACCATCACCCTGGCAGTTGAAGGGCCACTGGAGATTACTGCTTTGTGAAACTCTGGAGTAGCCAGGGCTCCCTGTGGTGGCACTTGCCTGTAATCCCAGTGGAGGCAGGAGGTTTAGAGGTTCAAGGTCACCCTCAGCTATTGAGTTGGCCTGGGCTACAAGAGTCTGTGTATAAACAAGCAAACCACTATTAAGTAAATAACTTTAAAAACAACTCTGGAGAGATGGCTAGATGGTTAAGAGCACTGTTAGTGTTCTGTCTAAACTCCACCTCCACAGTTATCTGGCAACACCCAGGTATACTCCTCCCCACAGTTACCTGGCAACAGCCAGGTAGGCTTGCCCACTATAAAAGGGACTGCTTGCCTCCTCCTCTCTCTCTTACTCTCTTGTCTCTAGCTTCTCCTCGCCCTTCCTCCCTTCCCTTTCCCCTCTCTCCACGTGGTCATGGCCGGCCTCTACTCCTCTACCTCTTTGCTCTCTCTCTCCTCTTCCCTATCTCCTGAATTAAGCCCCTCCCCTTTGAAACCATTTGGTCTGCTGTTGTCTGTCCTAAGCTGCACGCTGAAGTCTAACAAGCACTGACTGCTCTTCCAGAGGTTCTGAGTTCAGTTCTCAGCAATCACATGGTGACTCACAACCATCTGTAATGGGATCTGACGCCCTCTTCTCCTGTGTCTGGAAACAGCTACAGTGTACTTATATGCACAAAATTAAAAAAAAAAACAACTCTGAAGCAATCTGGTGATAGCTAAGGACTAGACCCTGCCATAGAAAAATGAGTAAGGATTGGAGCCATGTAAGATGTGAGAAGAAATAGAGGGGCCTCTCAAGAGGGCCCTGAGGACTGGGGGGCGGGGTTGCTCCTGGAGATTCTGAAACGAAGGCCCCCTAGGCACAGGGCACACCCGGTTTGGTGACAGAATTCCTAAATCTTGCAAAGCTTCTGGAGGCATCCTGGTTTTGTGGGACCAGAAGCTTCATCAAGTCCAAGAACCATTTTAGGAGAAAATGTTGAAATAGATTGAAAGGAAAGAGCATCTTTAGAATAAAAAAAAATACAGCAAATTACATGTAACAAAAGGCTGAAAAGCAGCAATTATAGAAACAACATAGCTTTCTTATAATCATCAGTTAGTATGTAATTTTTTTACCTACATTTTTTTCTCCATATATTTTCTTCTTTTTAAAAAAATGAATAAGTTACAGAATATAGAGTTTACCATTTCAAAGTGTTTAGCCCAGTGTTTTTTGCTGTCACTCCAAAAGGAAACCCCACATCTACTCCACAGTTATACTGTTTTCCTCACAAGCACCTGCCCGCTGCCCATCCGCTTCATGTCTGTGTGGGAGGGCTTAGCTTTCCCTCCTCTGGCTTGGGACCATGCGTGTGCAGTGGTCCTTGTGAGTTTTCACATAATTGTCTCTCCTTCTTTCGATGGACTATTGCATACTTCCAGTGAGCTGTGAATTTCAGTTATTATACATCTCAGCTCCAAAATGGCTATGGGACCTAAAAACAAAAACCAAGAAAGCACTCTCTGTCTCATTATCAATACACTGAACTTGGAAAGTCTGATGCTTTTCAACATTTTAATGAAGGAACTGAATATTTTATTAGTTATTTTCCTGTAAAACTGTTGCTTAACCAGTAAAACAGAGCCAGCAGATATAGCATACTGCACAATTAAGATAACATTGTTCACGTGTCCCTATTCAACTAAAACACTTCCCTCCACACCCTGTGGTTCCAGCAGAATGGTCATTAAAAAATCTTGACCTAGATCCAGAGATAAAAGTCAACAAGTTACAGTATTATGTAAAGCTTCTAACAACATTCTCTGTGAAATATGTCTCTTATAAACAGTTTTATCACAAATAATCCGGTGAATTCTGAATACAGGAGCCTAGAGCTAAGTCTAAAAATAAAAAAGAGGAGACCAGGCTGGAAAAATGACTCAGAGGTTAACTGCACCTGCAACTTGTATTGCTTTGAGAAAGCAATGGCCCCCATAGGCTCGAGTACTTGAACACTTGTTCCCTAGTTGGTGCTGCTGTTTGGGGAGGTGGTACAGCCGTGCTGGGGGAAATATGCCTCTAGGGTAAGCTCTGAAGGTCTCATAAGCTTGTCCACTTCCTTTTCTCTCTGCTTGCTGTTTGTGGTTGAAGATACTCAGCTGCCTGCTCCAACTGCCTGCTGCTATGTCTTCCCTTTACTGTGGACTCTCCCCCTGGAACCATAAATTCCTCCTTGTGCTGCCTTTATTATCACAGCAAAGGAAAGTGACTAATGTTCTACTTTTACTGAGGACACAAGTTCATTTCCCAGCACCACACTGCTTTATTCACAACTGCCTGGAACTGCAGTTCCAAGGAATCCTGTAAGACTCTTGCGAGCCTTAGCTTATCCGGATCCCCTGAGTGAACCACTTGGAGTCATGAATCAATGCAAAAAGCAAGAGGAATTTTAATGATCCAATGCATTGGGGCCATCTTACACATAGAGAGGCTGGTGACCCTGGGCAGCCCGTTTGGTCGGTTTTTATACAGTTTAAGGGGTAGACTAGAGAAACAGTTACTAGGCATAATATGATTGGCAGAACAGTGTGACTTTTTAAACTGATTAGTGTTAGTATTCTGTCTAAACTACATCTCCGTAGTTATCTGGCAACACCCAGGTATGCTCCTTCCCATAGTTACCTGGCAACAGCCAGGTAGGCCTGCTCACTATAAAAGGGGCTGCTCGCCCCATCCTCTCTCTCTTACTCTCTTGTCTCTAGCTTCTCCTCGCCCTTCCTCCTTTCCTTTCCCCCTCTCGTCACATGGTCATGGCTGGCCTCTTCTCTTCTCCTCTTCTCTCCTCTCTCTCTCCTCTTTCTCCACCATCTTCTCCCGTTTCTCTCCCTACCTTTGCCCTCTGCCCTGAATAATCCCCCTCCCCTTTGGAACCGTTTGGTCTGGTGTTGTCTGTTCCAAGCTGCGTGCCGAAGTCTAACATTGGTGCCGAAACCTGGGATATGAAGACTTCAGGAACCTCGAGACCCATGCAGCTGCTGGCAGCCACAGCTGGCTGCTGTGAGGCTGCTGTGACGGTAGAAGGCTGATGCCATGTTGCCTGCCGCAACTCCACCACCACAGCTGCCACCACTACACCACTCGGGCTTCATCTGCTGTTACCTGCCATCACTGACCATGTGAATTCCCATCGCTGCTGCAGGCCAACCCCATCCCCTGCTGAGAGGCTTGAAAAACTTCCACCACGTGAGCTGTGCCACTGCGGCCCCCATGTGGTGCTCTTCCACGTGGGCTAGTCAGCCAGACAGGTCTACACAGACCTCATGGCTCCACTTTTCCTGATACCAGACTGCACAAGCCCACAAACGCACCGGCGTATTAATTGGTAAGGAGTTTCCGATTGGCAGGAGGAACCCTGGACGCCCAGTTAGGGTCGGGCCAACCTTCCCTGGGCTAAGGGGTTGGCTTTTCATTGCCCCAGTCCATGTGACTGGCCTCTAGCTGAACTACGACCTAGGACATTGGCCACTGGGTGATTTCCCTCTCAGAAATAGCTCCCAGCCCCTCCCCAGCTCTCGCAGCTCCGCCAGAAATCCTGGTACCAGGTGAGCTATTTTCTGCCGGACTCCTCCACAGAGGCCCCTAGATATTCTCGTGACGACCTGATTATCTAGCTTGAGCCTGATTTTTCGTTGCCAGCTTTTCTTTCGGGATGCCGACTGATAGCTCAGTAACAGCCATCACCCAATGGGTACCACATTGTCTTTGACTGTACCCACAGACATTGGGTTGTCTACTGAAAAACCTCAAATCTCTAAAATTAACGCCTGATTTGAGGCCTTCCAAATTGATACTACAATAAGGTCTGGATTTGATACCCTCTAGATAATGGACTAAAGTAGCCACGTAATGGCACACTAGACCCAACTATTTTAAGAGGTCTTAACACATACTGCCAGCAGTCTGGTAAATGGAAACAAATCCCCTATGCTTGAGCATTTATCTACCTTCGTTATACTCTTTCCTTGTGTTCTGCCTGTTCCCCCTTCCCAGACCACCTGCTCACCCCACTACTTGGCCACCTCCGTTCTCTCTTGTGGAACTTTGCTGACCACCATCTACCTCGACCACACACTGTCTCCTGTCCACTGCCTGTCAACATTGGAGACCAAGTGCTTCTCTCCCCTCCAGATCATCGGCCCTCACCTCTCTCTCCGAAATGGCAGGGTCCTTTTAAGGTAATCCTCGTGACCCCTACAGCTGCTAAACTTGAAGGACTCCCTCATTGGGTCCACTTGTCTCACCTTAAGCCTTTCACTCCTCCCACTTAGTTGTATTTTTAGGGGTGTGCCTCTCACCCATTCCTTTTTGGTAGTGCCTACATGTCCTGTCCCCTTATTAGGAAGAGATATCTTAGCTAAGTTGGGAGCTTCTATTTCCTTTGCTCCACCAATTTGCTTAAGCCCAAGCTCGCCAGCAGCTCCTCTGCTCCTCCTTTCAGCTAATCACCCTACTAACACTAACATGTTATTTCCCTTATTAGCTTCTCAGGAGGACCCCCGAGTTTGGGACATCCAGACCCCCTCTGTTGCTAAACATCATTCTCCCGTTTTCGTCCAGTTACTGGACTCTACCAGGTACATCTGCCAAGCCCAATACCCTCTTTCTCTCCAGAGCCTCAGGGGACTTAAGCCTATCATTGCTGACCTCTTAAGGGAAAAACTCCTTCGACCTACCTCTTCCCCCTTTAACACCCCTATACTGGCAGTTAAGAAACCTAATGGTACCTATCGACTGGTTCAAGATCTCAGGCACATTAACTCTGCCGTAGTTCCCCTCCATCCTGTTGTAGCTAACCCTTATATGCTTCTCTCTACTATCCCCTCAGGGACTTCTCATTTTTCAGTCCTAGATCTCAAGAATACATTTTTCTCTATCCCTCTAGACATTCAGTCACAGGACATATTTGCCTTTACCTGGACAGATCCGGACACCCACTTTTCTACCCAACTTACCTGGACTGTTCTACCTCAGAGATTCCGGGACAGCCCACACTTATTTGGCCAGGCCCTGGCTTCTGACTTAATCTCTTTATCTCTCCCAAGATCTAAGATTGTACTTTACATAGATGATGTTCTTCTTTGTAGCCCCTCCCTAGAAATTAGCCAAGGTGACACAGCTGCTCTTCTAAATTTCCTTTCCAGTCGGGGCTACAGGGTCTCACCTTCTAAAGTCCAACTGTCCACTCCTCAAGTCACCTATTGGGACTAGAAATAACCTCAACCCACAAGGCTATTACCTTAGATAGAAAAAACCTGATTCAGTCTCTAACTGTTCCTTCTACAAAGGAAGAGATTCTATCATTCCTAGGAATGGCTAGCTCTTTGAGTTCCTGGGTTCCTTCCTTTTCCCTACTTTCTGACCCTTATATGAAACAGCATTAGGCCCCACCCACGAATCTCTTCTCAAACCTGTCACTAAGCCCTTCCAAAGGCTCCAACAGGCTCTCCTTAAGGCCCCAGCCTTACATCTCCCAGACCTGACTCGTCCTTTTTCCCTCTACGTAACTGAAAAAGAGGGATTTGCCCTTGGAGCCTTAGGTCACCAACTGGGACCATCTTTTGCACCCATAACATACTTGTCAAAAAGACTAGGTCCAATCATCCAGGGATGGGCACCTTATATTTGTACCTTAACAGCTGCTGAACTCCTTATTCGAGAATCAAAGAAACTAACCCTGAGATCACCTATAACTGTCCTTTCTTCTCACAACCTGTCACAGCTCCTAACTTATAAAGGCTTACAGACTCTACCTCCCTGCAGGGTTCTTTCTCTTCAGGTAGCCCTAATAGAAGGCTCCACTCTCACCTTTCAACCATGCCCACCTCTTAATATTTCCAATCTTCTTCCCGGACCTAACACTGACTACTCTCTATCTCACTCCTGTACTGAAACCTTAGAAAAACTATTACCTCATCCTTCACACATACAGGAGGACACATTGACTCAAACCACCTTTGCCTGGTATACAGATGGAAGCTCCTTTCTTCATGAAGGGGTCAGGAAAACTGGCTATGCCATAGTATCAGACACCAAGGTGGTGGAGGCACAGGCCCTTCCTGCTCATATCACTAACTCTTTCATCCTAACAGCAAAATTCTGTCTTATTTCGTTAAGACCAACCTACAGCCTACTTCTGAGAACTTAAGTTTCCTAAAATCTATCACTGCTTCTTGCAAAATCTGTCAGATGTCAGCTCCCAACTCAAGGTATCATAGCACCCCTTTTCCTTCCCATCAGGCTAGAGGTTCCCTTCCTGGAACTGACTGCCAACTTGACTTTACCCACATGCCTGCTGTAAAACATGTCAAGTACCTCCTGGTCTTGGTGGACACCTTCTCAGGCTGGGTAGAGGCTTTTCCCACAACTAACAAAAGGGCTCAGACAGTCTCTGATCTCCTCCTCAGAGAGATCATCCCCTGTTTTGGTGTCCCCGCCTCGCTCCAGTCAGACAATGGGCCTGAATTTACTTCCCAAGTTTCTCAGACTCTATCTAAGGCCTAGACATCCCCTGACATTTTCATATCCCCTATCATCCTCAATATTCAGGTAAGGTAGAGAGAACCAACCACTCTTTAAAAACCACTCTTGTCAAACTGTCACAGGAACTTCACCTTGACTGGGTAACTCCTACGTCTGGCTCTTTTCAGGCTACGAGCCCTTCCCAAACGACCTCTCCTCATTTCACCTTCTGAACTCATGTATGGATGTCCAGTCCTAACTCCTGGTCTTTCACCTAAATGTTCCCTCTCCCTCTCTGCCCAGGACCTGTAAAGTGAGTGCTAGTGGTGCCTTCTGCTACAAAAACAACTAACATGAATGCTGCTGTGATACGGGACATGCTTGCTTTTCCTTGCCCACTGCAAACTCCAGCCGCCAGAGACACTGGGCAGCGACTTCCGGAGCTAGCAGGAAGTCCCACCCTGCTGCTGCTGCTGCCCAACCCCCTGCCAGCCATATGATCCAGCTTTCTAATTCTGGTCCTAGCCAAATGTTTCTTTGCTAATACAAAAATGTGCTTTTCTCTACCTACACAACCCGCCAAAGTTACTTAAGACAAGATAGGAAAGGCTTTGTCTTGATAGATTTTTACTACTGCTATTATTCTATTCAGTTACAACCAAGCCTTATGGCTCTCAATCTTGTCAGAAGTCGGCTGATAGTATTTTTAAGCTTATGGCTGACAGAACGCCCAAAGCCTCTAACAGCTACCCAAGATGGTTTCAGAAGATGGACACCGGACTCCTAGAACATACAGCCTAGATTGTATCTGAACAAACACAATGGGATACCCTGAGTCAAGTGACTTGGCTAAACCAAGGTAAGTCATTTCTCATGTCATGCGTACCCATTCCACAGAAAAAAGCCCTGCGTTTTCTGAGCTTGGAAGCCAAACTGACTTCACCCAAGAGACTATGGAAACCATGGGAACTGTTGGCTAGTGGACTCTGTCATTTTTTAAAAATAATATATAACTGGTAGACTGTTGTTTACTCTTTATCAGACTTCTGACTACATTGACAGCTAAGCTTTCACAGATATTATCTGTTACCTTATTACCTAAACTCAGTTGCCATCAATTAAATCCTTTATATTTCCTCTTCTTGCTATCCCACTGTCCTAAATTATCTGAGTTCCTATAAACTTGCTTAACTCTAAAATATTCCACTATACAATCCAACAAAAGTTCATCTTAGAGACTGCTTGTGTTGTTAACTCATGCTGTTATCTGTTTTATAAACTTACAAGCTACAGGAAACCCACTCAGATCTACCTCTCATGGACCAAATAGATGCCATCCAGATAAGTAAAGGTTCCACTCACTACCTATAACAAAGGGTGGGATCCCTCTGGGTTTCAAATGTACATCTTAGAAAAAATTTCTTTCTTCAAGTGTTCTTAATCTTATTTCTTACCTCTTGTCAAGTCCAGGTGCATCCAAAACAGCTCCAGACAAGCAACCTTCAGATGCTTCATCTCCTGCCACGCACACAGATGCTTCTACTGGACCTGTTCCTTCTGACCTATCCTCAGATGGCTCCATAGACCCTGGACAGCAGGAAACAGCCAGCTCTCCTAAGACCAGACAAACAACCCCATACTCATTCTTCTAGGTTCCCCCTAAAGACACATCGCCCCCAATGCCAGCAGGAAGTAGCCAGATTTCACGACAACCCTATTCCTGCTTCGCCGTCACCTCTTTCTAATTTTTCTTTTTAATTAAACCAAAATGTGGGAATGTTAGTATTCTGTCTAAACTCCACCTCCACAGTTATCTGGCAACACCCAGATATGCTCCTCCCCACAGTTACCTGGCAACAGCCAGGTAGGCGTGCCCACTATAAAAGGGGCTGTTTGCCTCCCCCTCTCTCTTACTCTCTTGCCTCTAGCTTCTCCTCGCCCTTCCTCCCTTCCCTTCCCCCTCTCTCCACTTCTCTCTCTCTCCTCTTTCTCCACCATCTTCTCCTGCTTCTCTCCCTACCTTTGCCCTCTGCCCTGAATAAACCCCCTCCCCTTTAGAACCGTTTGGTCTGGTGTTGTCTGTTCCAAGCTGCATGCCAAAGTCTAACAGGGGGTACATCCAAATCCATCTACTATCTGCCATGAAAATAAACTTTTCTGGAACCAAGGACTTCTTCGTGTTATTGGAGTCTGCCGGCCGCCAACACCTCCAGCCTCTGGAACCTTAGACTTCCTCCTGTATGTGGGATCAGCTATGTGGAAACCCCCTGGGACATCTCCACCACCTCCACTGCGGCCCCCCTTTTTTACCCACAGTTCTCGTCCTCAGTTCAACTTAGTTCATCTCATTAACTATTGTATAAATACCCTACTAGTGTATACAAAGATAAATGTCTACACTTTGCCCCCAAGGAGTTCAGAGTCCAGAGGGAGACATGTTAACAAACAGTAACAGGATAACAATAAGTCACCAATATGTGAAAGAGTCCCAGGCATAAAAGAGACACACACCCCCCAACACACACACACACACACACACACACACACACACACTGGGATAGCACAATCTCAGAAACCCTTGTAATAAGGTGTTGCCCAGACTATGCTAGGCTTTGAAGGACATTATAGGCTATGGGCTTTGGACACAAATACATGCAATGATGAGACCAAGTGGCATCTGGGGGCAACACTGAAGGGATGAGGTGAACGTGGTGGAGGTCATAAATGGGGCAGGAGATAATGTGAGGTGGCAGAGCACTCAGGATCGGGGATGACACAGATTATGAGGAACTATAGGAGATGCTAGTTTCATGCTAGGATGCTGGCAGTAGTTGGGAAGACTGATGAAGTAGAACCCAGGCAGAGAAACCAGGAAGAGAGATGCTCCAAGAATTTATGCAGGGGACAGCTAGGGCCACAGGTACATCCACAGTACTGGGAATGGTGACAGTCTTGTTTGCATTGTGGTGGATACTGGTCCCTGACAGAAGCAACTTAAAAAAGAAATTTGTTAGACTCATGGTTTCAGAGAATTCCCTGCATGCCTGCAGGGGATGATAGGGCCATTCAGATCACAGCCACAGGAGCTGAAAGCAGGGACCTTTCTCATAACAGCAAACCAAGAAGGAGAAGGCTGGCTGGAACACGCTGTTGGGTATAACCTGGAAAGTTCTACATTGCCCCTAGTGAGGTTCCACCTCCAGAAGGTCCCACTCCTCCACAAACAGTAACAGTAGATGGAGAATATGCATTGAGAATATCAGTCTATGGGGGACTTCAGACTCAATCCAAAACACAGAGGATGTTGGGTGGTTACACAGGAAAATGTGTAGGGAAGAGTTTGAGGAAATTGGTGGTTGGTTGGCCATGCATGGGAAAGTAAGGCATGGGAAGTCCAGAATTAGGAGCTGGATCCATGGCTCATCTGATAACTCAAGTGTTGGACCTGAATTACCCATGAACAAGCTGGGCACTGCTGCTTGCAGCCTGTAGTCACAGTATTTAGGAAACCAAGATAAGAATATTCCTGAAGTACACTGGCCAAGACAGTCCAGACAAATTGGTGAGGTTCCGATTCAGTGAGGGACTGTAGGAATGTAGGAATTTCAGGTCTCAAGAATCTCAGATTTGGGCTGGAGAGATGGCTCAGTGGTTAAGAACACTGACTGCTCTTCTAGAGGTCCTGAGTTCAAATCCCAGCAACCACATGGTGGCTCACAACCATCTGTAATGAGATCTGATGCCCTCTTCTGGTGTGTCTGAAGACAGCTACAGTGTATTCATATATAATAAATAAATAAATCTTTAAAAAAAAGAAACTAAAGACTTTAAAAAAAAAGAATCTCAGATTAAAAAAAAAAGAATCTCAGGTTTGGGGGGGCTAGAGAGATGGCTCAGCAGTTAAGAGCACTGAATGCTTTTCCAGAGGTCCTGGGTTCAAATTCCAGCAACCACATGGTGGCTCACAACCATCCGTAATGAGATTGGATGCCCTATTCTGGTGTATCAGAAGACAGTGACAGTGTAGTCATAAATAAAATAAATAAATAAATCTTTAAAAAAAAAAGAATCTCAGTTTTTGTTAAACTCAAGAATTAACTGCCCCAGGACACATCCTGGGAGAAGCACATTCCAGAGACTAAGAGGGGCCCAAGATAAGAGTTTAACAGGGGGATGAGTCCTTAACACAGTACACCTGGGTAAATAGAAGCCACTTAACCTAACCCTCTTTCTTGTAAAAGATAAGATGCAAATTTGAGTTACTTAGAAACCAGGCCTGGGAATGGAAACCAGGCATGGGAATGGCTGTTTGAAATCTTTTATGGTTATTGTTTAAAATGTAATTAACTGTCCTTGTGAATTCTGCAAAAATGGTATATAAACTGCCCTTAGCTTTAGTTCAGGGTTCTTCTTGCTTGCATGCAAGGGAACCCCAGTGCACTGGTTTTTATCAATTTATCAATAAACCTCATGTTATTGCAGTGAATCCCGTCTGTGAGTGTTTCTGGAGGAGTGTGTCCCCTGGTTTTGGATCTTTATGTCCAACATTTTGGAGGTCCCACGGAGATACGCTCTCTCAGAACCCCGTGGCTCAGGGATTGGAGGTGTTCCCTCAAGCAGGTGTGTTTTCTGTTCTGTCTGTTTTGCAAGTATAAAGTGTCTGTGCCTGTGGCAGGGACAACTGTCTGCTGTGTATTGTGTAAGTGTCTGTGCTCCTGTGGCAGGGGCGACCGTCTGTGTAGCCTGGTTTCTGTGCTCGTGGCAAGGCCAGAACTGGGTAAGCCACAGAGAGCAGCCTGTTTGGGACCCTGGGATAGGGTCAGGTCCTGAGTTCCAAGAGGAATTCGTGGGAGTAGAAGCCACGGGGGAGGGTAGATATACCCACATGTTGCAGGACACAAGACTTTAGATGACACTCCAGAGTCTGTTAGATTTGATCCAGAGTAAGCTGGCCAAATCATCTGGTTACTGGATTTTTCCACCGGTGGTTTTCCTATGTCTTGATTGTGTGTGTAATCTGGTTTCCACACCTGTGACAGGGGTGAGAACTGTCTGTATAACCTGGTTTTTGCGCCCGTGGCAGGGGTGAGGTGTCTGTGTTCTTTTTCTCTGTTTTCTTGGCAAACTGTCTGTGTGTTGATTGTCATTCTTCGTGTTCTTGGACTTTGATTGATGTTATTTTGGACTGAATCTATTGTGTTAAACATCCTAAGTTAAAAAACAAAAAGCTACTTGGCTGCTAACAGGGAACGAGATAGAGCCAGTGCAGAGAGTTGCTGCAGAGCAGAGAGGCAGGTCCTTTGGTGAACGGACACTGCAGTTTGGGCATTCCACCCACCACACGTAGGGTGTTCTCCAGGTAGCATTGCACTGAGGGTGGCCTCGACGAGCCTGCGCTAGGTGGGTGACAGCTCGCAGCTCTCCAGTGCGGCACCCTTGAACTTCTTGGCTGTGCAGGTTGGCCCCAGCAGCACAGTGGCTGCAGCTCCTGCTCCCCGCTCTCTGTAGCTGGTTCCGAGGAATCCAAGGGCATCCGCAAGAAGATAGGCAGGGCCCAGGTGATTAAGAGCCTGGTAGAGGAGACAGGCAACTTCCGTGAGGCATGGAGGCAGGACAGGACAGGACAGCCCACCTGCTGCGGGCAGAGGCTTTGGTTGCTGGCCACTTCTGGTGTGGGAACATAGTAGTCCAGGTAGCGCTGTGGCTTTTCAAAATTATCAACCGTTTCAGGTGGCACACCAATTTCAGGCAAGAGTTCACTAAATTTTTTTTTTAAAGTAAGCAAAGAGCGCTGAGACAAGTCACGTGACTCCAGCTTGGGACCTCTGAGACAGCAAAACTGCTTGCAGGCAGGCCAGCTGCTGTGAAAAGTTACAGGCTGCTCTAAGTAAGGGTAAAAAAAAAAAAAATGGGCCGGGCGGTGGTGGCGCACGCCTTTAATCCCAGCACTTGGGAGGCAGAGGCAGGCGGATTTCTGAGTTCGAGGCCAGCCTGGTCTACAGAGTGAGTTCCAGGACAGCCCGGGCTATACAGAGAAACCCTGTCTCGAAAAACCAAAAAAAAAAAAAAAAAAAATGGGGCTGGTGAGATGGCTCAGTGGTTAAGAGCACTGACTGCTCTTCCAGAGGTCATGAGTTCATATCCCAGCAATCACATGGTGGCTCACAACCATCTGTAATGATATCTGATACCCTCTTGTGGGGTGTCTGAAGACAGCTACAGTGTACATATAATAAATAAATAAATAAATTTTAAAAAAAGGGTAAAAAAAAATTAGGCTGAGCTTCTGTGTCTGCAGCTGGCACCCTGTGAGAGTGCAGAGGACACTCCTGACTCTTGAGAATGGAAGCATAGGGCCATCTCTGCTCTCAGCAGCTGGAGCTCAGTCCTGCAATGAGAGGGAGACATTGGAGACTTGCTCCTGACTTAGGTGACAGGCAGTTACAGCTCAGGCAGGTACAGACACTGGAGTGGAAGGTAACTGGTTGTGTGACAGTTGGGCTAGAGAGGAGGGACAAGGGAACCTGGAGCAGTTGAGATTGGGCGGGTGCAGCTCTGCAGTGGTAAGTGAGATAAAGTGTGTAGTATCAGTGGGGAGTGAAGGCTGGGGAAAATTGTTGAGAGAAAAAAGAGTAGATTCAGTGTCAGGACCTAGATTTGAGTTCAGGATGAGTAACCAGGAAGCAGCCTGGACAGAAGAGCTGAGGCAGTGATAGGTGAGGCCTGCTCAGGTGCAGTGTTGTCCTGTGAGATTCTGGGACGTACTGTAAAGCACAAAGCTGGGTTTGACACCCACCCTGTCCATTCCAGATTTGCATCGGGACACTGGTTATCTGACTCTACACTGAGATGGGAAAGGGCTGTGAAGTATTACTTGTGTTCATGTGTATGGCCCTTCCTTGTGTTGTCATTTCACTTGATGTATACACAGACCACTGAAATAGATACCTAGTGAGTGAAGCCCCACAGGCTGCCATTCAGGTTCTCGCTGTGGAGTGGGCTAAATAGACAATCTTGAGTACGCTGACTGCTCTGTAACCAACTCTCAGTTCTCAGGTGATCCCAGAGCCAATGCCCAGGGAGAGTGCAGCTGGAAAGACAAGGAGGCCTGGATAGGCTCTTCTAGGACCTACTGTGTGGGCTCCTTGGGTCAGCAGATACCTGCCGAGGTGACTGCAGCACACTTTCTGGGGGTCTTGATATCAGCTTTCTGAAGAGGGAAGAGGTACATGTAGGAGACAGCCTTTCCTTCTGGCTCTCTCAGGTGTACTCTGCCTGGCTTACCCTTAGGAGTGTCCTCCTGGGGTATTTCTGGGATCTCTGCCACTAGAGGACTCCAGTGTTATGTGGTACTTTGACTTGGAGCCTCATGCTGAGGTTCTGGGCATCCTCCATGACTTTTTACCAGCCAAGCTGTATTACAAGAAGTGTCATTAAAGGGGAGCCTGGAAGGCATATTGAACTACAGGGTCAGCTTCCAGTCCCCATGTGTGAGGGCAGCCTGAGCTAACACTTCTGACCTGCTTTTATATGTTATAGTGACTGGATATGCTGGTCAAGACTGTGCCTTATCTTTAGACCTTACTTGGTTCTTGCTTTGTGCATGTGTATGTGTATGAGCATGTGTGCACAAATGCATGTATGTGTTTGTGTAGGGCTTTATAGAAGTGCAGCTGACGTACAGGAATCTCCTATGATCTTAGTGCAGTTTGCTAGACTGCTACACACACATCCCTGAACTCACCACAAGTCAAGATAATAAGCCTCCTGTCACCTGAACACTCCTGCTGTTCCCCCATTCTCTAGTATTTGCCTGTTTGTCAGCTTTCTATCACATGGAGTTGGGTCCTAGAACATAAAAGTATATAGTATAGACCTTTTTCTGGCTACTTTGATTCAGTATTCACATTTGAGGGTCATCTGTGTTGTATCTATGGCTCATTCATTATCTCTAAAAACTTTTCCATTATGTAGATACCTTACATGTTGTCTCTATATTGGTATACTTTGTTATTCCTAGTTTTGGGTTGTCACAAATAAGACTGCTTCAGTTAGTTCAGGTCCAAGTCTCTCTGAGGTAGACTGGAGTGGAGGACTGCACTGCATCATGGGACAGGCCTAAGATTGCAAGATTGTGTCAGGGGCTCCAATGTGCTGCTGAGAGTTCTCTACCCACATCACCAGTTAGGTTTGGTCTCCTTTCAGCTGGGCTGTAGATAGCTTCATATAGTAAATTTAATTTATACTTTCCTTGCTGGCCTGTGACACTGAGCTTATTTGTTGGTGTAGGCTGTGTCTTTCATCACTGGGAAGTGGCTGTTCGGATATCTTGCCTACTTTTAATTTTCTTGCTAAGGTATGAGAGATCAGTGAGTGTGTGTGTTCTATATGCTGGCCTTCTCTGTTTGCTCTGGTTTGGGGACCAACATTTCCTTTCAGCTCCGGAAAAAAAACCCCACCCTTCCCTGATAAAAGCCTTTCTTCCCCAAGACTCTTGTAGATTCTGGCTGTCAGGAGTGCTCTTCAGGACCGAAGAGCAAGAGAGAATACCAGAAAAAAAGAATGTTCCCTCAGACATGGGGGCACCATCAATTGACCAGGCCGTGGTCAACAGTGGATTGCTTCTGACTAGATCTGACTGGGGCCTTCATGCAGCAGAAAGTAAGGGCCATCTAAGAGCCCACACCAGATTCCTTTAGCAGGTCTCAAAGGGGCTACATGAGTCCCCACTAATTTTGACCAAGGCATGTGAGGTTAAGCAGGGATCAGATGAGTTGCCCACAGCCTTTCTAAAATGGCTCACAGAGACATTCTGTCAGTACACACTGTGGCCTTTATAGAAAAGCTACTAGATATCAAGAAAAAGCTTCAGAGGCTAGAGAGACTGTGAGATAAGTCATTAAAGGGTTTAGTGTAGGTTGCTGAGGAAGTCTACCATAACAGGTAGACATAGAAAGAAAAAAAACAGAAAAAGAAAAAAAGATAAAAGAGAGATGAGAAAAAGAAAGGTGAAAGGAAAGGAATTTCCAGAGAAACTTGGCTATAGTAGTTAAGGGAAAGCAGAGAAGGGAGACTCCAATCAAAGGGAGATAGAAAACTCCTTGAAAAGGACCAGTGTGCACATTGCAAGTAAAGGACCCAGCTGCTGAGTCCGAGAGTGCCCTAACAAATGAAAGTCAGGGTCAAGAAATCCAAGGCTGCCAGGCAGTGGTGGCGCACGCCTTTAATCCCAGCACTTGGGAGGCAGAGACAGGCAGATTTCTGAGTTCGAGGCCAGCCTGGTCTACAGAGTGAGTTCCAGGACAGCCAGGGCTACACAGAGAAACCCTGTCTCGAACAAACAAACAAACAAACAAAGAAACAAACAAACAAAGAAACAAAAAAAGAAATCCCAGGCCTTGAGAAAACCACCCCCAAATGGCGAAGGTATTAACTTTAAGTAAACACAACGATTGGGGTAGACGGGGCTTGGACCCACCCAACTCTTGGTGGACACAGGGACTCAACACTTGGTCCTCCTCCAAGCCAATGGCCCCATTTCCAAGAAAAGATCTTGGTTCCAAGGAGCCACTGATACCAAAATGTATTCATGGATTACATGAAAAAATGGTAGACCAAGAGATGGACTTGGTATCCCATTCATTTATGGTCATCCCAGACTGTCCCTACCCTTTGTTGGCTTGAGACTTACTCCCCAGGATGGGGGCCCAGATTCATTTCCTGCCCAACGGGCTGCAACTAACTGGCCCAAAAGGAAAACCCGCAGATAGACAAAAGACTTCTCCTACTGACCCCTGCCAGGAGCCAAGGCAACCGATTTTACTGACGGGAGCAGTTTTCTCCATGCTGGTCAGAAACAAGCTGGTGCTGCTGCAGTGGATGGCACAAATATCAGGACTGAACTTCTACTCCCCACCCCCAGGCTCATCGGTGCAAAAAGCAGCCTTCGAACTTGGGGCTGGCAAGAAAATTAACATCTACATAGACAGTAGGTATGCCTTTGCCACAGCCCATGTCCACAGGGCTATATACCAAGAGAGAGGACTGCTCACATCAGAAGAAATCTTAGATCTCTTGGATGCTCTGATGAAGCCAGTAGCTGTGAGTACTCATTGCCCAGGATACCAGAAAGAAAGAGACTCAGTGGCCCAAGACAAGAGCCTATCCCGGTTACAGGCCTACAAGAGATACCCCCTGGAGATTGGGACTAGATTAAGAGATGGCCTCACTTAAAACACACAGAAGAAGAAAGGACTCAGATTGCTAGCCACCCTCCCAACTATTACCTAGAAAAAAAAGGGGGGAGGGCAATGGTGCACACAAGAAGGGAGAATTATATTCCCCAGAAAGCAAAGAGAAGACTTACTAGGCTAAATGCACAGATAGACTCTTGAGAGATAAACACATCCAAGCAGTAAAGAGATCTAGAGTATATAATAGACCTCAGGTTTTAGACCAGAGAGATAATAAAACAGTGTAAGATATGCCAGCAAGCAAAGGCTTATGAGGCTTAGAGTAAACCAGAAAAATACCTAGGAGAGAACAGCCTAGAGTATACTGAGAGACAAATTTTACAGAAGTTAAGACAAGAAAGTATAGATACCCTCTAATATTTGTAGATACTATCTCTAGATGGGTTGGGGCTTTCCCCACCAAGCAGGAAACAGCTACTGTGATAACCAAGAAGATAAGAGAAGAAATCTTCTGGAGGTTTCCAGTGTCTGAGGTAATTAGATCAGATAACGGTCTAGCTTTTGTTTCTAAGGTAAGTCAGAGATTGTCAGAGATATTGGGGAGTAACTGGAAGCACCATTGTTCGTACTGTCCCCAGAGCTCAAGACAGGTAGAGAAAATAAATAGAACCCTAAAAAGAGACCTTAACTAAATTGCCCTTGGAAACGGGCACTGGCTGGGTGGTGTTCTTTTTCCTGGCCCTGTTCCAAGCCCAGGACACCCATTTTGTGTGGGACCCCCACTCCCTCTATCCTGGCTCTTGACTCACCCCCCAATTGACTTTTCAAGATTGTAAGCTTTCTAGATCAGACATCAAGAACTGTGGTCTGCACATAACTGCCTGACTTCACATAGCTCAGACCAGCACCTGCACCTGATGCCAACTGGAGAGGAGCCAGACACCTGAGCCACCCCCTCAAGCTCAAGATCACCTGTTGTACTGCAGGAATCTTCCCTCCTGTGCTGAGCCTCAAGCAGCAGGCCTTGACTCCTGAGATGTCCCCACCCTAGAGACACAGGGGTAGAGATTGCCCAAGGGTCGGGGACAAGAGATTTTTAAATCTAAACCGTGTCTCAGACACAGCCTTAGAGGATGGGGCTCGGGGTGCACACACCCCAAATTGAAAAGTATCCTGCAAGAAACCCTATGCATGTATGCTCCCGAGATGAGAGAGGCTGATAACAGGACCGTCAGTGTGTGTGTGTATAGGGACAGCTATTTTCTGTGTTACCTAAGGGTATAGAAAATTGAGACGTACATACTAGAGATCATCCAAGAGGTAAAAAGAGGACAGTTAAAAATTCAATGACAAAAATATAGTTTGGTGCTTAGACAACAATATCACACTGTACACCAGAATGACAGCTTGTGATTCCAGGATCGGAATCACCCACAAGAAAAAGGGGGAAATGTAGGAATGTAGGAATTTCAGGTCTCAAGAATCTCAGGTTTTGTTAAACTCAAGAATTAACTGCCCCAGGACACATTCTGGGAGAAGCACATGCCAGAGACTAAGAGGAGCCCAAGATAAGAATTTAACAGGGGAATGAGCCCTTAACACAGTACACCTGGGTAAACAGAAGCCACTTAAAAGATAAGGTGCAAATTTGAGTTAGTTAGAAACCAGGCCTGGAAATGGAAACCAGGCATGGGAATGGCTGTTTGAAATCTTTTATGGTCATTGTTTAAAAAGTAATTAACTGTCCTTGTGAATTCTATAAAAATGGTATATAAACTGCCCTTAACTTTAGTTCAGGGTTCTTCTTGCCTGCATGCAAGGGAACCCCAGTGCACTGGTTTTTATCAATTTAGTAATAAACCTCATGTTATTGCAGTGAATCCCATCTGTGAGTGTTTCTGGGGGAGTGTGTCCCCTAGTTTTGGATCTTTATGTCCTTGTCTCCAATATAAGACAGAGAAGCAACTGAGGAAGACACCCAACATTGACTTCTGTCCTTCATGTGCACAGGGCATCCATGTGTAAACACATGTACACACACACACACACACACACACACACTTGAGTCTGGACTTGATCCCAGCTTTCTGCCTCAGGAAAGCTGGGTAGCCGCTGAAAACATGAACTCCCAGTACAGAAAGAGAAGGACAGAGAGATAGGGAAGTAGGGAAGCAGGCTGCAAGGTTAGACACATAAGTGGGAAGTTTTCAGAAGAAAGTTGGGTATGTCTTGAGTGGAAAGAAGCAGAACAGAAACAAACAGGAAATCTCCTAGAATCTAGGTGTCTGAACCAAGGGAGAGGCTAAAATCATGAGAATACAGAAGAAGCCGAGCCTCAACACAGTTCCTCGAGTTCCTTTAGGCAAAGTGATTACCAGAAAGTCACCGGACAGTGACCTGCTCAAAACTGAGAGAATACTTTAATGAAGAACACTGGTAAAAGGATCAGTTGCTACTGAGAGCGAAGAAGGTTTACTGTCGATATATGAGAGAGTATAGCCAGAGGCAGGGACATCTGAGAGGGTTCAGAGTGACCCTGAGCCATGTGAGGAGAAGGTGGGGTGGACCAGGTGCAGCAGCCAGGAGGCTCAAAAGAGGAGGGGTAACCAAAATGGCTGGATCCTACAGGGAAGAGCAGCTGGGGTAAGGGCAGCCCAGCCCCTGGGCTGGAGAAGTTTAGGGAAGGGGACAGAGTTTGCCATCCATACCCTGTAACAGGTAGGGACTGAGGGATGCTGGGAGAACCTGGAGGTCAACTCTGATTTGGTATGTGAAATAGGCACCTCACTTATTTGTCCCAGGGTTTGAAAAGTAACAAGGTAATGATTTAGAAATAAGGGAATTGTTAGAAGCTTTTAGAAAGATATTATCTTCTGTACTGTTGCAATGGGAGAGGTTTAAGGGCTCAGAGTGAGGAGTCAGCCTGACAGGATGGTTCCATTCAGAAGGTCAAGTCATCTAGAAGCAGCACTGGGTTTAAGGGCTGACTTAGATGTTAAGGATGGTTCTGATTCAGATGGGGGGAGGTCCCCACAGAGACAGAAGTACATGGATTCCAGCACAGGCTTGGAGATACTGATCAACAGAAGGAGGCACACATCTCCGTCTCATGAGAATGGCAATGGATGAAAAGGGGAATGCTGTATGTAAAATTTAGGGAGTTAAAGCTCAGGTTGAAGAAGCAAGAAGGGAGAAAACCAGAGGAGAGGAGCCGCTGGATCTCGAATCCACATGGACAGTGGTGGAACTGAATTCACAAAAGGAACTAATTAGAGCATCAAACCCATATGGATCCTACAGACTAGCCTAAGAACTGGTGCCCAGCATCCAGGGAGATCAAAGATCTTTCTCTGACTTCAGCTCCTGGGCCCAGGTCTGTTATACCTTATCCCATATGACATCATTTTTAAAGTTCAAAGCTTTTCCTCTATGAACTAAGTTTTCAAGTTACATAAATCAAACACAATGCAAGAAGTGTGGAAAAATCATGTCTGTGAGAGTGACATAAGGGACAGTTTGCTCAGCTGGCTTCCATAGCAGCCGAGCTGCTGTAGCTCCCCTGAAGAAGAGTGGGGAGAGTCTGGGTCCCATCCAGGAAGCTGCTGAAACACTGCTGGGCTTGGAAGGAGAACCTGCCAGGTGACCCTTGCGAACAAACACAGTCACACTGTGCGTTTTCCAATTCAGTCCTAGGAAGTTTATGTGACTTAAATGCCTTTGTAATTCTATGCTTTATTTGGGCTTCAAGGAGAGAGAGACACAGAGAGACAGAGACAGAGAGACAGAGAGAGGAGACAGACAGAGAGAGAGAGACAGAGGCAGAGACAAACACAGACACACAGAGAGAAAGAGACAGAGAGAGACAGAGACAGAGAGAGGGACAGAGAGAGACAGAGAGACAGAGAAAGACAGACAGACAAAAAGAGAGAAAAGACAGCACTCACGGGAGACCTTAATTCATCAGAGAATATTTTGCTCTTTCCCTGCTGTTTTAGCCTTGTCTATAACATAGGTTCTGCTATGAATCAGTTGCTTCTGTCATCACTGTGACAAACACTTGGCAAGGAGACTTAAGAGTTGACTTGGGCTCCACTTTTGAGATGTACAGTTTGTCATGGTGGGGAAAACATGGCAAAGGAGCAGGAGGAGGCTGGTCACACAGAGTCAGTACACAGCCAGGAGGAGGCAGATAGCACCACTCACTGTGCTGCTGGTTTTAAACCTTTGCATTTGGTTCAGGATCTCAGCGTATGGGACCATGGCACAGGCATCCAGGGTGCATCTTTCCTGGACTTTTAAATCTTTCACACTCGCAGACACAGCCTCTAGGTATGTCTCCTAGGTAATTCTATATCCAGTGAGGTTGACAGTGAGTATTAACCATCACACTTGGATGAAAATTCATCTGGACACTAAAGTTAAGCAAGTCAAGTCTAATGTATTCACTGTGTCACAGACTCTATCAAGGGGAAGCGGGGTTGTGATCCCTCCCCCTACTTCCCAGCAGCCTTGCTGGTTATCTCTAGCTTGATTAAAGGGAATGATACTCATTTGTAAATGTATTTGGCAAACTTACCCTGCTATTGTTTCCATTATTTTGCAAATTACAGACATTGAGATGAAGGCTCTATAATTTCCCGTTGCTGCCTTTATTCCTGCCTGAGAAACTGGTGTTGCCCTGGCTTGCTTCCACTTCGCTGTTATTTCATTTGAATGCAGCAAATTCTTTATTATGATTAACAAAGACTTCTGCTCCACTCCTCTTTGAATATCAGTCTGCTTGTGGAGATGAGTTGATTGGGAGCCTGCTGTCTACTTGAGTCCCTCTAAGACTTTCAAGACAACAGACACCCGAGGATTCCTAAATGACATGTTTTTTACATGTTCTCCATTTTGAATCTGGGATACATTTAGTAATTTCGCCATTGTCTGGAACTTTTTTTTCTCTTCTTTTCTTCTTTCAACGTCTGCTTCTAAGTGTCTCCTTCACCCTTTACTTAAATGCCTGAAAAATATGCAAATGCTCGGGTTTGGGTGATTGTTGGGGCTCAGAAGAGTGACAGCCTGTAGGGAAGGCTTTAGCAGCAAGGGTGTTTCCCTGCCCCCCCCCACCCCCCCTCCCCCCGTCTCTGACCACTCTCCCTTCACCAGCCACAGAAGCTAGAATCTCTGTCCTGCAATGTGATGGTAGCAACCAGAACTCCTTTCTCTAAAACCAGACATAAAACCCCAAAACATGACTCCACCTTTCTGCCTAATCACTGCTCCTTGCAAAGTGACCTAACCTACCCTGCTAATGCTGGTCTAGAAAGGAACCTGCCCTGTGCCTGGAGGGAAGGTTGTCCCACAGCACTGTGGGAGAATCTGGAGAGGCCCTGCTGCCCTCCCAGTTCTGTTCTATTCAACCTGAGTGTCTACAGAGCTAAGGCATAAACTGGGGTCTTACCCTGGACTGTCAGGCTCTGCTCTGAAGTCCCTAGTCACATAACCCATGGTCACTCAGACAACTCCCTCTTTTCTTTTCTTTTCTTTTCTTTTCTTTTCTTTTCTTTTCTTTTCTTTTCTTTTCTTTTCTTTTCTTTTCTTTTCTTTTCTTTTCCTTTTCCAAGCAAGGTTTCTCTGTGTAGCCCTGGCTGTCTTGGAACTCACTCTGTAGACCAGGCTGGCCTCAAACTCACAGAGATTCACCTGCCTCTGTCTCCTGATTCCAGGGAGTCAGGCATGAGCCACCCTGCCTGATTCCAACAGCTTTCTTATGCTTTCCTCTCATTAACTCCTGTTACAGGAGTGTTGACCCTTTAAAATGAGCATGATGTTTCCTTCCATGCTCTTCCAATATTAAAAGTATCCCTCCTTTAAGCTCTTGAGATTTCCTTTTCTTTACTTACATATCTGTCAAGAAGTCTCTTTTTTAAAAAACAATATTTTCATAAACAGCCTTGATTCCAGCCTTGTCCACTTATGGGTCAACCATATTGTTCTCCTGTGAAGACAGGAGTGTGTCGGTGGAAGAATATTTAAGCTTGCTTCATCGATTGGGGGTACCTCGGATACACAGATGGTTGTCCTCGAGTCATAAGCACCCATTAAATACTGAACCTGCATCACTGTTGTCCAAGCCAGGCTCTCTTTCCTTAAGTGTCACCTACACGCTTGCCTAGAGTGATGCTCATCGAGCAGATTCTCACAGAGAGTCTGTTTCCTCCTAGTCAGGCACGTGTAGGCGATGTCACATTAAGAACTCTCTCTTGGTATGACGGGACCAGGAGGAGTCACCATGAGGACATACATTAAGGAAAATGGCCACTGTGTGTGAAAGGGGACCCCATCAAAGGAAGGCAGCCCATCTACACTGACAGCTCTGGCGCTGTTTTTCCTTCTGGCTATCTCTACTTCTGCTGTATCTTGTCCTTCTTTTGAACATTTTCCACTTTTCACTAGTTTTGGTGGTTCTTTCTCTTTCTTGTTTTTATTCGGCATGGCTGGTGCGGACTGTGGCCTCTGCAGCTCCTGCAGCTGCCCGCCACCACTGCTGCTGCAGCAGCAGAAATGCCCCCGGCCCGGCCATCGTGCCTTCCCAGCTGCCACCGCCACCACTGGGGGACTGAGTAGCTCGTCCACTCTCACTTCCCCTTTTCCAGACTCCTGTTCCAATTTTTTGACCTTGCATTTCTTCAATATTTCCTTTTCTAAAATTTCTCCCTCATCCTCAGAACTGGAGCTATTCTCCACCTCATGCAAGGATTCCTTACCTGCATCATCCGGTGCCACTACTTGTAGAAAGGAACTCACAATTTCCAGGGCGCGATCAAAGCTCACACTGCTCACACTGAAAGCGCTGTTTTCAGTTTGATTCCACTCTGATTCTCCAATACGTTCCACTCTGTGCACCAGCCTGCCGGCTCCTTCCAGGAATGATCCCATCAGGTTCTCCTCTCTTTCCCAATCTCGGTGGAACTTCCACTTGACAGCTCCTGTGCTGTCCACGGTACCGAGCTCAGGCGTAGGCCTGGGGGATTGAAGAAAGACTCAGACTCGGGTCATCCGTTATGAGAGAATGCCAAAACTTTTACTGAGCAGGTTCAATATATATACACACCAAGCCAGGGAAGGAAAAATACAAACTCAGGAAAAAGCAGGAACTCAACTGGGGGGCAATAGGATGTCAAGAGTAAATTCCCTTCCTGGGCACCATGCCTTAGCCAGGATGTTTTGATCCTAGAGGATCCGCAGAATGTTACTTAGTAGACAGCAGGATACGGAAAGGCCAGGGCATAGCAGCCCTTCAGGGTCCTACAACATACCAACATGGGTGGAAATCTGCACAGCAACAATTTCACTACATGACTTTCTGGAAACCAGGAAGTGAGTGCCTTTGGCGAAAGGGGTGGAGGTGACTGTGGATGGCTGGACAGTGCTCTGTAGTGGAGCTCACTGGGTGAGAGACGGTGACGTGAGCAGCAAACATTCCCACCTGTCTCTATAGGAGGACAGTACGGTTGACCCGTAATTGGACAAAAGGAGGTACAGTACGTGGTATGGCCCAGCTAAGTCAGAACAAGAACTGGAAGGCCACAGAAGACATCTTCATGAAGTGAAGTCGCTGAGGGCCGAAGCCCGTCATGCAGAGCCGTGACTGGCTCTAAATTCTCTGTGCCAGGCACTGTCTCCACAGGGTGTCTGTAGACATCTGATCCCTGCTCCAGGTCCTCCTGGCTATCACTTGAGAGCCCATTTTCCAGATCAAATATCCATACACAAAATACGTTTTGAGTCCCCTTCCCTCTCCTTTGACCGCCTCCGTATTCACTGACATCAGCATCTTTGGTTTCTTCCTTCAGCTCCAGCTGTACACTGTATCAAGGTGAGGGCAGCTTGGACCCTCTCTCTATCGCACTGGATGGCACTATGTAAAGTGGTGACTATGAGGGTCACCAACAATTGTATCTCACACTTACTGAAAACTCCACGTGTGCTTGCATCTTCCCTGTGCATTACTGACTCCAGCTCATTCGATGTCAGCCCTCTGAGGATGTGTAGTAAGCTGGGCCCTCAAGAGGAACATAACGTGTGCATATTTATTTACGAATGTTTACTAGATTGGCTTCTATGACAGGAGCTGGTTAGTCCAACCATGTCACTCTGCAATACTGGAGAGGCTGAGAACTCAGAAGCTGCCAGTCCAGGAGGCCAGATGCCCACAGCTACCCAAATCCAGTGCTGAAAGTCTAGATGCTCACTGGTGTTGAATACATATCGGAGGTTGAAGAACCGAGAATGTGACATTAGAGGAAGCAGCAGCAAGCATAGATTCACTCACTCAGCAAGAAGAAGCATAGGGGCCGGGCAGTGGTGGCGCACGCCTTTAATCCCAGCACTTGGGAGGCAGAGGCAGGTGGATTTCTGAGTTCAAGGTCAACCTGGTCTACAGAGTGAGTTCCAGGACAGCCAGGGCTACACAGAGAAACCCTGTCTTGAAAAACCAAAACAACAACAACAACAAAAACAAAAAGAAAGAAGAAGAAGAAGCAGCAGCAGCAGCATAGGTAGGCACCCCACACTGCCTTTCCTAGGGCCTCTTCTATCTGTGTTGCTCACTGGGAGTGGTATGTGGCTGGCTGCTATATCTCAAACCTGGACAAATGGCTGAGGTGCCGATTAAACATACTCATACCTGGCCTCCAGGTTTTTCCAGCATCCCTCAGTCCATGCCTCATATAGTGTATGGCTTGCATAGCCCATCCTCTCCCTATGGATCCTCCAGCCCAGGGGCTGGGCTGCCCTCCCCCTAGAAGCTCTTCCCTACATAATCCAGCCATTTTGGTTACCTGCTCCTTTTTGGCCTCTTGGCTGTTGTATCAGGTTCTCCTCTCCCTTCCCCTCCCCCCTCTCCACATGTCCAGCTCAGTCTGGTCATGTCTTCTCTTGACTCTCCCACATATTTATAATAGACTTTCTCCTCCTCCATAGCTAGGAGGAGCCCTTCCCTTCCCTTCCCTTCCCTTCCCTTCCCTTCCCTTCCCTTCCCTTTCTATTTCTTTCTTTCATTTACTACCCATACTGAAGACAGGCCTTGTCTGCTCAGCTAATCCTCTAGAAATGTCTTCACATTACAGAGTAGTGCTTCCTAGCTGACTCCAAGCCCTGTCAAGTTGACAATCAAGGCTGTCGCATGAGATACCAGCCAGCAGAGGCCCACAGCTGGCTCCGGTGTTGAC
The DNA here is from genome assembly GCF_004785775.1 of Grammomys surdaster. Lineage (NCBI taxonomy): Eukaryota > Metazoa > Chordata > Mammalia > Rodentia > Muridae > Grammomys > Grammomys surdaster. Next base: position 4,624,908 of record NW_021604565.1, on the reverse strand, counting down.
AGTGCAGGGTTTGGACCACGTGTCTAGTGGAGAGTCAGGGGTTGACTGTGTCTGGTCTCCACTGGGTAGATGCTGTCAGATACTGATCTCAGATGCACTGAGCATGCTCAATTGGGTTGCATCTGCCATCTCCGTAATTGTTAGAATAATCCCTGGAATCAGGGCTTCTTTTTTATAATTAACATGGAATCTCAATGATGCTTGCTCAAGATGATTCAGCTAGGAGGCAGAAGCAGCCTCAAATGGTCCAGAGACCATCCCTCTGAACGGTCTACTTTGGAGAACATGGTGATTTTTTTCTTTATCAGACTGAGGGTGCCAATGAGGTCCCACTGGTGACAAAAATGTAGAGGTCAGTGGATCTTGCTTCTTCCTGTGCAAAGCTTTGGTTCCTGAGGATAAGGTCACCTGGGCTCAGCACATCTCTTGAGAATTCTCAGTGCCCCATGAAGTATTTAAGAGATGATTTGAACGTCCAAGAAGAGATGTGGCCTGAGGAGCAGTAGGGAGGAAGAACTCTCAGGGTACCAGCTTAATCAGTATCTAGAGCCAGGGTGTCCTGGAGCTGTGTCCAGGGGGTGGAGCTGTGTCCAGGGAGTGGAGCTGTGTCCAGGGGGTGGAGCTGAGTCCTGGGGGTAGAGCTGAGTCCTGGGGTGGAGCTGAGTCCAGGGGGTGGAGCTGAGTCCAGGGGGTGGAGCCGCTGTTTTAGCATTTAAAACAGACATAAATGACTCCTTTACTTTTCAGTCTCTGCCCTTTCATGGTCCATCATTTTACTTGTGAGTACACAAGGACTACATCAGGATTCGAACCTATGTGGCAAGTACCACCCTGCATCTAGAATCTTCCTTTTCTTCATCAGCTCAGTGTAGTTTTGCTGTGTAGTCCATCTTATTGAGCTGAGTCTCTTTCTTCTTGAGAAGAATTCTCTTAGAGTCTCAGTGGTGGTTTGAATATACTTGGCCCATGGGAATTGTCACTATTAGGAGGTGTGGCCTTGTTGGAGGAAGTGTATCACTGTGGGGGTGGGCTTTGAGAGCCTCCTAGATGCTAGGGAAGAGAGTCTCTCCTCTGGTTGCCTTCTCTTCTGGTTGGATCAAGATGTAGACCTCTCAGCTCCTTCTCCAGCACCCTGCCTGCCTGGATGCTGCCATGCTTTCCATCATGATGATAATGGACTGAATCTCTGAACCTGTAAGCCAGCCTCAACTAAATGTTTGCCCTTGTAAGAGTTGCCTTGGTCATGGTGTCTGCTCACAGCAGTGAGGCCCAAACCAAGACAGTCTCCTATGGTGTGTCAACCCCATGCGCATTTTAAATGTCTTCCACATTTTGTAACACACTTCAAACCCAAGGGCAGTCCCTCTAATCGATGCACCTCACTGCTTTGTCTAATATCCAACCTCTTTACCCAAAAACCCCTATTGTAGGAAATTGCTCTCCTTCACCCCACAATTGTGTTATCTTTTTTTTTTCTTTTTGGTTTTTTTTTCGAGACAGGGTTTCTCTGTGCAGCCCTGTCCTGGAACTCAGAGCAGGCTGGCCTTGAACTTACAGAAATCTGCCTGCCTCTGCCTCCCAAGTGCTGGGATTAAAGGCATAAGCCACCACTGCCCAGCACAATTGTGTTATCTTGAAGAAAGGGTATATCTGCCTCCAACTGGGCAAGCTGCAGGGCCAGGAAGGGATCCTGTGACCTTGTTTGCCAGTCAGCGCTTTCCTTTGGAGCTTTGCCTGTGAGGAATGACACAGAGAACTGATGGGTCTGTGCCTGGCAACATTTCAGGACTGCTCAGACTCAGCCTGCTGGGATTCTGAGGCCCTGTCCCCACATTCCCACATGGCCTGAAGCTCTGAGATCTTCGGATGCTGAGTCAGTTACCGGTGAAAGAAGACAACCAAAGCCACTTCCGTTGTCACTGTTAATGATTCAGACTGAGATAGACATGGATGGATGGTGGGAAGTGGTAAAGAGTTGCTCCTTTTTTTGTCACCTCGTGTCTGCTCCCTGTTAGCTACATACAGGTGATTCCTCTGACCTGCCCTCAGGGACCTAGAAATTGCTTACGCTGTGACCTGCTGCCACCGCCAGGAGCTACAGGTGTGTGCTGTGTCCATCTCTCTCTCTGTTCTTGGTGCCTCCTCTCTCTCCTTCTCTGTACCCCTTTTCTCTGTCCTCATGGCTCTGCTCACATCTGTCTGCCTGTCTGCATGGCCACTTGCCTGCCTCTACCTGTTCCCCAGGTCCTCACTCCCCTCCCCTCCCCCAATAAACACCTTTTACACCAGGTACTTTGCATGGCATAATTATTCAGTGGCACACCTTGGCACGGGCCTGTCTGTGGGGCCAGGGAGTCGTAGAGTTGTAGGGAGCAGGCTTGGAGCAAAGGTGGGGTCAAGATGTAGCCAACCCCCGGAAATCTCGCCCTGAGATTAGCAGGAGTAGGATTCCCCTCCTCCCCACCCACCCTGGGTCTGCATGCCTGGCATGTGTAGACCTGTGCCCCAAGCCTTGTCTCACCAGGGAGGGGAGGTCACGGAGCTCAGTAGCCAGGTTAAACTTCCTTTGCCCTTATAAGGTCATGTCCAGCCGCACCTAGAATTCTTCCTGATGCAAATGAGGCATCCCCAGAAACTTGGTCCAGACCAGTGATGAACACTCAC
>NW_021604565.1:4602504-4622234 GCF_004785775.1 Grammomys surdaster | reverse complement strand
AGCCCTTACTCACCCCACAGCCCTTACTCACCCCACAGCCCTTACTCCCCCACAAGGGTTTCAATAGCCTTTGTTCCCCCTAGTTGGCGGAACAAAGCTGTACAATGAAGCCTGCCTCCTGAGAAGTCTGTTTCTCCTCATGCTCACTGTCGCCTGAGTTCTCCATCAGGTCTGATCACTGCAGATCATGTGGTTAAGGGAGGGGAAGCAGAGGGGGACTGACCCCCACCAAAGGTCTTTCCTCGCCGCATTGTATTTCATGACACCCCCATCAATTTCAGGCTGCCCTTATTGCCCAGGTCTCTTACGTTGGTCACTTTCTTAAATTTGTCCCTTCCAAAGCCCAGAGCGAGGCTTAGGATTATTTATAACCCCACAATCCAAATAATAATATATACAATTGCTTTCTTCAGAAGGACAGCTGCCATTGCAATCCTACAGTTAGATGCCATAACTCCTCGTAGCTTAAAAAACAGATACTTCTTAACACTCAAAGGCTCTGTCTGTGAATCAGGTGAAAGGATGGCTTCTTGGGGCCCTGCTGAGTTGAAAACTCAGCGTGAGCCAGGCTGCCACTCTCTCTGGCAGCTTCCGATGGTTCTAGCCAAGCAGCAGAAGGAACATCCTAAGGCAACTGGTGTCCTCCACCATGTCATGCATGGCTTTCGTCAGACTACAGAGCCCTTCGGGATTTTTGTGTTTGATTTGGGAGGATGAGGCGATGAGGGTTTTGTAGCAACCCTTCCCTGTAGTGTTTGACCTCCTACTGAGGTGGGTTCTGGTGACATCAGCATTTCAGTAGAATATTTGAGGGTTTCCCATGCTTGAGTTCTAAACACACATCCCCAGAATCAAGAAATTGAGCTTCGAGACAGGAAAGCTGTTTGCTAGCCTGGAGGAGAGCTGAGTGGAGCAAGGAGAGGCACGGCTATCCTGTCAGCTTCCTGGAGGTTACAGCTCACCACAGATGCCTTTTCTCTCTAGACCACACATGTGAAGAGCGGATCTACCTTCCTGCGTGGTTCAGGAGTCTCCTGAGGTGCTTTGATGTGTGGCCTAAGAAACACATCTTCCTGGAGTTTCTGACTCCAGCTTAACTCAGCAACTGCAGCTTCCCAGGGGAAGCTTTTCTTCAGAACTCAGTGTGGCTCCATGCTTTCTCTTTGAGCTAACAAGAGCCCCTGCCTGTCATGCTGCACTGAGGCAGGGGGTGCACCAAGTGGGTTCATTGCTTTGTGTGTGTGTGTTTTCTGTGTGCTGTGTACTCAAATGCTGATTTCTGTACAGGAGAGCCTGAGCCGGTTGCGTCCAGACTTTGGCATTGTTATTATGAACCGTTTCCTGACTCAGCATTTTGTAAAACATTGTTCTCCATCCTCTTTTGATTGTGCCATAAAGACTTGAACAGCCTATAGCTGGGCAGGAGGGGAAAGGGCGGGACCTCCAAGCCCAGAGAGTGAAAGGGTCTCAGGTGGAATGGGGGGAGGGGGCTAGCCTTCCGACAGGGATGAAAGAGGTCAGAGCGAGACCAAGACGCAGGTGACAGGCACGTGACTGGGAAGTAGGCACGGCCAGCACAGTCAGGTTAGAACTGCCCATCTACAGTGCAAGAAGCTTTTAATAAGTATAAAGGTCAGGAACAAAGGAGAGTGTAAAGAGCCCATTCTTTAAAGTGTGTATGTGTGTTCATGTATGTGTTTGCTAAACAGGCCAGCTGATCAGAGCCCCAGGGATTCAGCTGCCTGCCTTCCCAGCACTGAGATGCAAATCTTACACTGACAAACTGTCTCCACCCCTTGACCCTGTCTCTCTGACGTCACTGGGTTCTAGCGATTGAAACCTTGTCTTAATTTTTGTGAGTCATCTTCACCAACTGAGCGGTCCCCTCAGCCCCCATTTTGTTTTGTCCCCGTCCCTTGCACTGACAGTTCCGTTGATGCTTGCCTAGTTACAGGTCAGACACTCGTGTGCAGGGATGGCACAGGCTGAGATCGTATCCTGACTACTTATCTGGCAAAGTCTGGGTTTAGAAATGTTGGAAATTCCATTTGACTTCAACATCTGTAAAGGATTCTTTTTTCTCTTTGTTGTGGAGGTGAAACCTGGATATTGAGACACTCAGAGAGCGACTTTCCCACAGCCCAGAGCTGCACTGTGGGGGACGGAGCCTGCATTCATTTTGCTCGGAGCTGCAGCTACAGGACAATTTTCAGTAGCACAGCGGATTGTGTGAGGAAGCAGGAGGACACACACCCATTTATCTCAGCTCATGGCTATTTGGTCCCTGGACTTAGGATGAGGGACTGAGGTGCATATTTTACATATCAGGGCAATCAGGGCAAACCTGGTCTCCCAGCATCCCTCAGTCCCTACCTAACATACCCTGCCCCCAGCCCTGAACTTCCCAGGGCGAGGGGCTGGCAGGGGCTCTTTCCTATATAATCTAGACATTTTGGCCTCTCTCTTCTCCCTTCTTTTCTTGGTTCTCTCCCTCTCTCTTTCCCTCTCTGTCTCTTTCTCCTTTGTCTTCTTCCCTTCTCCCACCCCCTCCTCATGGAGACTCCCCTGGCCTCAATCCTTGGGGCCATTGGGGCCAGTGAACTTACCCAAGAGCAGCTTCTCAAGAAAACCTGATTTAATATATTCTAACTGGCTTGAATTGGCCAATTTCACAGTTGGAGAAATAACCTATCAGGTGGTGCCGAACCCGGGAGAAGTTGAGTTCTCAGCCCGATGGACTCAGTTTCTCCTGGCCACATGGGGACCACTTCTGTCACTCTATGTCTCTCCGATGTGTATGCCATCTCTTCCGCCTCTGTGAGAACCCATCCCCAGCTAGCCCACTAAGGTCCAGGACCCTCAGGGCCCTCTCTGCTGAGTGGAGGCAGAGTTAGCCCCGCCCGAACAAAGGTTTTTGTTCTTGGGGAGCCTTTGATACAGAGATGTCTTATCTGAGGTTACCACCCCCCACCCCCTCGCATTTGAGGTAGTATGTCTGGCGAACATCTGGGAGGATGAATGCCACAGGATCTAAAACAAAACTTTGTTCAAGTTGTTCTGGATTCCCAATGTCCAGTTGTTTGGAAGCTGCTCTTACCTCTCCCACTCTCCCTTCCCTGCACTGAGGATTGGAATCCCAGCTACCCCCTCCTCCATCCCAGCTCTGCCCCCTCCATCCCGGCCCCGCCCCTCCATCCCGGCCCCGCCCCTCCACCCCAGCTCCGTCCTCCTCCATCCCGGCCCCGCCCCCTCCATCCCAGCTCCGCCCTCTTCCATCTCCTTTCCTTGTGGCGGTGCTGGTTTGAATCACCCAGCACACGGGTGGGCAGGAGGAAAGTATACACACTGGGTAGACGGCTCATGACTGACTGGTCACATCTTGACTTTGGGACTGAAGGTCAAATTATGGCCCCACCACCATCTTGCTTAATGACAGCAACACATCACATGATCAGACCAGGGAAGCAGGTCTTCAGAAGATACTTTTGAATTGAAATGAGATTTTTTTATATGATCTATGTACTGTCTTGACAAATTGTTTAGAATATTGCTCTATGTTTTCACTCATTGAAAGGTGGTTTATTTTAATATTATTTTAGAGAGTTACAATGTTAAAAAGGTTAAAGGTCACTGCATTTGGCCTTGCTTTTGCTAATATTGTTAAGCTATTTTTTTAAAGATTTATTTATTTTATGCATATGAGTATACTGTACTTGACTTCAGACACACCAGAAGAGGGTGTCAGATCCCATTACAGATGGTTGTGAGCCACCATGTGGTTGCTGGGAATTGAACTTAGGACCTCTGTAAGAGCAGTCAGTGCTCTTAACCACTGAGCTATCTCTCCAGCCCTTATTAAGCTTTACTTAACCCCCTGCTTTATGTTTGCTAGATGTACAGTTTAGAACAGATAACTAGAAACAGACATAGATTGTCTAACCCAAATATGCTTAGTAGGTACTGTCCTCAAACCTGCCAGAACTGCTGAATATGTCATGTAAAATCTTAAACTTAAGATGCATAAAATGACAGAGACTCTCAAATCCCAGCAGTGACACCCCTAAGGTTTCCAAGAAGATATGGGCACAACAAGAAAGGACTCCACCTGGATTGTGGTATGATAACCATTGCTACATTGCCGTGCTTGCGGCTGAGGCCCAGCCTCCACTGTGCATAAATGGGACATCAGACATCTTTGACTTGCTTAAGTCACCCAAGTTCCTCCTCCACAGGAAGGCCTCTCAGATTTGCTGGGCCTGGAAGCCAAAGAGTGATCCTGCCCTGGGACCTGTGTTCCCAATGAAGCCATTGACATCACAGGAACCTAGTGGGGTGACTGTCTGGATAAAGGGTAAGTCTGCCATTTTAACTGACACATAGGCTATTTAGATTACAATATACCCTTTGCAGGGCTCTGAGGGGTTTGAACCTAGTGACCTCATGGTAAATAATTAGACAGGAAAAGTTTATGTAAGGTCTGAGGGTATGAAAGCTTCTAAGCAAGTGTTTAAAGGTTGAGGAAGATGTGTTGAGGTTGGTAAAGGTTATGAAGAGCTTACCTTTTGGAAACTTAAGATTCTTGTAAGCTTCAGGGAATTCAGTCAAATCACCCCCCACAGTCAAATGGACTCAAGATAAGTATCGGCAGCTAACAGCCTGTTAACCTCCCCACCTGCCTAGTCCTGAGGGCGGGCTCTAATTCCCTTCCCTGCCCTAGGAACTCCATCTTTCTCCCCTACCACCAAAACCATGGGTCTAAGAGTTTCAAATGTACACCCAAGAAAATGTTGTCTCCCTAAACTCTGTAACTTTATCTTCTGCCCCTAACATCCAGAACCTGCATTCAGAGCAACTCAGAACCTGCATTCAGGAGAGCTCCAGTACAGTTACCCACAGGTGCTCTGGTCTACCCCCACAGACGATTCTACTGGACCTGCACTTTCCCAGCTGCAAATGGTCCCACAGATTCTAGACAGCAATGGAACAGCCAACTCTCCCAGGACTTGACCAGCATCCCAGTTTTCTTAGGTTAATCCCCCCCCCCAAAAAAAAACCAACCTGTGCCCCAATGTCAGCAAGAAGTAGTCATGGACAGTGAAGGCATCCCTTACTCATCACCGTCTGATAGGTTATTTCTCTGCCGGTAAAATGAGCCAGTACAAGCCAGATTAGATGACATTAAAGACAGGTTTATTAGGAAGCTGCTCTTGGGTGAGTTCACTGGCCCCAAAGATGGAGGCCAGGGAAATCCTCAGGTGTTGGAAGAGAGAGAGTGAAGGGAACACAGGCAGAGCAAGAAGAGAAGAAGGAGAGGAGAGGAGAGAGAGAGACCATAATGGCTGGATTATATAGGGAGGAGCCGCTGTGGGAAGGGCAGCCCAGCCCCTGGGCTGAAAGTTCAGGGTTGGGGCAGGGTCTGTCAGGTAGAGACTGAGGGATGCTGGGAGAACCTGGAGGCCAGGTCTGCTTTGATATATAAAATATGTACCTCAGACCCTCATCGTCCCTTGTCTGAAACTAAACAACTGTGACTCAGGCTTGGCTAAAAGCAGGGTCCAGAAGCCAGGAGTGCTCTCCATCTTTGCTGTTCATGAGTTGTAAGTGGACAATCAGCCCTTTTTCACATAGGACACAACACAGGAGGTTGTGGTAGTCCCTGCAATTTTGTTAGCAAAGAAAACAGGAAGCAGGCTCCTTTTCCCTGTGGCTTCTGTCTGAGAAGGGCCAGCATCAGCTGACATCTTGTCAATACTCATATTTACTTTTCTGGTCTCATGAGTGGAGAGAGAATGAGTCAGAGTTAACTGACTGCTAAATTAAAAAAAAAAATGTAACCAGTGTGCTTCCTTCAAAGTAGATCCTCCAAAGCCAGAATCTTTCCCCTCTGCAGCCGTGCCACACCCTCCACAGCAAAGGCATTCCTCACCCTGCTAAGCAAGATTGGCCTTCTCTTAAAGCTGTAGTCTCTGAGGATATTCGTCCCTGCCTACTCATGCTGAACTTCTCCACTGTGGCTCCACTCACGCCTGCCCCTCCCTGTTCGCCAAATTGACTGTAATGGAGCACATCACACTGGGCAGTGCCGTTTCTATTAAGCCACAAGGCACTCCTTGGTTACTAAGTTTTATTATATTTAGTGAGACCTTGAAGCTCTGGCCTTGCTATCTCCTCCAGCCAGCTGTTCCAGGAGCTGACTCCACTCCAGACTTATCCTCCCTAAGCCAGGGTTGTCACTGATCAACAGCCTATTGCCAGTGGCTTCTTCTGAGCAGACCAGTGTGCTTCCTGGGGAATTGGAAAGTTCTACCCCCCAAGGCTTTTGGGTACCTGAGTCACCACTATCATCTTTACCTGGTTCCTGCTGAGTATCCAGCTGTGGGTCACAGGTGCCTTATGATAGTCACCAAGATGGCTTAATACACAGCTTTGAGAGAGTGTGAGGCCCGAGAGGCACAGCTAACAGAAGATGGAAGGCTGAGGCAGGTTTGAAGTGGAAATGACAGACTGACATTGTCATTTACAAGGTCATCACCTACTCACCATTTGAAGTTGACTCTTTACACATCTCCAAGGTCTTGAGTCTGGTGCAGACATTCCTGCCTCCTGCTTGGGCATGGATGTCATCTTTTCTGTCTTCGTTTTGTACTAGGACCCCTAGGACTGTTGCAAGGGTGAAACAGTCTTGCCACATATGAAAAATTCCTGCAGCAGTGGTAAGGGTGTGGCAGCTACAGTTCCTTCCCTGTATAATTTTTAATGGCAATTTGAAAATCTTAAATTTGATTTGTTTATTTGAGGCAAGACTCTCTATATCCCAGGCTAGTCTTGAACTCACAATGTACCTGAGAGTGACCTTGGCCTCCATCTTCTTCCTCCCTCACACGAACTGGGAGGAGTACTCCACGGTCTGAGCACAGACATGTGCCACCAGGTCCTGGACAGGCAACTGTTTAGATGTACTTTTAGCCATTTTGGAAACTAGGAATATGCATAACTTTGGTCAGTCAGAAGAAATCCCAACAGCCCTTACTGTGGAGGTTTTAGAACACCTAGTTATCACTCAGAGTTCATCAGAAGTGTAGTAGGATACCGTGGCCTGTCCCTGTCATCTCTGGTCCCTGGAGTCAGAGGCAGGAGGGTTGAGACTGAGTTACCAAGGCTACACAGTGAGCCTATTTTAAAAATTCTATGTGTTGGCCTGGCTGGCCTGGAAATATTGCTATGTAGATTAGGTTATCCTCAAAGGTTGCCATGATGGGTTTAGGAGAAGCCTCAGAGGATAAGAGCTTTGCTATACAGGCATCAGGATCTGAATTCAGATCCCCAGCACCCACTACTTTTTTTTAAAGTTGGTTGTGGTCATTCCCTCCCATAACCCCAGTTCTGTGTGGGGTGGAGGATTACTGGGGCTTTTTAGCCAGTAGCGTAGCTCTAGGCTCAGTGAAAGGCCCTGTCTCAGAGGGAGGAAAAGGCAGATAATAGTAGAAATACACCTTCTGGCCCACACACATGCATTGGTACACATCACTAAACACACAGAGAGACACACACAGAGAGACACACACAGACACACACAGACACATTACACATACACACAGACACACACACACAGACACACAGACACACACACACACACACACACACACACACACACACACAGACACATACACACAATTCCATTGTTTCAAAACCTCCCAGTCATAAGAAGATCATTTGATTGTACGTAAATATGAGAAATGGAGAGGATCCTGGCCTGCAGCCCTCCTGGGTTCTTGCTGGTTCTTGCTGACCTGACAAGTTACAAGTTCTCTCGTCAGAGCAGCTCGAGCAGTCGAGCTGTATTTCGCAAGAGGAAAGAGCCCTGCTTGTTCTTCCCACATGGGCCTCTTGGACTTTGGTTCCCTGAACATCTTCTGAGTCTGGAGAGCTTCCAGGTGGCAGAGAACAGGCAGAGTCTCTGGGAAGGAGAAGCATTCTGCTGCAGACTTGGCAGAGCTCTTTGATCGGGGCCGCCAGCTACTCAATGTTCAAGGAACTTGACAGACAGAGGCTGTTTGTGGATGACTTGAACCTGTTGATTCAGCCATCTTATGCCTAGCTCTCTGTCTCATTGGGGGGAGGGGGTATCTTCTTTCTGATCAGGTTCAAAAGTGGCATTTACCTTGAACTAGAACAAATCTTGGGCTGTATGGTCTCCCAGTCTATTAGCCTCATAGTGCTTGGAAGGATAAGTCAGTCAGTCTGTCTGTCTGATTGACTCTCTCTCTCTCTCTCTCTCTCTCTCTCTCTTTCTCTCTCTCTCTCTCTCTGTGTGTGTAAGACAGACAGCTAGACAGATTTCCGACAGACTGTGACAGTCTAGACTAGTTAAATAGTTGATTTAATTCTTTGCCCTGTAATGATTAGTGATTTATTTTGTATTTAACTGTCTTCCAGTCCAAGAGAGTAAGAAAGTGAGGGAAACTATGTATATATGCTAGGCTTGGAAGATCAGCCAACTTCAATTATTACAGTAGCAACAGGAAGCTTAACATTCTGAGGATCAGAAGGTGTATGTATACATGAAAAAGATGGTGCCAACCTTGAAGGTTCCTACTTTAAAAAAAAAAAAATAAAAGAAGCAGTATGTTCTGCTGTTAGGCATCGAAAAATATTGGCCCAAAGAGAGCGGAAGCCATGGCTACTCTTCATGTAGATGTAAGATTACATGGTTTCCTGGAGCAAAGAACAGCTTTGACTTAGGCAGATTCCAATTAGGGACCTAACTACACGATTCAGAACATGTTAATGTTGCTTGGAATTGCTTTTCCCTCCATAAAGTGAGCCCTTACTTATAGGACAGTAGACGGTTGCACTAGAATTCTAGGCACAAAAATAATTGCTGATTTGGGGCCTGGTAAGATGGCTTATTGGGTAAATTTCCTGCTGTCAAGACTGACAACATGAGCTCTACCCCTGGGGACAGCATGGTGGGAGGAGAGAGCCAATACTGGTAGGTTGGCCTCTAACCCCTCCACACAATAAATAAATATAATAAACAATTTAAAATATTTTTTCACAGTGAAATGTTACTTTGATACCCAATAAAGAGCCCGTCTCCAGAGGTGAAAAGAAACTTCCCCTTCCTTTTAAAAATTACATTTATTCACTTGTTTATTTCTTGAGGACAAGTGGCGACAGTCAATTGTCTGACTCAATTGTCTGACTCTGCTGTTGGGTCCCAAGAATTCAACTGGAGTCGTCCATCTTTACCCTTCACCACCTTCCAGGCTCCTCCTCCTCCTTTTCAGATAGAGCTGGGCAACCTCGGGCTGGCCCGAGTACCTCCTCTTTCCATGTGGCCCAGCACAAGCTTCTGTGTCTTTCTGTGGAAGCACAGTGGACCAAAGCTGCTCATTTTATCCTGAGATGTGTTAACTTAGTTACACTCACTAGTTTTGTTCATAATTCACATTTCTTTTAAAAACCGTGGATACTGGAAGCCAGGCTAACCGAATCTCAGGTGCAGTGCCTACCTGGCCTCGCACAAAGTAGAGAAAGCACCATGCAGGCTTTCCTTACTTCAAGACAGCCGTCATCTCCCACCTCATAGGAGGGCTCTTCCTGTGCCTGGCCTTTTCTAGGCGTTCCCACACTGCTTTCTGGCTGTCTTGTGTCCTCCCTACCTTTTAGGTGGGTCTTTCAGGATTTTCTTTGCTACTTCAGGACGAGGGGAGTCATTGCCTGTGGGTCCTTTTTCTCTCTCTCTGGCTTTGTGGAAGGGGGACGCAAACAAATTTCTAAGCAAGAACATCTTTCTCTACTGCTCAGGCCACACAGTCCTGCCACCTTCCAAAGCTGCTTTCTCTGTTTAAGTTTCATCATGACCCGAATGCCTGAGACTTTAGTACATGGCCCAAAAGGCTGAGCATCAAAATCTGACTCCTCACCAGGATACACTTGAGAGTCCCTCCTTCCTCTCTTCCCTCTCTTTCTGTCTTCCTTCAGTCCTTCCTTCCCTCTCTCTGTTCTTTACTTCTTCAACTGTTGACTTCACTCCAAGCCTGTTCCTCCAGTACCTGACCCTAGAGTCTGACATCTAGAGTCTCATTGGAGCACTCGAAGCAGCCTAAGAAGAGACATAGCAGATGCTGGAAAATGCACATATTTTCAAGTTCACAGAGGATTTGTTGCTAGAATTTAAGGCATTTCTACAATCTAACAATATTATCTTCAAAGTAATATTTTTTAATTTTGGTTTATGTATATATGTACACATAAGTGTGTATATGGGTCCTGTGTATGGGTATGTGCACATGAGTGCAAGTACCTATGGAGGCCAGAAGAGGGCGACAGATCCCCTAGAGCTGGAGTTACAGGCAGTTGTGAGTCTCCTGATGTGCGTGCTGGGAAACAAACTTGGGTTTTCTGCTCTAGCAGTTCTCACTATTACCCATGAATCTCTGCATCCCCTCCAGCCTTACCTTCCCACACACTGGCTTAAACCCTTTTGTTCTCTCTGTTTGCTTGAGCATCATGTTCCAGACTGTAGTCAGATTTTATGTTTATTCTGAGTGCAGTCAGGGATGACATGTGTCCTTTCTTGCCACCTGCACCATTCCACAGTGCACACACCATCAAATCAATGCAGTTGTAGGCTGAGGATGAAGTATCTCATTATTGTATGCTGTTGCTTTGTTCTCCAAGTATTTCTGAATGGGTCAAGGATACAGAAGGGAGAAGCTCTCTCATCTCTCCAAATGCTGGCTGACAGCCTCACAAGTCTAATGAACTTCCTTTCCTGTTCCTGCCCAAAGTCCCCAGGAGGGTGGTTTCACTGTCTCACTTCTCTCCAGCTACACTGGAGTGTGGCTACACTAGCACTTCCTCCAGCTGAATTAGAGCCTTGTATGTCAGCCAAAACCCAGTGTGGATTAGACAACTAAAGATGTCTTTTCAAGTGAAACAAAGAAATGTAATTAGAGTCAGGCAGGGGAGTGCTTCCAATGTGACATCTGGCTTCCTACCCTCGTTCTGGCCCTGTATCCACCACTGAGGGGGCTGGCGATGTGGCAGATGATTGGTGGGAACCTACCCAAGGCTTGACGGTGACAGAGCAGCCAATGGGGGAATCTGTGGCTGCACCCATAGTGAGGAGGTCAATATGATGTGTGTATTTGCATGTGCATGTGTGTGTAGTTAGCTTCAGCTGTCAGATGACACAAATCTATACATACCTGACAAGAGGGAATCTCAACTGAGGGACTACCACCATTAGAGTTGCTTGTTGCTATGTCTGTGAGGCATTTACTTTTAAAAATTTAGACTTATTTATTTTATGTTTATGAATGTTTTGCATATATGCATGTATGTATGTATGTATGTATGTATGTGTGTATGTATGTATATGCACCATGTACCTGCCTGGTACTTGTGGAGGTGAGAAGATGTCAGATCACCTAAAGCTGGACTTACAAGTTATGTGTAGTTGTGGATGCTGGGAATTGAACCCATGTCTTCTGCTGAACTGCTGAGCTATCACTCCAGATTGTGAGATATTTTCTTAATTGTTAATTGATTTAAGAAGTTCCATCCCACTGTGGGTGATGTTATCCTTTCTTATGTGAGCTATGTAAGAAAGCTAGCCTAACATAAACCCAGGCAGAAAAACAGTCTGTCAAGTTCCTCTGTGGTCTCTACTTCAGCTCCTGCTCCAGGCTACTGCCTTCAGTGAGCCTTCTAGGGCTTTCCCTGGTGATGGACTATTACCAGTAAGCCACAAACCCTTCCCCCTCAAGTTGTTTTTGGTCAGTGTCTTATTACAGCAACAGAAACCAAATTAACACGATGTGTATGTGTGCCTGCATATGTGTGTGTGCACAGAGTAACACATGCAAGTTCTGTGTAGTTCACAGGCAAGAGGAAGGGAGAGCCGGATCCTAACGGAGACATGACGGTGATAAACTGGCATGTTCTTCCCTCCCCATGTAAAGACAAAGTGTCTGAAGAAAGAACGAAGAGACCTGAACATTTAGGCAGAAAAGGCAGCACTTCCACTTGCACTACTTAAGATAAGTATTTGCCATTTTTACAGTGGAGCCTGTAGAGGGACAGAAGTCATTCTAATGGAGGACCCATAGAGAAGAAAGAGCTTGGGCTCTTCTATGTCTGACACAAATGCATGGGGACATCCTGTGTAATACCCACCCTCTCCCTCCAGTGGCCCCTCCTCCAGATTCCCTCTGGGGAAGGTCACTCTACCTTTCCCTGCCTCCTTTGTCAAATGAGGTGAAGTCCAATCTTCATGCAGGCTGGGATGTCCTTTCTGTGAAGCCTGACAAGTGTCCTGGATGGGGAATCACACTATGTCTTAGTTCCGTTTCCTCTGGTCGTGAGAAAACACACAGAAAGAACTAACTAAGAGGAGGAAAAGGTTATTTTGGAGCAGCGTCCTAGGTGCAGTGCATCCTGGGGAGGAAGGCACCGGGCAGCTGAAGGAAGCTGGTCACTTTTTCTCCACACTCGAGACAGAGAACAGGAAAGCTTGCACTCAGCTAGTGTCCCCCCTTTGCACGGCAAGGCCCATACTCACCCTTCTTGCAGGCCTTCCCTCTCAATTACTGTAATCCACATAAGTCCTCTCAGGCACCTCTGGAGGCCACCTAAGCCATCACAGGTATTTCAGAAGCTTGTCTCCTGGATGATTCTAGATCCTGCCAAGCTGACTGACACACTGTCATCTTGACAATGTCATACCCTAGGATGGGCTGCTGCCATGGAAATCTAACCTTATTCAGAACCAGATATGCCCACTGGCACCTTGGGAAGGTAGACTCGTAAGCCAGCGTCCCTGTGATCTTCAGCTGTAGGCCTCTGTTTTCGGTCTCCAGCACATCACACACTCTGGCATTCTGGCTGATGGCAGGCTGGAGGCGTCTTATGAGCAGCTGTCGGAAGCTGGGGTGGGGATGTGAAGAAGCCCAGTGTGGAGGAGTGTAGACAGACAGCAGCCTTGGTTTACAATGATGCTGGAGTGCCCACCTACCCTCTCAGTCCTAGGGAGGCTGGCTGTGCTTGCTTGCAAAGCTGGGCTGTTGACTACTGATATCCCCTCACAGAGGGCTGGGGAGGGCCAAGGGCCCCTCACCACAGCCTCCAGACGATGTGTACCACCTGTTGAGTCCAACTCTCTCCTAGTTGCATGTGGCCTCAGGAGGAAGATTAGGGGAGGGTCTCCATCTATGCAGCTATGAGAAAACCATCTTTGTTGGGTAAAAGACTTACGTGGTTTGGTGCATTGTGTGTGGAGCACTGCACCTCCTGTGAGTAACCCGTCACCTATGCTTTGTAGGAAAGCTCTGTAAGTGAATTGGTTCCCTAGAGCAAACTTTGGTGGACTCCTTGGTTTGTGGTTGAGCCTTAGGTGGATGGGTAGACAAGTGCTTATGAACTCATTGCGCCATTCTCCCAGCTGCTCGCCCAGGAGTCAGGCCCTTGTGATGAGCGAATGATACCTAGTTTTCTTTGTTGGTGTTTGTTGGTGTTAGTGGGTTTTTTGCTTTTTTTTTTTTTTTGGCAAAGAGCAGTTTCTGTGGGTGGGTTAAATGATTTACTTTATGTGGCTACTGTGTTGGCATTGTGAAGATAAGCCAAGAGAAACGTGAAAGTTACTGCTTGTTTGTTTTTGTGGACTGAAAGAGGAAGCCCCAGGGCAGGTGTACTTTGGATTGGAGGATGTGAACCTTGGAGAACAAGCCTAGCCAACTAGACTGGTGAGGCTGAGGAGGTGGTGGGAAGTGAGGGCTCAGGGGAGGTCTGTAGCTCAGCGAGTGCCCTGCACTCCATTCCAATGTCTAGTTTCAGTGACAACAGTTGGAGGTCTCGGGTCTCTGAGTGACTGATTTTGAGGGTAATATAAAGGAAGGGTGTGGGGCTGGAGATGTGGCTGAGTCTGTACAGTGCAGGCTTGGCGCACACGAAGCCCCAGGTTTGCTTCCCAGCTCTACATCTCTGCCTGCGGGCACAAACCTGTAATTTTAACGCTGAGGCATGGGCAGGAGGATCCCAAGGTGAAAGTGACCATTCCTGCACTACACAGTGGGTTTGAGGCCAGCTTTGGACACATGGGACCTTGTCTCAGGAAAGAAAAGGTTGAATTTTGAAACCTGACTAGGGATGTGAAGAAAGGACAGACACAGAGACAAGCTGGCATCAGGGCGCACTGTGAATCTTGTGCCGGAGCCAGGTTACCACCGCAGAGGCTCAGGGAGGGGCCAGCTAGTCTCTGCAGGAGGTGTCTGTCTGAAGTAGCCTCAGGTTATAAACTTCCTGGACTGGGAGGCTGAAGTTTCCAGCATTTGTACACACTGACCAATTGTTGTTAACACTAGAATTTGGTCAGGAGGAAGGCTTTGACAATGTCAAGCCTGACCTGTGTATGGAATAAGGCTTTGTCAATTTCCCATAAGCCCAGGGCCTTGTACTTGTTGGCTGCGCTGGTGTCAACAAAACACACTCACAACTTCACTCTGGGTTTCCTCTGTTCCCTACAGCCCTGGGTTTGTAAATAAGAAGCAGAAAACCTCTAGCTGCCAAGATAGACAGGGAAGTGTGCCTTAGCAAGGACAGGGCAGATATCCTCCTTGAAAGGTTCCCTGGCACTTCCCAGAGAGCTGAGGACAACTTTGAACAATGAAAATACTCATTGTGCAGAGTGCTGGTTTGCTTCCATTTCCAGTGTGTGACTTTTGATGTAGAATGGTTCTGAGTGTGGAGTGTGACCCAGTAAGTTGTGCACTGACACCAAAGAGAGGGGGCATGGCATCGGCTGTATGTCACATAACAGAGCCTGGGCCGGGCACACCGGCTGTTATTTGAGGACTCGGTGGGAACCTGCTGCCGCTAAAGGATATGAATATTTAACATTTCCCAAGGATCAGTCAGTCTATTCATTTTTATCCTTCTGTATAAGAGAGCAAGAAAGGAAGTGGAAGACACTCAGGGCAACTCGAGGTCACTGTCCTCAATAGTTATGATAAATAATGAAACTCAGAAACTTCAGAAACACCGGGAAGGGAGAAAACCACACTAATGGCCATCAACCAGTCTTAGACCAGACCACTTTTGTTTTTCAGAGCCTTCTCAGTGATTAATTAGTGAGAGGAGATAGCACAGAATGCGTTCTTAAAATGGAAAAATCAGTTCTTAAAGTGCAAGTTGTTTAGGATAGTTTGCTTCTAGAACATTCTGACTTCTTTATAGCTGTTAACCAGTTCTCTGCTAGTCTTCTTTAGCTAGTCTTCATTCACACAACTATAGGTCCCTTCATCTAGCACTGCTGTGCTCAAATTATTATGGGAGCAGGGCTAAGGTGAGATTAACTGAGTGAAACCTTTGGGGACCTCACCCAAGGCCCAGGTCAAATGTTAAGGCCTAGATAACTGTGGCCTGTCTAGCCTGACATTTTGTGCTGTTACTAAAGTCACAAGGAAACTTTTTCATATAGAGTTACTGCTGTTATTAGGATGCTCTGTGCTTTGGTGTTCTTCAAAACCAACCACAACAGAATCAGTTAAAACTGCTTTGTATAAGTAAAGCTTGGACTCGAGCCAACTGCCAGGCAGCACTTCCTGTACCTGTGTATGAGCTTTTATGGTGTTTACCTTTATCAGATGCTCCTGGGATGGACCCAGGACACCTATACCAGTATAAGAAACTATTTGGAATAAGACTTCTATTATGAGTAGGGGTTTAATAAAGTTTAAGTTCCCAAGACCTCTCTGGGAACTGACACCCCACTAGGCAGAAAGAGACATGTATATGGATAACTGACATCCTGGTTGGCAAGTTAAGACAAAACAAGTCCCCTGACACAGTTGATTTTCTCAACCAATGGGAGCAGGACACATGTACAACAAAGACATGTTCTTAGACATCCCTATCCCTAAACCCACATTGGTGGAATAACTTGGCACCGGTGTTTGTAGATCTCAGGTTTAAAAAGCTTTTCAGGATCTTAACTCAGGATTGCAGTTCAGTTCCCGAGTCTGCACTGTGGCCTTGATTGGTCAGTCCTGGGACATATACTCAGTATACTCTTCCTGTCTAAGATCAGTGTTCATGTGGTTTGTGAGGTGGTTCCTAGACCACAACACCACCAATGAGGCCACACACATGAAGCCACACATGGAATGACTCCCTGATTCCCTGATTTGCTTCAGGTCCAGTTAATCCTGTTTCAACAGAAATGATACTTTTCCAGTTTACTGTCACTGACCGGTTTGTCTCTTCTCCCCAACTGCATGGTAACATATGATTTCCTACACCAGGAACTTAAGGCACTGTGATTGAGTCATTTTAGAATCAAAGGGAAATCCGTAATTGTTATATTTTTAGCTGTGGAGACTAAACTATTGTTACCCTTTCCCGGTCTTCTTTCCTATCAGTAGTTCATTGATACTATTACCATCTTCCCAGAAACCTACCTTACTAATTTGGGAATTGAAAGCAAGGTCTTCTGCATGAGGGCAAGTACCCTATGAAGAATTACAAACACCCCAGTGGTCTTCTGTACGGGAGGATGTAGGTAAGTACTGGGGATTGAGCCTTGGGACTTCTGTGTGCTGGGCAAGCACCTTAATTTTCTGCATTGTAGCCTGACAAGGTGGCACACATCTTTAATCTCAGCACTCAGAAAGCAGAGGCAGGTGGATCTCTGAGTTAGGAGCCAACTTGGTCTACAGAGCAAATTCCAGGACAGCAAGGTCTACACAGAGAGCTCTGTCTAAACAAACAAACAGTCCAAAACAAAACAAAACAAACAAGTCACCTGCATTGTGTCGAGCATCAGATCTGTTCTGTTCTAAAACCAATTTATGTCTACAATTTACATCTTTTTTCCTTTCTTATTCCTACCACCAGATCAAGCCTACTTCATCATCTTAAGTAGTTTCCCCATCTCAGTACAAATGCTAAGTACCTCAAGTTCCTCCACCCCACCTGCAAATGCCCATGTGCACTGGAGCTCAGGGCTCGGAGCTGAGGGAGCATCTGCCTACTTCACTGAAGTGATCTACTTCAGTGTCAGCACATTCCCTCAGCCTGGGAGGCGGTTAGCACATGCTCCACTGCTGCTCTGCTCCCCTGGCTGCTGCAACTGTCTAATGAGCTCCTGCTGTGTGCATGACAGAGAACACATCTCACTGTCCTCAGAAAAGGGGCTACTTCTGCACATGTACATGCTTGTTTAGTAGCTTTGTTGAGACTGGAGCTTGTCAGGTAGCACAGGCTGGTCTTGAACTTGCAACCCTCCAATATCAGTCCTTTAGGTGTGGGGATTACAGATACCAGACACAGTGGTAGTATTGCAGGACTTTCTTGGACCCATCAGGCACTGAATGACACAATGACCTATTTTTATTAGAGCTCAGGTCTTAGCTCAAGCTACCTCCCAGCTAGCTCATCTAACTTACCCATGCATTCTAGTCCACAGCTGCTCCTCGGTACCTCTCTCTTGCACTCAGTATGTCTGACCTCCGTGTCATGCTAGTGAGTTGTCCTCCCAGGATTCTGCTCCCCACAGTCCCTAGATCTGCCTGGAAGTCTCATTTTCCCTTTCCTTCCTCAGCTATTGGCTGTCAGTCAGTATTAAGGCAATCACTTGGAGTTGTGTGGCTTTGATGAAAGAGGTTCGTGACTAAGGGGTTTGGGGTCTTAGATACTCAAGTTCCCTTCTGTTGCCTGTGGATGAAGATGTAGAACTCTCAGCTCCTTCTCCAGCACCATGTCTGCCTGCACACTGCCATGCTTCTCACCATGATGATAATGCACTAAACCTCTGAAACTGTAAGTCATTCACAATTAATTGTTGTCCTTCATAAGAGTTGCCAGGCTCACGGTGTCTCTTTACAGCATTAAAATCCAAACTAAGACAGCCTGCAACCAAGCATTCAGACAGAGCCTATGGGGACTATTCTCATTCAAAGCAGCACAACACACTCTACTAGCCTCCATGGGCTTGTAGCCATATCATAATGTAAAGTTCACTCAGTTCAACTTCAAAGGTCTGCATAATCAGAGAGAGAGAGAGAGAGAGAGAGAGAGAGAGAGAGAGAGAGAGAGATTGAGAGAGATAATCCCAAAGATCAAACAAGCCAGGCATGGTGGCTCATACTGTAATCTCAGCAGGATCCAGACACTCTATTTCAGCACAGATCCCCTCATTCTCCTGCTTTATGTATCTCACTTAGGATTAGAACTTTGACAAATCATCCTTTATTCGCTCATCATCATTCAATGATATCAGCATCATTCAATGATGCTCTGAGCATCACTGATCAGAATTGTCTTCTACTTGTATACAGATTTTATTTGCTGATGCAGAAAAGTATATTTTTGATATTTCTCTTTAAAAAATGACTGTGGGTGGACTGTGTTCTACCACTCTTACTTAGGTATCAGAGCCTACTTCCCTTTCCTTAACGTGTTCTGTATCCACATCCAGAGGTCACCTCTGGTGGAACTGTGGCCTCAGTGTATGGAACTATGTCTGGAAAACAGTAGGGTCTCCACGTTGACCTCATTGAGGTATTACTGTCCTCTTTCTCCTGACATCAGTAGGCTTGCTTCTTGGAAGCTAATTCTAGTGACACTGTGGAAGGCTGTCTGAAGCACAGTAGAGACTCATAGGATGGGTCTGGATCAGAGAGGGAGACATCAGGAGACCTGGCAGAAAGGCCCAGCATTGACTAGTGTTGGAGTCAGCGGAAGACCTAATTTGGAGCCCTGGCGTTGACCCTGCTCCACACCTGGCTTGCTCTCTTGCTGGCTTCCCTGTATGCTCGTACATGGCTCTATCCGACTCTCAGAGGTCTTCTGAGACTGTTATCTACAGTGGGGATGAGATACTGTGCATGCCAAACATTGAAAAGTAGGCCCAAAGGCTGTGAGAATATAAAATCCACTGAGTCACTGGCCTTCAGTTGGCACTTGTAGCCTGTGGTACACAGCATAGACAATCAATTAAGTGTCTTTCCTGTGGTTTCTTTTGCCCCCACCCCCCCTGATATTACAAGGATTAATTCTTTTTTCCCTTTTTGTCTGAGCAGGGAAATGTTAGCTGTTTGGATCACTCCTGTCGCCTACATTGTCAGGTGGCAAGACTGTTCATTTCCATTGCAGCTGCTCTGCCATCCCGACTTTGCTGGCACTTTTTGGGCTGGTCTGAGTTGGAGGACATCTCTGCCTTGGTTCCCTGCCATTTCTTCAGATTCATGGCCACCAAGCAGCTTTTGGGAGAGGAACATCCCAAGTACAAAACCCTGAGGCTTATGACAGACACAGTCCAAGCCAGGCTCACTGAGCCATGGGGACTGGACAGCGGAGTATGTGAGCCAGATTAAGCATTTAGCAGTCTTTGAGTGCAACACATGTGCAGTCTATGTTATAGGGGTTATTTCAACCCAAAATGTTTTCCAAAGGGCAAATGGGACAGCTGGGAGAGAGGATTCTGCTCCAGAATGAAATTTTGAGATGACGTTGGGACATTCAGATGGAGATGTCTTAGGGACAGATGTGATATCTGGTCTACAGTTGGTGCCACACAATCTGAAGTCCAGCCTTAAGATTCTGATTCATAGTCCTCTGGCATGGTGAACAAAGAGCTGATGAGCACTGAGGTCTGCATAACGCACGGAATCAGAGCCCATCACATGTGCAGTGTTACCTACCCCAGTGAATGATCACATGTGCAG
>NW_021604565.1:4598559-4602494 GCF_004785775.1 Grammomys surdaster | reverse complement strand
CCCCAGTGAATGATCACATGTGCAGTGTTACCTACCCCAGTGAATGAGCTTTGGTGTTTTTAATGACAGTATGAGTGGAATGTGTCCTATTGACTTTACTTAGGTGGCAGACTTCTCTTTTCCTTTGATAAATGTCTACTCTGTGTAGGGATTGGCAGGGGACTTGTAGTGGGCCTGCAGGCTGTTCTCTTCACTAGGAGATAGGACACAGACCACATTGCTGAGCTGTGAGACTCCAGTCTAGGAGTCTCCAGTCTGTGTTCTGGGATTTAAGGATTCAAACAAGCATTCCCTAGTTCTGAGCTTTTACACAGGTAGAATGACCTTGGGCCTACAAGGTTAAGGAAACCCTCACCACTTCACCTTTTGGCCCTAGGGTCAGTCTTAGTCAGGAAAGGATAGTCAAGCATCCAAGGTTACACAGCCAGCCTCTCAGCCTTCCATCTCAGACAGTCTGACTTTCCTCTTGGCCTGGAGCAGATAGTTATAGGCTAGCTTGGAAAGGTGGGTAATGCTAGCCTGAGGGCTCAGGCTCCCTGTGAAGTCTATTGGCAATTGCAAAGCACAGGTGCTATGCCCAACCCCTCATTTAGTCCCCAAGACAAACTTCTCAGTACGTGGTACCCTCCAATCCCCAACATCACAGACAGACCACCTGGACCAGGATTGAGCACTGGTGCTTTTCCTGCAGAAATCAAGCTCTAACCATAACCCTCTTTGGTCTGGTCCTTAGACAGATTCTTGCTATGGTGGCATTGATGCCGAGCACCCTTCCACATCCTATGTGGAAGCAAAGAAATCAGCCATTTCTGACCTTTCCAAATATCAAACAAATTTTAACAAGCTTTTATATAAAACTGACCTTTATTATAATTTAAAAAGAACAAAGACAAGTTAATAAGTGCCTTTAACTACAATGTAACTGCTATCTACAAGTAATTATACTTTTACTATACAGCTTGAATAAAGTTTGTTCCATGTGAACTAGAAGCCATCACAAGTTAAACTCCACCCTTTTATGATTATTCAGAATTGACACTAGCATCAGAGACAGAAAACAAGCACCCGTGTCAGTTCCTTGAGTACCGTTACTGAGTGAGAAATTGTCGTCTGGCCATAGAAGAGTAGAGATACACCTCGATTCAACCATGATAAAAGCATTGCTATCGTCCAATCCTAAATACAACACACTGGATCATTGACAATGCAACCGCCATTTATATAGCACCTTTTAAGGAGACCAAAGCCTTTGTCTTACATTATCTGACTTGTTCCCAAAACATCCCTATGAGGTAGGCAATGGTTGGTAATCATTATCCCCATCTTGTAATATGGAGAAACTGAGGCACAGAGAAGTTCAATCATTTGCTTGAGGTCACACAGTAAAGTTGATGGTGGAACAGGGACCAGAGCCTGTGCTCTTGTCTCCAAAACGAATCATTCTCTTTAGACAAAACTGGACAACTTGATTTAACACATTAATTCACTTTTCCAAGAAAATTTAAACTGTGTCCCCCCCCCCCTCACCAGTACAAATTGTTGAAAGAACAATAGGCAAGAACAGACACTCTGGGACAGTAGCAGACAAATCTATGCTCTGTTGGAAAGGCTATGGGAGTTTGGTTCTTTTATTCCAGGAGTTGATCTTCCTAGGGAAACAGTTTAAAGTCTTTAGAAAAAAATATACTGGAGAGGCTGCATCTCCTGGCTTCCAGATTACAGCTTTAATGACTACACTAAAATTTCCACAAACTTGGCTTATTCTTGAGTTACAAAGAAACTATGTAAATAAAAAGCTTAACCATTGAGTTAATAGTCCTGCTTTACTCATTTACTGTTTGCATGTTAAGACAGTGGTTCTCAGGCTGTGGGGAAAGACCCCTTTGGGGTTCTTTACCAGACATCCTGCAGATCAGACATTTACATTATGATTCTTAACAGTAGCAAAATTACAGTTATGAAGTAGCAACAAAACATTTAATGGCTGGGGGTCAGCACAACTGTACTAAAGGGTCACAGCATTGGGAAGGTTGAGAACCACAATCTTAAGTGGCAGGTAGTATATTTTTGAGAGACAAACGGATTCAGTAGCTACTCACAACACTTAGTTCAAATTTTGCTTTTTGTCCTCCTTTAGAGTCAGTTGTGTATTTGATACTTAAAAAAAGTACTAACAATACACAGAATGATTGGAGTTCCAGACTCAACTGTCTAGGCATCCATCCATCCACCATCTCTCTCTTTCCTGTTTTCTTTCTTTCTCTTTTTAATTTTTGGCATTTTTCATACAGCATCTCTACTAGACAAATACTGTGAATGCTATCACATTCCTGGGTAGTTGGCAGGTGTCTGTGGAGTAACATTGAAGAATAGACTTCAGAGAAAGGAAGAGGGAGAGGGGGAGGGGGAGGGGGGGGGGAGGGTGGGGGGGAGGGTGGGAGGGAGGGAGAGAGAGATAGAGAGAGAGAGAGAGAGAGAGTGCGAGAGCGCACCAGCCACAAGCGTAGAGCACCAGCTGCACCTTATAGAGCAAAGGGGAACTTCATGTCAGGTGGAAATGCGTTAGGAATGGTCAAAGTCACCAGCCTCGGCTTGCAGGTTAGTGGGAGGTGGCCACTCCAGACTCGCAGTCAGTGGTTCCACGTGGGCTGGTAATTGGTACTGGAAGAGAATCAGGATATCCTGTAGATATGGCACAGAGGTGATAGTTGGGGAGACATTGCTCGGTGGGGATGAGGTCCATGGCAAATGGACAAAGGGACAGTAGGCCATCTGTGCAGGAGCAGGCAAAGGGAGGGGGAGGAAACCTTGACTGTAGGCTCATCCTCCCCTCCTTAAGGGCATCAGACTCAGGGAAGAACCGACTTTACACTCCAGTCCTCCGCCTCCTTAAGGGCATCAGACGCAGGGAAGAACCATAAGGTTCTGAGGCCAGTGTGGATCTTTTTGAACATATAAAACAAAAGTTTAAGCATGTTCACATTTAACAAAAAAACCCTTTACTTTTTCATGAACTAGATGACCAGATAGTTACAAATATCTGCAGAGATAATTAGTAATTACTTTGTGTGTTGAATTACTTTGTACCCTACTTGAATAAAAGGAGTACTTCAAACTGGTTGAGAACCTAAGAGACATGTTACATGTAACCTTCCTTATGAGGGAACTTGCTGGAATGAGAACTACAACCTCTACCTGTAATAGTGTATTTATCTGGCTGAATTTCAAACTGCCCCACAAATCACAAGGCATAAAAATACATCAGGATGACTGAAGAGGTGGACAGCATTTTCCTGTGCCAGTTTAACAGAGAAGTCTGAGGGGGGACAGTCACCAACCTTTATAACACATATAAGGTGATTGGAGATAACCAGAACATTTTATTTAGAATAGGGTCTGGCTTTGTAGCCCAGGTTGACCTTGAATGCAAGACCTTCCTTCTTTCCTACTCTCCCTCGTTATAGAGTAACAGGCCTGGCTACCATGCCTATCTTTTATATCTTAAACCAAACCAGCCCTACAGAATATCAGTGCCAATCCAAGGGGAAAGTATGTATTGGGATAAATGAATATTAAATGGAATGATCTTTAGTATTGCCTTTTAAACAAAATTATGCTTCCAGTTTCATCTGAGAGTAAAAATCTGAACAAATATCTCTTAGTTAAATGAAAGAACCTGAAGAAAAATAAAGCATAAATATTTAGAGGTAAGAAGTAAAAATAATAAAAGACCCAAAATGAGCAAAATATAGGATTTAAAAAAATCATGCAGTTGTTCTTTTTCTCCCAGTTTTCAATATTTTATTTCCCAATTTTAGATAAAAATTCTATTTTTTCTGGGTTCTGTGCTTTAAGTGAAGCACTTGCAGCATACATGTGTCCACAGGCAGGAAGGAGGAAGGAGGAAGGAGGAAGGAGGAAGGAGGAAGGAGGAA
>NW_021604565.1:4575512-4598549 GCF_004785775.1 Grammomys surdaster | reverse complement strand
GGAAGGAGGAAGGAGGAAGGAGGAAGGAGGAAGGAGGAAGGAGGAAGCAGATGGCTATACAAACATAGATCCACATTCCTTACTGTGACACACGCTCCTGTCTTCACATCGGTCAGGCACTGACAGCAAACATTCCACTTTCAGTGTCCCTGGCACAGTATAACACATCTCTTAGAGCTCCCAGGAAATATTTCTCAATAACACTGCGATTCCTACAGCCATCTAGCTCGTAAGCTGTCTGGGTACCAGAAACCAACACAGTCAGAAGAATGGCGCGCAGATCATGAGGATTCCCATAGGCCATCAAAAGGGGCACCAACATCAGTGTCATGGTCCCATTTCCAAAACCCTGCTTCAGCCTGGTATCAGCCACTGCATCGTCACAAGACAGGCCTTGTATATCCTTATTCCTGCTGGGGATGCTTGGGTATAGCAAGGGATGAAATAGTTCCCCCATGTGATATCTGCGAGGCCACCTCACCTGCCAGTCAGGTTCGAGGTTTCTCTTTTGTTGCTTTTGGGTGAGTCTCTTCCTTCATACACTGAGTATGTAGTACACCTGTTACAGTCTTCTCTGCTGAGTCCACATTGAGTCACGGTGTGACAAAGCCAACTTCAGACAGCATTGTTTTTCAACTGGGAGAATTAGGAACACAATTTGAAAGCTAAAGGTATCCATTAGGAAAAGTAAATGAAGCCAGCTCAAGAAGGCATCTCATAATTACCAAATCAAACAACTGGAGGATGGGTTCTTTTAATTCCACTGTTACAACACAATGTATGTTCATCATACTTGTTGGATGAACTTTCCAAATATGTAATAGAACACAGCCTAGTTAGTGCCAGGGCCGTGCCAGAGCCAGCAACACTTCATACACACATGACATCCACACACGTGTGTATAAATACAGATCACTGCTGGTGAGGCAGGGATGCTCTAACTCTACAGGTGAAGATCAAGGAAGGGAAGCACCTAGCATGCTGGGTGGAATGCTAGTTCTCTGTGTTCGGTGCCTACACTGCTAGTTTACATTAGAATTTACTGTGGGAGAGTTCAATTCTGTTGAATTTACTGTAGGACAGTCAGTAACCTTTTTCTCACAAAGAATATAGGTATAATTTAGAAGTTTTGCAGACTTAGTGATGTGATTTAGATAAGGATACGTCAAAAAATATGCAGCCAACACATTTATAAAAATGACTTTCTTTTAGAATTTCGGAAACATTTCACATAAGATAGTCTATGGTTTCTCATGGTTTCCGTTATGTGAAGCAGCATACAGTGCTTTCAAGTTTTTAAAAGTATTTAAGCAAAAAGAAATAACTACTTCTAATCTAGATGGAACTATAATTCTGATTTAAAGAAGAAACCTTGTAATTTATTTTTATCTTTGTGAATAAGTTCACGTAAGTAGGGTATAACTGGATGCATGCGGTAGACGCAGCGGTGATGTGTATGTGTACAGTGTGGCCTCCTTTTGACAATGTTTTTTCACACATTTAAACTCTGTAACATTTGGACTTTAAACCAAACTACAGGCTCTGCCCAGCTCAAAGACAGGGACACGGACTGTGAGCCACGTAAAAGAGTAAACGCTCACAGCCAGCAGAAGCCTGGAGAATCAGGCAAAGATGACCGCACGCACACCAGGAAATACAGTAACCATGTACCCAAAGCTCAGCTGAGCAGAGCTGTGCCCCTCACCTCTCTGCCAGGCCTCACAAGCTAGTGCTTATTCCTTTGGACTGTATGTTGGAGAGAGGGCCTTCATGCTCCTCGTACAGAACACCTTTAGATCTCTGTCACACTTACTCTGACCATGGACAGCTTCTGGGGCCAGGAGAGGAATGTCAGAACACATTTCATGACTATGTAATGTACCATATTAGGAAACTCTGGGGACATTCAGACATCAGGATTTCAAGATGATATGATTATTTATAATGAACTTATCTCTAAACAGAGAGTTTCATATTTTAGAGATGACACCAGCTTCTCTGCTAAGACTCTTTATAAAACATAAACTCCTGAGCTCCATGGTGCCTGTAAGGAATTGCATGGTGGCAAGCACATGGCCAGGAGTGCCCTGTGGCATGGGTAGTGGCATATGATAAAGGGACCCTCGAGGCCCGAGAGATGGTTGGGCCAAACTCATTAAAACACAACAGTAAAAATCAGTGATTGCAACAAGCCTTGCTCTTTCCTGCTCTCCACTGTCCCGAGTGACCAGCAGAGTTTATGCTTATCCACGTGGTGTCCTCATGGATTATACGGCTAATGCCAACATCGAGGAGAGTGTACAGCTCCACAGGCGGGATCTACAACCAGTTCGTGAGTACAAGGATGGAAAGACAGGCCACAGAGCTGGTCACTTCTCCCACCAAGGCTCTCTTTGTCACAGGGAGAGAAACCAGCATGACTATTAAGTCATTAGAATAAGATGCCACACCAGCAGGAGGAGGCAACGGCCTCTCTCTCTATCCTGCATTTCAGCTAGGCTCCTTTTAAAACGAGCCCTGGTTCGTTCCAGGGCTGTCCTTGGAAGATCTAGAGAGATTATCGAATCTTCAATCTGAGCTGCTTCAGCCACTGATTTTTGAGACGCAATGAAAAACCATGCAGTTTGCATCAGCAGATACTGCACAGTGGACAGTACCACTGGTGTTCTCAGAGGTCCCGAGATGTCAGTGAAAGTCTGATACTTTCAGGAAGTTCAGAATTCCCGAGTCAGATTTTGCTCTATTTTTAACACTGAGTATTTCAGCATTGACACAGTTCTTTCTGCCCACTATATGTTGCCACCAGTGGTCTCAGGGTTTTAGATCTACAACTCCCAGTAGCATCTGAGAAGCTGAGCCTTAACAAATCTTCAATGTCATATTATTTGTTAGAGAAAAGAATAAAAACTGCTCATCATTATCTAGCTTATGTGCTTTATGGTATCTTTTAAAAATGAGAGTATAAATCGTTATACATAAAATCCAAATAGTTAATATATATTTTCTGACAGTTTCTAGAAATTAGGCATTAAACATAAAACATCTTATAAATTTATATAATAAAATAAATGTTTACATTTTACTCAGATTTCCATCAGATTACAGGAAAGTTACATGTGTGGGCAGCAAAGATCACTGGAAACACAAATTTATGTCCGCAGCCCTTTGGGAATAGACACCATGGCTGCCATCCACACAGAAACATTAAGGCTCTGTTTGGAAGGAAGAGCGCTGGGTTTGAACAACTGCAGAAGTACCATAGTAGTTATGAAAAAGTCAAACACTGTTGGGAAGGTTTTGAACATAAAACATTAAAAAATATCTAAACTGGCCTCATGTGCCTTGTGAAGACTGCAGATGCAGTGTTGCAACGAGGAGCAGAGACCCCAGGGACTCCAGGGACAGCCCGCCCACACTGTTCAGCCTGTACATCCAGATTCCCAGGGACTAACAGGGTGGGTCTGGGAAGATGGTGGGCTAACGGGAACCAGTTTCTCTCCAGTGCAGGCTGGTGGGAGACTGTCCTTGGGTGAAGCACACAAGGGAGGTCTCTAGGGGTGAAGTGCCATGTCTTAGCACAAGCAGCAGAAGAAAGGAGAACGAGGGAGGAAACCGGGCTCTTCCACAGCAGCCAGGATTCCAGGCAGGTGGGATTTCAGCTTTGGTGGGTGGGGCTCCCCCTCCCCCGGCCCCCCGCCACCGCCCGAAGTTGTCTTCCTCTGTGGAGTGTGGAGGTCAGGGGTACCGTGGGTTTCTTGGGGGCCCCTGGAGGGTAGCTGCCCTGGCAGGCAGGTCCATACCTTACTGTTTCGGAAACTGGGAAACAGTTGTGAGCCTGCACTTGATTTCAGTTAACCAACACAGTGTGAGACTGCGTCACCTCCTCTCCACAGTGGAGCTGCCGGTCACAGCCTCTTGGAGCTGCTAGAGCCTGGTGACATCTCTGCATTGCTGCAAGTCCCCGATGCTCTCGTAGTCATTCTCCTTGGGGACAAGGTGGCCATTGGTCTCCAGAGGGACCTTTTCATCTTCTCTGTTTAGAGTGTGTATGGCTTCGTAGTCAGGCTCTGGTTCCTCACTGGGCCTCCTTGCTGGTGGCAGTGTGCTGATGCTGTTGGGAGTTTTCTCAAAGTCTTTCACAGTGGCATAGAGGTCATTACAGGAAGATGACGACCTCTGAGGGGGGCCCTGCATGGAGTGACAGGTAGATTCCGGCCCTTTCATAAATGGTCCAGGTTTGTGTGCCGACTGTCCAGGTTTATTCACTGAGGAATACATTGCTGAGATCTAGGGAACAGAGAGGCATGAACAGGCCACTGCAAGCTGGGACTCCCTCCTCTCCTTCTTGGTGACAAGCTACACACTTGGCACTTAGGAACATGCCTCACCCCCTGTAAGAGTTGTACATTACTAGAGAATAATTAAGCTGTCTTCCTTCCTGTAGATGAGTCATATTTGATCACCTCTCTATAGACCAAGTTTTGTGCTGTTCTCATGGGCCCAGATGGGGCTCTGGTGGCTATCGAACACTGACAAGTGTGGGGGGGGTCATGGAATTACAGAGGACCCAGTAGGAAGCAGTGCATGAGCCAGGGAGAGTGCGAGAGAGAGAGAGAGAGAGAGAGAGAGAGAGAGAGAGAGGGAGGGAGGGAGGGAGGGAGGAGCTTGGGAGGCCTCTGAAGGGTCAGCAGTTGGCTGTCCAGGGATAGTGAAGTAAAAGAGGCCTCACAGATGACTCCCGGGTTTTGCCTTGTGTAGTAGGGAATAGGTAGATGAAAGTTCCTATCCTTGGGAGAAGGAGCATGCAGGGGATTGGGTAGTATCCTCTGAGGGAAGGATTCCTTGAACTCAGAGATGCTTCATCTTCCTGCACTGCACTCAAGAGTTCTCTGTACAGAGCAACTCTCCTGCTTATGTGTGTGGTCTCCACAGGGACACAGGGCCCATGCTGGGCCTTCCACTCCAGCCAGGTGAGCAAGGGCAGGGAAGGTGTCTGGGCTCTGCCTGAACCTAGCACACTGTGTGCCATCATTGTGGCTTCAGCACTTAGAAGGTGTCACTAAAAGTCTCCTGAAATTGTGCCCTGGTTCTCGGACATCCCCCATTGGTTCTCACTGGCTGCTTCAAATGATGTTGGCCTTAGTTCCATTCACCTTTCTCGAGGTGACTGGCAACCAGCATTCCTCAGGGAGACATTTCCCTTCTCCCACCCATTCGGATGTGTGGAATTTTCCAGCCTACCTCTAATTTCCTTCTATGGTAGCCGACCAACTGTTAACAAAACTCCCTCTTCTTTTTCTTACCCTAGGTGTTCCTCCTGTTCATGTGGGCCAGCCCTTTCTGCAGCCTAGTGTCCTTCACTCTGCGTACCTACATAGCTGCCATTTTTGAGGTTCACTGCCTCTCACATACCTGTCCACCATGGACAACCGTCTCAGCCTTGACATCCAAGCACAGGCCTGAGGCCTTATCACATCTTTCAAACACAGGAAACAATCACAGGATGGTTATTCTCAGGAAGAAGCACTAACTTTTGTGGGGGGAGGGGTGGTGGGCAGGGTCTTGCTATGCAGTCTAGGCTTCATTGAACTAAACATTCTCCAGCCTCCCAAGTGGGCACTGAGACTATGTTTGAGAATCACCATGACTGTGCAGGCTAGGTCGTTTTGTTTTGTTTCAACTTGATATAAGTAGAATCATCTGACAGGAAAAGAAACTCAGTTGAAAAGGGGCCTCTGTACGATTGGTCTGTAGATAAGCCTGGAGGCCATTTTTAAAATGAATGATTGGTGTGGGAGAGCTGGCCCTCGGTGGATGGCACCACCCCTAGGCGGGTGACAGTAGACTTTACATAGTACTCCATGGGCTCTGCTTCAGTTCCTGCCTTTAAGCTCCTGCCCTGACAACCCTCAGTTTTAAGTCTTAGGTAGCCCAGGCTAGCTTAATACAACTAGGGCTGGCCTTGAACTCTTGATCTTCTATCTCCCATGTGATAGGTGTAGTTGTTTGCCACCAGATTGGATTTATGACAACTGGGATCACAGACTTAGCTTCTAGTTTTTGAACTTTTTAAAGTTTCACATGCATGTGAGTACAGATTCCTGTGGATAGCAGAGACACTAGATTCCCCTGGAGCTGGCGAGGCAGCTGGTTGTGAGCTGCCCAGCCCAGCTAGGTTCTGGCAGTTAAACTGTGTAAGTGCAGCACATACCCTCAATTGCTAAACTATCTCTCCAGCCTGCGAGGTCTACATTTTCCAGCAGACTTTTTTTGGTTATTGAAAAGAATTGAAATTTACCTCCTCTTCTGTAAGAGTTGGGTCTTCTTCCCGAGACTTGTAGGACAAGGAACTGAATCTCTGTCAAAAAAATAAAATGCAAACCAAAGTAAAGCAGTTTGAAGCCACATTTGTCCTCACAAATGCTTTCAAGTGGTTTCTACAGGATGCAGGCTGTGTGTCTCCTGCATCAGCTGCTCCTATGACCTCGGGTGCCCAGTGGCTTCACAGGTATACAGAGGTCTTCTGATGCGTTAGTGTTTGGTTCCTAAGTGTCGCCAAGGAAGGGCTGATCAGCAGTTCTCCATGGCACGCCGGCATCTACATCCGACAGCTTGCGAGCATCTCCAGGAAGAACCACACTGCTCTTACACCCTTGACCTGTTTCTCGGTGAGTTTGGTGCCAGGTTCTTCTGTGACTTGAGCCCTGGTTTATTAACTATTTTTAGCATATTTCTGACCTTAATTTTTCATTCCAACAAAAACATATCCATCTAAACCATCTCTCTCTCACACTGACAGATGCTTCTCCATCTCCCAGAGTCCTTCACTGCCTCAGGCCTTAGCTCCCTCTCTGTCCCTCTGTCCTCACCATGCCAGCTTTCCTTAGTCTCCTCTCTTTAATTCCAATGAGTCATCAACACTTAGTTCCTCTCCCCCTTTGTTCCTCTTCTGCTGTCTCTCCGTCCTGCCTTAGCAGTAGGTGGGCCCTCAGAGACGCTTCACTCCTTTAAGGCATTCTCTACCTGTGCTTCCTCCCCAGACCATCTACTTGGTGCTCATG
This sequence comes from Grammomys surdaster, assembly GCF_004785775.1. Lineage (NCBI taxonomy): Eukaryota > Metazoa > Chordata > Mammalia > Rodentia > Muridae > Grammomys > Grammomys surdaster. The sequence continues at coordinate 4,591,488 of NW_021604565.1, read as the reverse complement.
GGCTGATGGCCTTGTTTCTGAATTCTCTGAGAAAACATAAAGGCGAGTACATTCCTCTGGCCTCTGCCCTGTCCCCAGTGTCCTTCGGTCCTTTCTTGGTCACCACGAGTGAACTTGCTAGCCATGCACTGCGCTCAAACAAGCTCAACTGGACTTCTGGCTCTGTCCTCTCCTCACTGTGGTGTACCACAAAGCCTCAGCTAACTCTCATCTTCACACATCCTTTGCATCCATTCCAGCTGAGTGTCTACCTTTCACTGAGGAACTCTTCATCTCGGTCCCATGGGATGGCCACATGTTGGTTTGTCCTGTGTGACCTGAGGTCAGCCCTTCCTTCCCACATTTCCTTTACCCAATCTTCAGCAACCCTGCTCCCCTTCCTTGCTTTTCCTTTCTTCTGGTCTCTCCTGCTATTCCCCCGCCCCCAGAGCCCTGTTCCTGGGGCTCTCCTGGTCCTAATAGTCACTCATCAACCCTATACGTTTAAATACCACATTGCTGCTACTGGTTCTAAACCGTATGAATCCAGTTCCAGCCTTCCCTCTTAGACAGTCATTCCCCAGCGGCCCTGAGCTGTGTCAACATGGGGACCTTTTCTGCTCTCTAATACCACGCTACCTACTCAGTACTGCTATCGCTGACTCTGCTGGTCTTCCCTGCGAAGGGCTCAGGGGAAGCTCTGGCTGGAAGATGATTCTGCATCCTTCTGTGTAGATACTAGAAGTCTGACACTAGCCGACTGAAGCAGTGCAGGCAGTGAGGACGATCTGGTCAGCATCCAGATGTGAGGCTCACTGTGGCTCAGACTCCATAAGATACATGCACTGAAGGCTACAGACTACTGATGCAGTTTAGACCTCTGATGACTAAAATTTTAGAAATTATTTAAAATATTGTTTAGGAACTTGCAAAAAATAAAACCCGTTAGCTGGTGTACAGGAAAATATACACAGTAAATTGCAAAGACCCCTGCACATCCGGACTCTCTGTGCTTTGAGTTGTGGGATTCTGAAAGGCTCAAGGTTACCATGCTGCCCGAAGAAGAAGGTTTTTGGTAAAGAATCTTGGTTATTTAGTTCCTAGTCTTCAAATGAAGGCAATAATACTGATCTAATTAGATATACAATATAAAATCTGGAAACTATCTAAATGAGATGCAGAGAAAGGTTTTATAAACATAAATCTTTAGTCAAAGCTTAGACAGTGGACAATGCAAGCACAGCTGATGCTAGTATTTATATATAAACACATGTCTTTCTCAGACTGGTAACCTAATCATGACCAAAGCCCACCTTGCTGTGTCCACTGGTCCCTTCTGGAGCTTGTTCTTCTGCCCCTCTCTCTCCCTTCTCTGGAAGGTTGGCATTCTCATCCAGATGTTTAACTGGGACAGGCGGTGGGATTTCCTCTTCTAGGTCACTGGACGTTCCCAGAATGCTCTCTGCGTTCGTGCTGTGGCGGCACTTTTTGTTTCTGTCCACAGAGGCGTATTCGGCAAAGTCGGCCTTGCCCTGCTCCTGGGCCCCTTGAAGCTCCTTCAAGGCGGAAGTGGACTTGGACTTGCCACTCTGCCCTTTGTCTGCCGCCTCCTTGATTTCCTTCACTGTCTCATACAGGCAGTCCTCCACCATGTTCTCCTGGGAGGAGCTATCCTTGAGCACCTCGTAGGGCCCCTCCACTCCGGGCCCCGACTCTGCATCTGCAGCCCTGCCTGTGAGCATCGTGTCCGCTGTGTTCTCAGGAGGGATCCTGGGCAGCTCCCGGCTCTGGTGGCACTTGGCCTTTCCCGTGCTGTCCTGGGAGTCCAGCAGATCTGAGGCTGAGGTCTGGACTTCCTCATAATGCTGCATGCAGGTCAGCGTGCTGTCTTCTGAAAGAACTGAAGGGGCAGGGGTGTTAACAGTGGAGGAAGCCGGCCCTAAAAACCGGTGTCTGAACCACTGTGTCACGCCTACAAGCCTGGTTTTAACTGAAGCTCAGCTGAAGACTTCAATGCCAATGCCATCTTATTTCTATTACATTGAAAGGGAAGCTATTCACTGTATCTTTCCCAGTACAAGATTTCATAAGTGATGTGGGCTATACTTTGACTTATGGTTCCTTTGTTACATATTACTCCTGCTGAAACCTATGTAGGTGGAGGGTTAACAGGTATCAGGTTTTCTTAATTTAAGAACAGGGTGGGGGTTGGGGGTGGGGCTGTTTAAAGAGGCAGAGGCAGGAAGACTGAATTTAAGACCAGGCTGGGTAACCTATCTCAAAATAAAAGGTAAAGGGCAGGCTGTGGCCGTCACTCAGTGGTAGAGTGCTTGCCTCGCTCGCACATAGGCCCTGGGTTTCACCCTCAGTGTAGCATACAGCATTGACAATCCCTGGCGCCAGACTGAACGTCGTCTCTTCACATTACTGAAATTGGTCTCTGCCTAGATGAGGGAATGGGCTCTCTTCCCACCGCTACCCCACTTCCCCAATCTCTCTCATCTGGCAGACATAACAGAAGCTGAGACTCGATGACGACCCTTAGGCCAGCATCAGAAGGGCCCAGAAACATGGTGCCCTCCTTCCACATCACCTCAGCCCCACATCCTTGCCTCCTCATAAAAGGATTTCCCCAGGACATCCTTGGTCACCTAAAATGGTGACCATGACACCTGTCAGTCAGTTGTTATCACAAGGATTTTGAGTGTTGGCTAGGTGCGAGGAACTCTCAGATGCTTACGTCAGAACAAGTTCATACTGAATTGGATTTCACTGTTTGGAAATTAGAGGTATTGTGTCAGCTTCGAGGGGCTGACACAAAAGGCCTTGCACAAAATCACAAAATTAAATACCCCCCCTCCCATACAACAACAAACCAAGAAAGCCAAAACAGGAGGAGGAGACACCTGCGAAGAGGATGGGGTTAGCAGGAGTGTATGCAGGTGAGAAAGGAATGAGAGAGAGGGAGTGTGAGCAGAATACATTACATACTTGTATGGAAGTGTAAAACATACAACAGTTAAGGAGAAGAGAAGAAACACACTAACGACCCTCAGCCTCCGGATCAGCGCCCAGGCCTAGAGCTCCAGCTTCTTCTCCTGCTGGAGTGGCTCCTAATGTGGCTCTAGCTACCTGGTGTCAGAACACAGGGGCACTGGTGGCCGAGGCTTTGGGTGCCACCCCTGAGTTTCCTTTCTTGCTTTGGGTGAATACGTGTCACACACTGCAAAGCAGGGAGCGAAGATGGCAATTACACCCGCCAGTCAGTGTCCACTGTGTGACATGACATGTCTGCCCTAGACTATGTGTCTGGCCTAGAATTGAGCACCCTGCTTCAAGTTACAGATCCTCAAAGTCTGTGATAACAAGCGTCAGTCAGATTATTAATGACCGTGTGACAAGGATTTGGTTTCCCAAAGATGTCTGCATCCTAGTCTCTGGAAACTATATGCTGTATGACACAGCAACTGTGTGTATGGGTGCCACCACGTGTAATCAGCTAACCTTGGGATGGGTAGGGAAACCTGGGTTACCTAGACAAGCCATAGAGATTACATGGTCTGAAGTGTGGAAGAGTAAGGCCAGTGAGAGACCTGAAGGTTTGGGAGACGCAACACGTGAAGGGATACAGGCAGGCGCAGAGGACAACAGAGTGATTCTCCATCAGCCCCCAGCAGGGCTGCAGGCACCCCAGACTCACGGCCTTGACAGCTGTAAGTCACTCCTGCCCCTCCAACATTAGCCTGTGGTAACCTGATCTAGTAGCCCGGCGCTAGAGTCCTCTGTTTTAACCTGGGGACTTAGTGCCGCCTGTGGATGGGCACAGTGGAGGGAATCACAGGGCACTCCAAGAGGGTTCCTGGCACCCAGCAGCCACCAAACAGATTAGGTGTCACTATGCAAATGAGACCTTTGGCTGGTAGTGATAATGACCGGGACAGAATGCATCCCCAGGGTTCTGTCTACATGTATGTCTCTGCGCCGCTCACATGCCTGGTGCATGTGGAGGCCCGAGGAAGGTGTGGCTCCCCTGCAACTGCTGTTACAGACAGTTGGGAGCTGCCACATGGGTGCACGGAATCCTGGGGAAGAGCAGCAGTGCTCTTGGCCACCAAGTCATCACCGCAGCTTGCAAGCACCTTGTTCAAAGCCTAGTCCTCCCAGGCGCTTCCCCTGCAGAACTTACTGTCGCCGTTGGTGAGCACCCCGTTCTGTTCGCTGCTAGCCAGTGCATCTGTTGTCAGGCTGGTTGCCGAATGGCTGAACATCTCCTTGTCGGAAGGCTGAAAAATTCAAACACATCTTTTGGTAAGAATTTGCTGGGCACCAGAGGACACTCCGAAAATCAAAGCAGCCAAAGAAATGGCAGGGTCCATTGATTAAATTAGATAAAAGCAGAACGGTTAAACTGAACCCCTTGGATAACTAGACACACTCAAGTGTGGAGGGTGGGGACCGTTCTCACCAGTGGAGAATGGCTGAGCTTACTTCCTCAGTGTGGCTCTGGACTCTCAGGGCACTGCAGTCTCCTGAAGCTCCAGGCTCCAATGTTACCTGGTGGTGACAGGTGGCTACAGATACATTGTGTTTCCCTAGCTCAAGGGAAAAGGAAACCACAGATTATTGTGTGTGTCAGAACAGAGCCCAGCAGGGACCAATGCCATCCCTGAAACACAGGTGATGCCAAACAAACAAATAAACAGCAAAGTATAGCTGCTGTCTCTTGATAGGGAGAGACTTACATCTGGTCAGCACAGCATTTAATGTCATATATTTCTGAGTCTGTTTCAGGGCTTTCCTAAAACGCTCACCTACTGAATAATTGCTTTGCAAATCTTTCCTATTCTCAAAAATACACAGGCACTTGGAAGTCCTGATTGTGTGTTCCTCTGGGGCACTGGTGCTGTGTAGACCACCTGGAACAACATGACAGGTAGAGCTCTCACGGGGCAGCAGGCACTAGCTGCCCCTGCCTCTGAATGCATTCCTTCTAACATGTTGGACCCCATCCTTTTCACATTCATGGCTTCTGCTGCCCAAGACACATCCCAGGTTTCAGGATAACACGGGGAAATTTCTGATGTAACTTGCACAGAAGTCTTGGGTTGTTGGCTTCACAAACTTACTGACTCTGATGGGAAATCAAATAATAACAGACAATAAACTGCACTAGATGTGTAGTGATGTCCCAGTACCTGGGAAATCTGCTCTTTCGCCTGATACTGCTCACATCCGCTGCTATGACATGGCTGCTTGGGGGTTTGCCAGGACCTGATATTGGAAAAATATTGGAGAAGTAGTGTCCTTAGGGGACAGAAATGGAGATGAAGGGAAGGATTCCTGTATGACATGTCATAGCCAGACTTCTATAATCTCTGTTTGAACCACTGTTTCCCTACTTAGCTCCTATGAGGAACAAGTCGGCAGACTGAATGACCTAGGAACTCAGGAGCTAAGTGGGCGGCTGTGTGCAGGAATCGCCGGCACTGTGAGCATGCGTCCTGTGGACACTGCTGTGTCGTGGAGGCCTGTGGAGGAGACCCTATGTGGGGAAGGGAATGAAGAGGCGGCTTTCTCTGCTTTCCCGCTGCATGTTCCCTGCCCACAGATGCTGCTGCCCTTGGGTAGCATAACAGGGACAGAAGATCAAGAATGATGGCACTCATGTCTCAGAGTGACCTGGAAAGCTCGGTCCCACCTCTGAACACTGGCTTCATTCATTCAGTACCCAGGTAGAGCTGCCGGGTCTAGCCATGCCCGAGAAGCCCTGTTCTAGGAGGAAATGAGGCCGGAGTTCAGCCAAAACTTCCTGTCCACCTGACTGAGGAAGGTGGGACATGAAGAAAGACAGGGCCCACCCTTCCACCTCCCCTCCGGTCACACCAGCAATCACTGGAGAGAATGGAGATGCTGGGAACAAGGAGTGGAGACAGCATAAGAGGTGAAAATCGGGAGAGAACGTCAGTTAGAGCAGGAGAGCTGCTGAGGGGTGAGGATGGCGGCTCACACAGACAAAGGAGGAGAGCCCTGGGGTCTAGGGGGAGCTGGGAACCCTGACACCTGCCTGTCTGCTTGGGCTACACGCACATTGAAAGTGGGGGTCAGGCAGCCTGGTACCTCATGCATGTTCTCTGAACATGCCTGCTGGATGCTGCAAATAACACAGAATCCCTCAGACTTTAATTCATACATGTTTTCTGCCTCTGAGCAGGAAGTGCCTTCTCTCTTAGAACTGCCCTGGGGCTCAGAGGGGACTGTGCCCTGTGGACACAGCTGCTGAGACTGTGCTGCCACTTAAGGGCACAACACAGACAGGCTAGTCCTTAGCCAGGTGGATGGCTTGCTCTGTGAGACTGTTGGGTCCATCAGGGTCCTATCAATGTTGATGATTGGCTATGCACGGAGGCCAAGCTGTGCTGTGGGCCCCAGGTGCTGATGAATGGCTGCAGTTCCACCTAGATGAAAGCCAAATCTCAGTCCCCAGTGCCACAGACTAACCCTATCTGAAAGCAGGGCCATTTCAGATGGCATAGTTAAGACTGAGGCCAGAGTGGGGTGTATTTGCTATCATTATGAAAGCAGAGGGCTTGGCCTTAAGGACATACACTCAGAGAGGGAAAGGTGACATGAGGGTAGAGGAGAAGGCTGTGGGAAGGTGATGGCAAGGACTGTGTGTGCACTAAGCACTAAGGAGCCAAGCTTGAGAACAGATCCAGCTCAGGAAGCTCACGTAGCAACACTGGAAGCTGGACAGAGCAGAGAAACAAGAAATCTTATTTGAATTGTCCAGTTGTTCCTTGTGACAACCTTGCAGACCAGGAGAGACATGAAGACATCTCTGCAGCAGGCTGGAGCCCCGTAACAATCTCTCAGGCAGTCCAGCGACTGCTATTGCTCCAGAAGCTTCCCTGAACACTGGTCAAGCCAGGCTCCCAGCCGTACATAGAGAATACAGAAAGCCACAGCTAATGTCTGTTACGTCCACATGCCAGCTTCAGTTGTCAGCAGCGTCATGCCTAGAGAGGTGTACTCGGACAGACACACTGAGGCTTACCACGTTCATCAGGTTCTCATGGTCCCCACTATGCTGCCGTGGCTTCTCTCTGCAATGGAAAAGAAAACACCATTCAGATGTCAAATATGTCCCCTAAAGTGAAGCGGACACCATGCTTCCCTAGCGGACACCATGCTTCCCTAGTGGACACCACACGTCCCTAGCCTAACGTCTATTGGCTCTGCCTCTCGGGTTTATTAACTACGTTCATTTTGCTAAGAGAGCAGGAAAAAGTCCTAACCGTCAGCACAGGCACAGCCCTTCCCGGAGGGCCAAGTTCCCAACAGGAGACAGCAGCCTGCAAGCAGGATCTGTCTGTGCCTACAATGCTCAGGCACCACCTTTTTTCTTTAGCAAATCCTAACAATAACCTCATCTTCTCCCTTAAGAGTCTGTGGAGTCACGTGCTGTAAGGGACGGGAGGAAATACAGGAGATACTACTTTGGCACATCAGGGAGGTGGCAAGCTCTCAGGATGAGTCATAGGTACTTCCAGTCTGCTGAGTAAAAATAGAATGTGTTTTTACATAGAACAGTTTAAAGAGAGCCATTGGTTGTTAAGACGACATTTCTGTCTGTGGCGAGGAGAGGGTGACACCTAGCGGCACAGTGAGTCATTACAGCAGCAGAATCTTTAAGCTCATGGGAGCTAGGACTAGTGTCTCTAGGCTTGTCCTGTCCTTAAAGGCCTGGGTCCATGCTTGGCAGGGATTAGGGGAGGCTGCATAAGGCCAGAGAGCCTGGCTTTCTCTTCTTGACAGATTTCAGGGTGGGATCCACATCAGAATTTTAAATATTATCAGCTTTCTTCCCAGGTTGAGAGAGTTGAGTACGGAGCTGGCTAAGCTGGTCCCCCAGTGGGTCCCAGCAATACCAGAAGGCTGCACACCCCGTACCATCTCTGACTGTCCTGGGCAATCAGCCTTGGTTACACAGAACTCCACTTCTCCTTGAGTGAAGGAGACAGGTATAATGCTTAAAAAGAAAAAAGGCTTCCACATTCAGTCAGTCTGTCTTGTAGGAAAAACAAGGCTGTTTGTTCAGAAAGGGCAGTTCATCACACACAGTTTTAATAACACACGAGCTCTCCCAAGCCACGTGATAGTGAGCACCCTCAGTGCCTGCCCATCGTGCCGACAGGATGTACTACCTCACACTTAGATTTCTATGTCCTCACCGCCAGAAAAGGACAGCACACAAACACTGTGCTCAAAGAACAGCAAGAATTTATTCCAGACATTCAAAATAGGATGGATCTTTGCTTTGCTCTCCAGGAAGATCAATGAGGATTTTCAATTGACTGATGAAAAATGTCCTTTGTAACCAACCCATGACCATGGGCCAGGGGGACTTTTACTACAGAGCTCCGTTGGGCACAGGGAAAACAGCAGGTTAGGCTTTAGACATGTGTGTTTGTTCTAACCTGTCACAGCTGGAGCACAGAAGGATGAGGAAGGCGATGAGGAAGAACATGGCCACAGCAGCCAGACTTCCCCACAGGGCCATCTGCATCTGCCCACTGCTCAGCGCACTTCCTGCAGGTCCCATGATGGGGGCTGGGATGACCAGCAGGTGGGGTCAGTTCTTCATAGGAGATCACATGGGTCTAGAGGACTTGGTCTTCCTGCAGAGAGAAAACACGTTTAGAATCCCTTCCCTGAGACCAAGTGGGGGTGATTCAGTTCTTCTTAGAAGGAGCAACAAAATACTCAAGGGAGCAAACATGGAGACAAAGTGAGGGACAGAAACTGAAGGAGGGGCCATTTGAAGACCTTTCCACCTGAGTATCCACCCCATATGCAGTCACCAAAGGTAGATGCTGATGTGGAAGTCAGGAAGTACATGCTGATAAGAGCCTGATATGGATGTCTCCTTAGAGATCTGCCAGAGTCTGACATATTCAGAGGCAGATGCTCACAACTAGCCATTGAACTGATCATGAGGTTCTCAATGGAGGAGTTAGAGTGAAGACTGAAGGAGCTGAAAGGGTTTGTGGCCCCATGAGGAGAGCAACAATACCAACCAACCACAGCTCCCAGGGTCCTAACCACCAGCCTGGGAGCACTTATGGAGGGATCCAGGGCTTCAGCTGAATATGTAAGAGTAGAGGGCCCTGCCGGGCACAGGTGGAAGAAGAGATCCTTGACCTCATGAAGGCTGGACGCCCCAGGGGGTGGGAATTTTGAGGGTGGGGAAGTGGGGGGGTAGGTGGGGGTTACATCCACAGAGAAGAAGGTGGAGGGGTAAGGGGATGGGGGGTTCCCGGGTGGGTGGGGGATGGGGTAAGGGGATAACATATGAAATGTAAATAAAATATCCAATAAAAAAAATATGATAAAATTAAAAAAAAAAAAATCCCTTCCCTGGAGAGGTGGAGAGGCTGAGTATTCCCGGTGTCAAAATCCCAAACCAGAAAGATCCCCAAATCTGATTTTTTTGAGTGTTGACATGATGTCACACCAGAAACTTCTATACACGACATCAAAATGCATGTGTACTGAAACCGTGTAAAATTACCTTCCATTTGTGTATGAAGAGACTAAGAAATACACTTGAATGTCAAGGTAAGACCTGTCTTTTTTCTCCAGGATAGCTACATCTGTTTCAGAATCTGGAAAGTCTCTAACAGCACTTCAAGTAAGAAACACAGCCTCCCTGTCAGGAGCAAGGCCTACCAGCAGCCAGGCTGATGTGTGCAGAAGGAAGGCCTGGAACCTGACTCTCTTCAAGTCTGTGGTCTGATGTCTGATTTCCTCATGTGGGATTTAATTGGGACTGCACCACTGTGTAGCAGAGCATCTGAAGCAATGGGTACTTTACCATGTTGGTATGAGGATGGACATATTTTGAGGGAGGTTCTTAAAGTCTTCAATAAAGATTTCAGGCACCTCAAATCAAGAAAACATATGGTTATTTGGATTAATACGCCTTAGCCAGGGCAGTAGGAAATGTTTATTATACAGGTATATGTATGTACATAATACCCAACTTTAAATTTTTTAATTTATTTTTATTTATTTAGGCATGTGTGTGTGTGTATACATACACATGTATGTGCCCAATGGGACAACTGTGGAGGTCACAAGACAACTTGCAAGAGTTAAAAAAGGAGGAGAGGCATAGAGCCTTTGGGTCCTGGGGAAAGAACTCATGTTGTCAGGTGTGACGGTGAGTATCTACATCTCAGCCTACATCTCACTGGTTTTCTAGACACATGTTTTGCAAAGATGCCATTTTCTTTCCATGCCACTGTTTATCCCCCTAGCTTCTCAAGCCTATTTTCCTTAGAGCTATGTTGGTGTGTCTGTCTACACACCCACAGACCACGGTCTACTAGGGGTGTGGCTTCACTGTCAAAGAGGAGTTTTCAGTGAGCTGATGTTGGGTACCCAGCAAATCATTTTCAGAGAAAGTCTTGTGATGAGGACACTCCCTCAGCAGAAAGCAGTGTATGAGGAACCACAGAGGAGGCATAGGATCCCTGCTCGGCTCCCAGGGATGCTCCTGCATTCACTGCTCCTCCACTCAATGGGAAGCACTGTTCACCTCCACTTGACAGATCAGGAAGTAGGACCCAAGCTGGGAAAGAACTTGGTTCCAGTCTCCACGCAGCCATGTGCTCACCCATCGAGGAAACTGTGCTCCATATGGACCTTCACTCTGTTCTCACCTTAATACTCTGACAGTGCTCAGGTTAGTGGTCAGTAATTGTTATTTTGTAATTCGTAAAAATTGTTAAACATGCTTATTGTTAGACATGCTGAGAATAGAGGAGCACACCAGGCCAATATGATCTGTGATTAAGAGAGGCCATACTTAAACTACACCCATTTGGTTAGCTCCAGAACATTATTCTTCCTCCTCCTCCTCTTCTTCTTCTTCCTCTTCCTCTTCTTCTTCTTCTTTTTCTGGATATTTTATTTATTTACATTTCAGATGTCATCCCCTTTCCTCATTTCCCCTCTCTAGAACCCCCTATCCCATCCACTTCCTCTTTCCCCCTCCTCCTTTTTGCTTTTATACCATTTTAATTACATGCAAGTACTACGGTCAGTTCTAGGTTGTGGGACTAGCAGTACAATAGATGCAAATAGTCAAGGAACAAGCAAAGCAATAAATAAACAGAATTCCATGAACACTCCTATGATCACTGTTTCTAAGGGCTTATCAGGATGACCAAAATATCTAAGCCAACTTCCCTGTCCTAGCCCAAAGTCATTTTCATGTCTGAAGCCTACTTCCTTGTTCGAGCCTTAAATTTAGATTCCTGTCTGAAATTACTTCTTTGCTCTAGATGAATACTTAGATTCCTGCCTGAAGCCTTCTTCCTTGTCCTTGGCCAATGTCATATTTCTGCCAAGCAGCCCATTACCTTGTCCTTGGCCCATGTCAGATTCTTGCCAAGCAGCCCCCAAAGGCTCTACTCCTCTCCCTCTTTTTTAATTCATTAACAAGACTGAGCCTGTCTTAGGTTGTTCTGACAAGAATGCCTTCCTTACCCATCTGGAATATGCATTTTTCAAAAGCAATGCACTTCTGCCTTAGGTTAGTAAGGCTCTGTGCAGAAACTTGCCCGTCCTTGGCTTGTCAGCCTATTAATTTAACAACTCTGTCTGGGGGTGCTCCAGAACATTCTAATTAAAAGGAACAGCCTGAAATTTATGCTCAAGTGAGCAGAAAAGGAAGAAAACATAACTCCTGTGTTAGGATAATGAATCATCCTAACTGAATTTTTCTTGCAGAAAGCCCACTAATTTTTTACATTTTCATTTGATTCAGTGATATTACTGTAGTAACATGTGACCATCTGAGAGTCTGCACATACTGGCACCTCTAGAATGTCTTAGCGACAAATTAGAGTGTAACCAAAATGGGTAAGTTGAAGCCATTTCAACAAGGGCAGATTTTCCCATTGTACATTTACCTGAAAATTCAATGATGAAGAATAGTCTGTAGCTGAGGTACAGTACAGCCAAGGAAACCCTACCTCCCTGTCTGCGAGTATACATGAATATACATACCTCTAACACTTTATAATGCATTGATTGGGGTTTCTTGGGTAATATGGAACTTTTCTCTGGTTATATATTATGTCTGCAAACAGGACAGAATCAGTGTCCTGCATGCACAGACAAATTGCTTCTGCATGAATAAAACAACTACCACATTTCAGGAGACAAAGGCCAATTCACTTTAAGCAGTGCCTAACAAATTGCTATGGTGATAGGTTTCTAAAATACACACGAGAGAACATTTAAATCACAGTGACCTTTGAGATAACTTTTATGTGTAGCTGCAAATCATGAAATACTTTCGGGAGCACAGACAAAGGCTCTATTTCTTGTACACACACAGTTTTATTTCTTCATTCACACACCTGATTAATCAATGCTATTTATAAAGAACAAACTTCCTAGACGGTAGTAGGCTGTGGAATTGCTCGGAGGCAGAGCGGCACACCAGGTTCTCCAGTACCCTCTCCATTTCATCTCTCTTCTTTCTTGTTCTCTTAACAGGAGGGGGCTGATAGAATCCAGTGAAGTGTGTGGGGTACCAGCCTAGCAGGACAGCCCAGGGAGGGAGGATGAAAGGGAATCATTACAAGCTACAGAATAAAAGATGGAACTTGCAGAACATCTGTCAAAATTCCTGGCTTACCTCCTTCAATAAGAACTTTATGAAAAGCCACTGAAGGAAATCCTCCCTACTTGTTGTCCTGTACAAAAATCTCACAATGAGAAGAGTGATTGTCTGGTACTGATCTCTGGGGAGCCAGGGTAAAATCCTCAGTCTCAGTCACTGACAGCTTCCACCCCAGTGGCCCCTACTGCTACTTTACTGGAGGACTGAGGCTACAGCAGGGGTCTGGCAGAGGCATGAGACAAAACAGTAGCAGCAGTGGCCCTCTACTAGGTCCCCGCAGGAGTGTCGCATCAAGAGTGGGCACGGGTGCATGTGGTGCCAGGGTACATGAAACTGTCACACTTCTGACCGCTGGAGTGGATAAGTCCTGTTCTAGAGATCTTACACTCTTTTTTCCCTCCATCTCTTTCTGGATCTGCCCCCATAATTCTGCTACCAACTCCTCCCATGGATATTGCCTTCAATTTTCCCAGGCTCCTTTACAACTGGACCGTGCTTCCTGCTGCTCCCCTGCCCACGTGTGTAGATGCACTGTCTTCCCTGTAGGTGGAGCTGCAATGTACCCTCCCTGTGTGAATGGACCCCCTTCATGTGTATGGTATGACGTATGTGCTCTTTGCTTTCTTGGCAGGGATGGGGGTGGGGTCCTTGCATAAAGTGCATATTACATTTCTGGAAAAGACTCATTATCAATAGCTGATTTTGGAGGCATGGTGGTGCATACCTTTAATCCCAGCACTTGGGAGGCAGAGATAAGTGGATCTCTGTGAGTCTGAGGCCAGCCTGGTCTACAGAGTCAGTCCCATGACAGCCAGGGCTATGAAAATAGATCCTGTCACAAACAAACAAACAAACAAACAAACAAACAAAACAAATAAACAACCTTACAAAAACAACAGCTGATCTTGGACTACCCATATAAATATTTTTAGTTAAAAAATTAAAAATTTATTCTTCTCTCCTTCATCCTGACCAGTTTCCCCTCTCTCCTCTCCTCCCAGTCCCTTCCCTTCCCTCCCCACCCACCCCTTTTCCCTTTAGACAAGGGCAGGCCTCCCATCTGATATCAACCAAACATCCATATCAAAATTGCAGCAATGCTATGCACAAGTCCTTGTATCAAGGCTGGATGAGCTGACCCGGTAGGAGGAAAAGGGTCCCTAAGCAGGCAAAGAGTCAGAGACAACCCCTGCCTCCACTGTTAGGGGTCCTAGAAGAAGATCAAGCTACACAATCACAACCCATACAATGACACATGCAATGACACATGCAATGACACATGCAATGACACATGCAATGACATGCAGGCTCCTGGTTGTCAGATCATGCTCTGTGAGTCCCAGTGAGCCCAGGTCAGTCAATTCTGTGGGTTTTCTTATGGTGTCCTTGACATCTCTGGCTCCTACAATCCTTCCTCTCCATCTTCCACAGGATTCTAGAGCCCACCTAATTAATGCTTGGCTGTGGGTCTCTGCATCTGTTCCCATCAGCTGCTGCTGAAGCCTCTCTGATGACAGTTATGCTAGGCTCCTGTCTGTGAGTGTGGCAGAATCTCTTCAGGAATCATTCCACTGACTTTATTTATTTTTTTTGAGGGATCCTGTAATGTTTGGTTCTGTCCTAAGTCTCTAGGCTATGTAGCTTCTGGTTCCTGGCCCTCTGGGGTGGGCTCCCTGTCATGGGATGGATCTCAGTCTGGACCAGTCACTGGCCACTCCTACAATTTCTCTGTGCCACCTTTACTCCAGCGTATCTTGTAGGTAGGACAAATTGTAAGTCAAAGGTTTTGTGGCTGGGTTGGTGTCCCAATCCCTCCACTGGAAGTCTTGTTTGGTTATAGAAGATGGCTGTTTCAGGCCGTCTCTCCCATTAATAGGAGGCTTTGCTAGGGTTACTCTTATAGAGTTCCAGGAGCTTCCAGTGTCCTGGGTGTCTAGATCACCCCTGAGATTATTCGATACAGGGCAAAGGAGTCACGCTGAACTTTACTTACTGCAAGTGACACCAAGCTGAGCTGCAGACTGTGGTGGTGTTACACAGCTGGAGAGGCAGTGAACAGTTGTCCACAGGGTCTCTTTGCTTTACAGTGTGCTTCATTATTGGATACACTGGCTGATACCAATCAAGTTGTAGACAGCCATGAAATAAAAATACATAGGATTCCCAAAAGAGGGCAGTGAGGTTTCCTGCGTTCTGCAAGCATGCCAATTTTGAGGACTGCGGGCACCCAGCTCCTTGACTTAAGAAAGGTGGGTACTTTAGGTTGTAAACTCCTGCTGGAAATTAACTCAGAAAGGGGTCTACTTACTTTTTTATGTACTATGTGCTAGTCTTGAACTGGCTAAGTAGACAAGGAGGGCCTTGAACTCCTGTTTCTACCACCCCTGCCTACAAAGTGCTGGGATTACCAAGATAGCTTATTTTGTGCCGAAAACTTCACAATCTATTATCATCCTGTCAAATACACAGAGTCTATGAGTTCACTGATTAGTAAATGATTTTAATCATCTATAAAACTATTAGCCTTTATCTTTAAAGCAGGTGCTGTTTTAAGCCACAAGGTGGCAGCATAATTCTAGTTTCAGCCCTAGTGACCAGGCTTGAGCCACTCGGAGAGGCCCTGAATAATTATGGTTGGTCATGTTTGCTGGCCAATTGTCTTCATTAGCTTGGATTATCAGCCGCCCAAATCAATTCCAACAGGAGAGAAAGCAAATACCAGACAAGGTGAATGAAAGGAAGAGCACATGGCAGCGGTCTGCTTCTCTAGCAGACACTGTAAGCAGGTAGGTGCTCGGATCCCATACAGTCCTGTAACAACACTTCACAGGGCTGCGATGGCTGGCCGGACTAGACTAGCCAGGGAGGCCAACACTTACTGCCCCTCTGAAGCAGATTCAGGTCGGTAATGACAGTTATGACTGCTTCACCGCTGTCCTGTGGACCTGGAATGAAGGAGGAGAGAAACCATCTCGGTTTATGACCCCTCTCTGGGGGACTAGGGAGGCAGATTGCCAGCCCCATAGGATGGCTCCCGATGGTCAGTACCAGGTGTGCACACCATGCAGTGAAAGGTCACATCATGAGTTACAAGTTAACAGTCACAAGGAGCAACATTCTCTGGTGAGTCTCTGCCCTACATAAAATGATGGATGTGTGGGCCAGGGGATGAACCCCAGGACAGAACTCTCATGTCCTCTGTCCTGACTTCACATCTGTCCCCGTGGTGAGATATCACAGATATCACGATGATGATGATGATGACCACCAGCAGCACCAGCATCACCAGCATCACCAGCA
>NW_021604565.1:4556756-4575502 GCF_004785775.1 Grammomys surdaster | reverse complement strand
CACCAGCAGCACCAGCAGCACCAGCAGCACCAGCGGTTGAGAAGTGCTGGGCAAGGTTTGATGGGCAGAGGTTGGATGGGCAAGGTTTGATGGGCAGGGGTTGGATGGGCAAGGTTTGATGGGCAGGGGTTGGATGGGCCGGGGAGTGACTTCTTTAACTGCCTTTCCTCATTTTGATTTGGTGTGGATTTGGGGGAGGAGGGAAGGAGAAGAGGAAGACAAGAGGAGAGAGAAGGTTTATTTCTCGCAGCCTGTGTTGTACACACTCCAGGCAGGGCTCTGAGACTCACTGAGCATCTGGGTCAAGGTGACAATGGCTTACGATCAGAGGGTGGCAGGGGATGCTTCGCTTGCTTCTGACCATGGGAGACATTTCAGCAAGCTTGCAGTTGGGCTTGGGAATCCTTTCTTTTGGCTGCATGCTTGCTTACTTGAGCTAGCTGAAAAGGGCTCTGAGGGCAGGGATGCATTCACCACCTTCTCTTAAAAACCTTAGCATCTTCATAATCTGAAAACTAGGTTCTGGTCAGGAGGTTTTCCTGCCGGCTGCTTCTGCAGGAAGACTATAACGGAGACTCTCGAATGCAGGTGTGGCTTACACAGCAAGGGAGAGAAGCTGAAGGGCTGAGCACTCAGGGCTTAAGAAGCCCAGGCTATCCTGGGGCCAGACCCTCACTCTGGAACTAGCAAAGCATTCTGGGCACAGCCATATCACTACCACCTGAGCCTGACTCTCAGAGCCAGCAATCCCCCTGTCATCATCCTTACTGGCTTACTGTCTTCTCATCCCCTCTCACAGATGAGCACTTCCTGTCCCCCTCCCGTGAGGGAGCTGGACATTACACTTTTCAGAGGAAAGAGGGTTGTGCACATTCACAGTCTCACTTGATGCTGACTTGTCCTTTAGTGCCTAGCCGCAGGGTCAGTCTTCGGAACAGGCCCCTCTTCTTACAGTCCTCTCTCCCTCCAAACTTAGTGAAGGCCCCTGTCTTAGAAGGGATTTTCCTGTCTACCATTACTCAAAATTGAAATGACAAAGCACTTCGGTGTCTCTTCCACGGGCCTCTCTGTGTCCCACAGTGGACATTCAGAACATATCTTCAGAAGGAAGAGCTCCAAGGGGGTGGAGCCTCAGGATTTCTGTGAAGGCCTTAAGTAAGAAGTTGCTCTTCTCAGCTTCCAGGCTGGCCTTCTATCAGGAACAGGAGTGATACAGGTTTGCTTGCCAGGCCACTGGGACACAGCCAGCGGATCCTCTATGTTCCTCTGTACACAACATCAGTCATCTTCCTTGACCCAGGCTCCCCTAGAACCTGGGGAGGAGGCCATATACCAGTTGTGACTCTCAGTCTTCAAATAAAATCCATCAGAACCCTAGATGAGTCTAGACTGCATATCAGCTTCTTACCCTATGATTAAAAACAGATTTATATTTAATAATGTGTCTATGTGTGGGTTTGTGTCATGGAGGCCAGGGGTGTCAGACGTCCTAGACTGGAATTACAGGAAGTTGTGGGACACCTGACATGGGTGCTAGGCTGAACTCTATGAAGCACCGTGCACTCTCAGCCACTGAGGCACCTTCCCAGCCCATCTATATTATGTTTTATTTAATTCTGTGGGCCTCCATGGCTCCCTACTCCGCTGGCACTCAGTTACGCTTGGAGGCCACGCAGAGCTGCGTACCCTGGGGCACTCATACCCTCCAGGCAGGATGGCAGACAGTGAGGATGAGGGAGCCTGGATTCCCCATGACTAGTTTGCCCACCGCTCATCCTCATGGTGCATTAACCATGGGCTGTCATCCGTGGGAGCCAGAGCACTCTGCAGGCTTCATGCAGCAGCGAGGCTGTGACGGATGTGGTGCTCGCATGCAGACTGCTTCCTGAGCCCAGCACTAGTCCCTGTCACACTCAGCTGAGCATTGCTTCACGCCCCCTTTATTTGGCTTCTGAGGCTTACTGACTCAGCCTTTGTTTTCATAGTAATACAAGACAACAAAAATAAACTTCTGCTTCTTTATTTTGAGAAATGAATTCTTGCACATAAATGTCTCCTAGCCAAATCCCCCTCTTACAGCTGCTCACAGTATTAAGCGCTCAGATCTGTGGCCAAGGAGGTGGCTCAGTTGGTAAAGTGCTTGACGCACAAGCATGAGGACCTGAGCTGGGATCCCCGGCATCAATGTAACATTCTGACCTTGATGTCTGATATCTCAATGCTGGGAGGTGACTGACATGAGAATCCGTGGAGCCCAGCGGCCAGCTGCTATAGCACAAATGGTGAGCTCCAACTTCAGTGAGAGATGCACCTCAAAAGTAAGGTAAGACGACAACTGGCATTGGCCTGGGGCCTCCACAGCTGCGGGCACACGTGTACAAACTTGCACACATACACACACCACACACATGCATGAGGATAGGGCTAACTCTGAACGCCCACTCTGTTGGATCCCTGATAGCACTGTACATACAAAAATGCTCAACCCTTGGGACTGGAGAAGCAAAACTTAAGAACAGAGAATGATTTAGGTAACAGAGATGGCAGCAGAGTCTGTCCATAATACCCTCTCACCGTGTCACAGCGATCCATCGCCACAGTGCAGGCACAGGGTGCAGGAGAGAATGTCCCCAGTGGCTGGCAGAGGAAGAATGGAGCATGGTTCATGTACCACAGCCTGAAACAGCGGTCCCACACGGTACCTCCTGCTTGCACGGGCCTGTGATCTTAGCTACTCACATGACCTGAGGATCTAGTTCAGCCATTGTGGAGGGCCCAGAGGCTCTGCATTTCTAGGTACTGTCTAGAGGGTAGCTCATAACCTTCACCTCAACTCATGCCAGTAAGATACTTGAGTCTTGTCAGTAGACTGAATCTCTGTCATCTGTAGAAGTTGGCTACTCCTCCCACTCCCATGCTCCCAGAAGTAAGACGCATACTCAAAATGTATTAACTGATACCTTGGCCACATAGCAAGAGTCTTTTCTAGCTATAACTAGATACAACTATAACTAGATATAACTTAAAATATCTCATTTATTTTAATCTACATTCTGCCAATTGTCTGGTGACCTGTGTTCAGGTACCATGTGTCCATCTTTCCAGGTGAATCTCCTGTGCCTGGCTCTATCCCAGAATCCTTTCTGCCTCCCTGATGTCCCACCTTCTACTCTACCCTTTTCTATAGGCCATAGGTTCTTAAATTACAGGTGATGACAATACACAAGATATAGAGGATATGTGGCCAGCTGAAACTTGGCCATCCCCTTCCTTGAAGAGCATGCCTTCATTCTTCATTCTTCATTCTGAAGTCGAAGCCTTCATTCTCACTGCAGCACTTAGCCACAAGGCAATTCTGTCCATCCAGTGATTGAGAAAAGGGCAGGGAGTACGTACACTGTGCCGTGTGCAGCCTCTGCTCGACGCATGTCCACTAAGCTGCTGTGTGGCCTGAATCTAAACCTCCCCAGGCCTGCCTCAGTTTCTCCTTTTGAGAAAGATTGTCATTTTAGAGTCCTTCCCAGATTCTAGCTTCTACTGTTTTATGAATATGGCCGTGGTTCTCAAAGTCAGAACCAAGGATTCAGAACTGTGTATATAGGCACAAATGTTGGCTGGCAGTTCTTAAGGACTGTTTGTGTGTCCCAGAAAGTGGCCTAAGATTTATGAGCAGTGTTAGTGAGCCCAACCAGTTAAACAGATGACACGAGGAAAAACAAATCACAGGCAGTGTTTGTAGCCAGCACGTAGTACCAGGACTCTAGCCCACATGCCTTCCAGATCATCAGCCATAACCTATGGTGTATGCTGAAGCTGACATCAGTCCTCAGTCCTTCAGGAGCATTACACAGCATGAGTCATTACAGGCGCATGCTTGCAATTCTAGCCTAGTAAGCTGAAGCAGAAAAATTGACAATTATGGTCCAGCTTGGGCTCTGTAGTGAAAAAGTGTCCCTTTAGAAATCATGAAACAAGGAAACAGAAAGCATTTCCTTAGCATATGCACATATTTCTGAGATATGTAATAGCCTTTAACAAAAAAGGCTAGAACAGGGCAAAGCCCCAGGTTTTCAATGTTCCTGTACAAGTAATACAGAGACACTTATGCTGGATGGGGTTTGAAGATCTTTAAAGGCAAATGCTTGTTGTTTGGAAACCCCTACAAATGGCAGGCTTGAGAAGAATCCCTCTCAGTGTGCGTTGAGCCTGGAATGTCCTGAAGTTATTACATCTCACAGACTGTCCCTGTTGGCCAAGAAGGAGCTTCTTGGCTTGGTTCCATCGGCTTCCTGACTCATACCTCTGGACACTTCTAACTCTTTCATACTCTCATTCCCTAACTACCAACTGTGTGCTAAGCAGAACACATCCAATCTTGAGCTGAGAAATAGGTCAATGTCGTAAGAGGAAACTCTCTCAATCAGTCGTGGGAACTGGCCACAAGCAAGCAAGCAAGCAAGCAAGCAAGCAAACAAACAAACAAACCCCTTATTTCAAGCATGCAAAATGAGAGCAAAGGCCGTGAGGGCCTTCACTTCCCTGCATCACATCTGAGAGAGCAGTCTGCCACAGTCGCTCAGCTTAGCTCTGTGTAGCATGCTGCAGAGACTCCACGGAATTCTCACAGCTGCACTGCCTAGGACTCCTGTGGTCTCAAGCTGAGAACTGTCCTCAATGTGTCAAGTGAATTCCAAAGGCAGTCTTTGCATGTTTCACACGGGGGATAGGCTCACCATCCACGTGTGTTCAACCTCCCAGCAGGATTGGATGCCCTCTGAGTAGGGGCCAGCTTCCAAGGGCAGAAGGTGCCAGATATATGGGAAGAAAAGTTTTATATTTAAGACCAGAAATTAAAAATATAACAACAACTTAGGTGGGGTGGCATCAGTTCTGGCAATCTCAGGGACACATGTATGACTGCTTGCCAACCAGGTCACCTGGGGAAGAAAATGGAGGGGGAAGGTAAGAGGTGTCTCTGAGGCTGCGGCACAGGGGCATCCTGTGACTGAGAAAGTCGAGACATGAAAGAATGGACTTGGTGGGGGGGGGGAGCCTGTGTGTGTGTGTGTGTGTGTGTGTGTGCTTGCATGCTGTGCATATGCATGTCTGTAAATGTGTGGCAGTCATGTTGAAATCAGATGTCTTGGCTGTTTTCTGCCGTATCTTTTGAAACAGTCTTGCACTGAAGCTGGAGCTAACTGATTTGGCTGGCCAGCTGAATGCTCCAGTGACAGCCCTGGGATTGCAGACACACTCCGCCACATCTGGCTGTTTATGTGGGTACTGGACATGGAAACAGTACTTCACTGACCTAGGGACTTCTTAGGGTAGTTTTTCCTGCTTTAGCATCCTGCCCATGGCCGGTGAAGAATGGTGTACGTACGCACATAGCTATGTGTCTACACACTTTAGTACTTTGATTTCTCTCCCTTCCTTTGCCAGATGTGGAATACAGGAAGAGAGCAAGGGTAATGGTGCCTGAAAGTACCCTCCAGAATCTCTTTCCTTTACCCTTTTCCAATCCTCCTTTGGAATACCTGAGGTATTTGAGAAACCTGATGCCCAGACCCAACCCTCAGGTCTTCTGCTGAGAGCCTGTGGTACCAGGTCCAATCTGACTGGAAGTCAGCAATAAAGCCTAGAGCACATGAGTCTTGCAGTGTCCGTCCCATCCACACTGAGCAGCTGAAGTGTCCCCACTGTCTCTGCCCCTGCACACCTCACAGCTTCCTCTGACAGCCTTGCTATGTGCTGGACCTGGGATACAGCTCTTGTTAAGTTGACATGATTGCTTCCATTCCAGGGATTTAGGCAGGAGTTTGTGGGGAAGGTCAGGGATACAGTGTCACATACATACGCCCTCAGATTCTGAATGAACGCCACTGGGTATTTGTTTATCTCCCCAGTGGGGACCCTAGGAGATGGCAGTCACTCTTCAAACTTTTAGAAGTTCACAATTACTTAACATCGACACAGCATTAGGCAGAGCGCTCACTATACAGCAGCAGTTCTTAACCTGTGGCTCATGACCCCTTTTGGGGTGAACAATCCATTCACAGGGACTGCTTAAGACTACTGGAAAACAGATATTTATATTATGATTCACAACAGTAGAAAATTACAGTCATGAAGTAGCAATGAAAATACTGTTACGGTTGTGAGTCACACCATGAGGAGCTGTATTAATGGGTCAGAGCATGAGAAACGTTGAGAACCACTGCCATCAAGGGTGAGAAAGGGTTTATAGGGGCAGGGTTTCCACACAGAGTGCTCCTTTTCTTCATTTATTCTGAAAAAGGAAAAGTATAATCCCACTGTGTGTCCCATGGGCAGAGATCAGGAGGCTCTCCAGGGAGTTCACAGGGAGATTCTAGAGACCAACTGTGCTCCGCATAAAGCCACATAGCTAATGTGATTATAATACCTAAGGAACTGGAACAAATCCAATCGTGAACATCTTCACAGCTAATGAAAATCCCATCTTTCCCTCCAAGATCTTCCATTTTCTCTGTCAATGGAGAATGCAACAGAGGTGTTAAGACTGTACTTCTGAAAAGTCTTAAGACTGTTACACGGACATTTTTTACAGATGGATGTCACTCTTGTTCCCAAATGCAGGGACTGAGTTTGAAATGACTGTGTCACAGTGTTAGGACTAGTTTGCAAAGGAACTTAGAGCAGATGCATTGACCTGAAAAGTTAAGGAGAGCTCTTTCCCATCTTTGAGATTAAAGCACTTTGTACTCAGATAGTTAATATGGCCACTACCCACAATGCTCGTTGTCTGGAAGTAGAAGAGCAGAAACATCCTCTAGTCTTGTGCAGTGAGAGTTCTATTATCCCTGGCCTTCACTGCGTTTTCTCTGGAAGAGGAATGTTACTGTATCACACTGAGAAGTCAGGAGTGACAGACGGTGACATGGAAAGTTCAGGCTGGCAGAGGCACATTCTAAGATGTGCTAAGCATGCTAAGAAGAACGGAGAC
The DNA here is from genome assembly GCF_004785775.1 of Grammomys surdaster. Taxonomy (NCBI): domain Eukaryota; kingdom Metazoa; phylum Chordata; class Mammalia; order Rodentia; family Muridae; genus Grammomys; species Grammomys surdaster. The sequence continues at coordinate 4,568,517 of NW_021604565.1, read as the reverse complement.
AACCACGTCCTCCTGGAGTGTCTAAGGTAGTTCTATTAATTTCACAATGAGGAAATAGATCATATTGGAATGTAAGTTATTGATAAGACCTGTAAGTCAGAGGCTGACACAGTGGCTCAGGGTTTAGGAGAATGTGTTGCTCTTTGCAGTTCGGTTTCCAGCACCCACATGTGGTGGCTCATATCCACCTGTTACTCCAGCTCCAGGGCAGCAGACACTTTTGAGAGAATCTAGACCCACACCTGTGCACCCATGTGCACACACATAATTAAACAAATAAAAGAAGAATGAGTCAGCTGTCTTGGTGCATGCCTTTAATCCCAGAACCTAGGAAGCACAGGCTGGGGGATCTGTGCGAGTCTGAGGCCAACTCACTCTCCATAGCAAATTCCACATAAGCCAGGGCTACCTAGTGAGATGCTTTTTCAAAGCAACAACAAAAAAATCCAAGAATCTCCCAAGCCCCTGACCCCCAAAATTAAAAACACAAAACAAAACAAACAAACAAAAAACAAAACCAACAAAAGACAAACAAAACCACATCAAATCTCGAAGACAGTTTGCTTGTGTAATTAAGATTCCCCTTTTTCTACCACTGAAGCTTTGCATGGCGCTGGCTGCAAGGTGAGTGGTGTACCTTCTAGAGGTGAGGCACTGCTTAGTCATGCTGGAGGCTGGAAACACAGTGCAGGGCTCGCACCTCTGTCTCATGGGTCTTTTACAAGAAAACTTTCAGCCAAGTATATTTATGAAATAGTACAAGACATGTTTCCTGGAACAAATGAAAACGTACCTCGGAGCCAAGTGTGTCGCTCCAACCTCCTGCTCGCATGAGGCCAAGGCCATGGGAGTATTGCTTGACTCCAAGAGTTTTTAATAAGTTTGAACAACACAGTGAGACTCCTCTCAAAAACAAACCTAACTCCAAAAACAAAACTCTCACCTATGAAAGCAAGGCATTACTGATATTTAGTGATTCCTACTGGGAAAGGAAGTTCTTATTTATCATTTTGACCTAGGTTAAACCTAAGATAGTGTATCCTGCTCTTGTTTGTAAAATATCTTTACAAAATATTTTATGATTATCGTATGGCAAGCACATTATTATATGGTAAACAAGAATGATTCAGGCTTTTCCACATTTCATTTCCAAGGCCTTGCTCCAAACTCCTTAAGTTCGGCTCATTTTGCTTCCCGGTGAGTTGGCAGACTAGACCCTGCCAGGAACAAGCAGACTCCAGGGCTACTCCATTACCACAGGCGTGTTCTGCTTCCTCTTGTTGAGAGAGAACATGAGTAAAAATAATGCAGGACGTGCTATTGTTCTGAGCCTCTGATTCTGTAGCTGGGATTCATCCAGGAAGCCAGGGCATATAATCTCAGCAAGGCTCGAAAATGATTACTACTCCCCCAAAGACCATCAGAGTGCTATGCTGTCAGGATTAAAAAGGTCAGGGGTAGGAGGAATGCCCAGATGCTAATGTTCACCTTTCTTAACAGTGCATGTCCTCTGACACCCTGGTTTACCATCACTTGGGTGGCTTCTGGAGTAGCTGAAGGACACCATCCCGCCGCTGTTAAGCAGGACACCAACAGTCCTTCAGTACTGTGTCTAGGACATTCCTATTGTCATGAGCCGCTGGATGCGCTATGAGGTGGCAGCCAAATCTGTGAATTTATGACATAAAGGGCAGCTTTGTGTAGCATATTTAAATAGGAAGCTGACATGGTTTGTTTATCTGCACTTTTAATAAAACTATTAATGAGTGGCATTGTGCTATTTGTGGGGTCCAGAAAGCTTTCTGCCCTGGTATAATACGTGCTTGGTGATCTTAGAGCTGGAAAAAAGGTTTTCTATCTTGTGAATTGCTTGCTTCTCTTTATAAAAACTAAACACTACATGCAAAACCATACTGCATTTATTTCCTCTTTTCTTTTTCCCTCACGTGGCTTCTGTAAGCTCAAAGTATGTAATTATCTTCAATTATAGCAATTATCTTAGTCTGGCTCTTTCTTCCCTTTCTCTGGAGCAACTCAAATTACAAGTTTTTTTTTTTTTTTTTATTTCATACTGCTTGAAGAAACTTTTATGTGTCTGTATTATAACTTCACTTTTCTGAGTCAAATGGTAAACTTCAGGCAGTGCAAGTGTGTGGTAGTGAGGACTGAGCCTCGAAACTGCTCTGTGGTATCTACAAGCCTTGAGCTGTGATCCTCCTGCCTCAGCCTCCCATGGAGCTAGAATCACAGTTTGGCTCACCAGATTCAGTGGAAGCTTTTCAGAATACTCCCTACAGTTCTGGTATTTGAGCGCAGGTCCACAGGCACAGAGGATATGCTCTGTCACTGAGATGTGTTCAGCCTTCCTTGTCACCTTTGAGATAAGATCCCACTAAACTGTCACTGTGCCCACTGTGTTAGATAAACCAGGAAGTATTTTGTAAGATAAAAACTTTCAGCGAGAAAATACATGAAATCTTATGGATTTTTATGGCTTTGCAGCTCAATGCTGCTATTTTGAGGCTGTGCTAAAGCTGACTAAAACACATTACTTATTTATTCACTTGAAAATGATCTATAGCCCTTAGAGGTAAAGGGTGTTCTAGAAATCAATAGATTATCTTGATAATAACTAACTTTTTTATGCTTCAGGCCATCTTAGCTATTCTATTGATCACCATTGCTGGACACTGTACATTGATCAGCTCAGTTTGATAAAGCCTCCTTGAGAACGCACAGCTGGACAGGTGGAGTTGGTCTTCTGTCCTCAGCAGGTTCCTTCTCTTTGTTCATACCTTCCATGGACTTCTCTTTCTAGATTTTGACCATATCGGGCATGCTATAACCTTTGGGTTTTCATGTGGCTTTCTGGAATGATCACCCTTCAAGGTATCATATAGCTGGTTACTCTTCATTTTTCTATCCTGCTTAAACAGTGTTAGTCAGAGATGCCTTTTCCTGACCAGCCTGCTGGCTGTGCAACTTAGCTGTACTCACTGTTTTCGTTCAGTTATCTCCGTCTGAAAGCATCATTCACACACATGCATACACACGCACGCGCGCACACACACACACACATACCACACCACACACGCACACATGCACACACGCACGCATGCACGCATGCACGCACACCCTTGTTTCCTGCTGTTTATGTGCTCCTGACTTGTCTACGCAGCCCGAGCTCTACCAGCAGCAATGATAAGAGCTAACAGAGTGAGGGAACGCCTATGTCTGTAGCTTTGCCAAGAGTCATACAAAAATCAGTCCCGAGTTCTTTGAGCCAGAAACTACTGCGGGCTGATCATAAACAAGCGTGTTCAGTTGCTATTTTAACATATAGTTCTCCATGTAATCTACACATGTTGGGATTTTAATTAGCTCCACTGTGCCAGCTCCGTCTGCAGAGAAGCCAATTTGCATCCTCTACCTCCCCTGACCTCTAGCTGCTTCTAGCTTCTGCCAGGATGAGCTTGTCCATTACGTGTAACTTGCTATCTTAGGAATTTCTTTCAATTCCCAGCAGAAATCAAAGATCAAACTGCACTTCTCACATTCTGTTAATATTTTTCTAGAGTATTTGATTGGGAGTACAGCATGCATATTTGGCTAAGGGCCTTCCATATGGTATGGTAAAGTTCTCAGGTGTCTTGTTCATTCCTACACATGTCTGGTTTTTGGTGGGATTTTCGGGATAAAAGCTATCTATTAAATGTTAGAAGACTCATAACAGCCGAGTTTTTTTTTTTTTTTTGTCTGCAATTGTACCCTTATTATCAATGTGACACTGAGGGGACCAGCCAGGAAACCAGCTAGAGTCTTGAGTACAAATCCTGTGACTACAGCTTAGAAAGCTGTGTGTGACCATTCTTCTAGGAGATTCTGTCTGGTCCAGACTCACACGTTCAGTCAGATAACATGGATAACATAGCTTCCAGCTTCCCACACATGCATGGCTGTTTCCATGTCTCTCTAATCCACGGCTTCCCACACATGCATGGCTGTTTCCATGTCTCTCTAATCCACGGCTTTCAAACTGTGGGTCATGACCGCGTTGGCAAACTTCTACTTTCAGATTTATAACAGTAGCAAAATCACAGTTATGAAGCAGCAATAAAAATAATTTTATGGCTGGGGATCACCATGACATGAGGAACTGTATTAAAGGGTTACAGAGTTAGGAAGGCTGAGAACCGCTGAGAGTCTAAGCAGTATTTTCACTGTTTTACTTTTCTATCAAGCATAGAAAAAATTAATAGTATTTAACAGTATTAGCAAAAGCAGCTACATTTGTACCTTACAAAGCATGTATAACTCAGTGCCTTTGCCCAGTAAGTAAGCCACCTCCTGCAACTTTCCTTGGTGACTGAATACAACCTTCTTCTATTCAACAGATATGTACAGGAGAAATCTGCATGTTACTGCATTCAAAGCAGTTGATTCTGATGATAATTTACAATTTATCATTTGAAGTGAACAGAGAATATGAGAAATCATCAGATTCCTGCACACGTAGATTCTTTAAATATGCTGAATTAAAAATTACACTTATTTTGTGACCTTGCATGCATGTGGAAGTCAACTTGTAGGAATTGGGTCCTTATATCTATCTGTGGTTTCCAGGGGTCAAGCATAGCATCAGTCTTAACCACCGAGCAACCTTGTCAGCCCTCTACACACTGAGCTTTTGAAGGCAGGAGGTCACTCTAAGCCCAGGACTACTGTCCTGTCGTGGTGAAGAGAAGCACAACTAGACACTGCATTGTGTGACACAGAAGACACAGGGTCCTAGCTAGTCTGTGCAAGTATATGGGGATGTGACCTGATCCAAGCTCTAGGTCTAACCAACAGCCCTGTCACTATTGCTTTAGTATTTCTCAGATGACCAAATGACTGCTAAGGAATTTGCCAGTGCGTGTGCTTCCACAGTTTCAGAGTACTCTCTGCTGGGGAGAGCATGGTCGCAGGGACCGAAAGCTGAGAGACCACAGTGAACTGAAAGTGGGGTGAAGAGCTAAATTTTCCAAGCCTTCTCCATACTTCCCCAGCAATGTTACACTGCCTAACAGTACCACCAACAGGCATCCAAGTGTTCAAATGTGTGAGCGTTTGAGAGGCATTACTCATTCAAGCCTCTAGGCACGACAGAATTTTATCTTCTCAAACTGTGAGCCCAAGTAATCTCTTCCTCCCTCAAGTTACTTTTTGCTGGACACTTTGTAGCAGCAAGAAAAGTAGCCAATGCTCAGAGCAGCCACACAGTGGAAGGACCCCTTCGCAGGTTGAGCCCTCTCCCCCGAGCTGGACACAGAAGCTCTCCAGGCCCAACCCTGGCTCTTTCCTTCCTTTGCTCTACTGCCTTCTTGTGTGTGCTGTTTACAATCATGGCTTTAATTCCCATCATGCTGCCTTGATGCTGAGTATGGCTACCCACCTAAGGGCTCTGTATCCAGCTTGTACCTGAGCCTCTCCTCCTGGTGTCTCCCAGGCTGGGTTCTCCACTAGCCTTCAGCTAGTTAAACTAGATTTAATCCTAGGTTACCCTAGCTTGGTCTCTCTCGGCTTACCCTGCTATCTAATCATCTTCAAGCTCTTCAAAGTAACCGTTTAGTACATTACTTTGAATAAGTCTCTTCAGCTTATCCCGGTTTCTGCATTCCCAGGGCTGTACTCCCTTGTTCATACAACCATCATCTTGGCATTGAAGGGACCTACTGGTCCCTACATTCATACTGTTGCCCCCAACACAGTCACACAGATATCTTTAAATGGAAAGTTTGATCACATCACAGTTAGGGCCTTTAATGTTTTCCCACCGCTCAAGAGATAAGCAGAAAAACTCCTAGGCAGCCCGCTACTTCCTCAACGCTTTGCCTTTTGCACGCCTCCCTTACATCACCCTGCTCACTCACTGCCCGCCACTCCCACCACTTCCTGCATCTCTGGGACTTCTTCAGCCCACACTGGCCTTCCTCAGTTCAAGTCCACATTGCATCAGAACAGGGGAAGGGATCTACATTAAAGATCACTGGCTATAGCTTCTGTGTTTCTCTCTTTCACAATACCATGTTTTCTTATGCCTACACATGTGTGGGACACAGATAGACTGTGTGGTGCCCCTACCAGGAGACCAAACCCAAGGCAGCAGTCAGGAGACCCCGCAGCTTCACCTATGGTCATGCAGCAGTCTCACCTACTGTCGTATGTGCTCAATCTTGTTGACTCTGGTTTCTGTTAGCATAAGTGCTTGGAAAATAGGGGGTTAGGATTGGGTCCATTTCCCCAAAAGATTGTTGTGCAAGATACCCTTAACCATTCTCTGAACTTGAAAGTTCAAATGTCACAGAACTAATAGAATAGTTTAACTAAAACCACATAAAGTCCACTCCTCTGTAAGTGTGTGCCGTTGGTTGTGGGTTTGCCCCAGTGCTCTCTGCTTGTTCCCTTAAGCCAGGGTCCACCTTTGAACCTGGGCAAGGCTGGAGGCCAGCAAAACTCAGCAAGCCCCCTCCCCTGCCTCTTCTCTTTGTAGTGCTGGGTTTACAGGCATCCATGCCCACACAAGGCTTTTATATGTGGGTGCTGGGATTCGAACTCAGGTTTTCATGTTCACACAGCAAGTGCTGTACCCACTGAGTCATCTTTCTGCCCCATTTCATTTGTTTTATAGCAGATTATAAGGAGAGAGTGACAGTCACTGCATCACTCATAGATTCAGAGTGTAACAGGGTTCAAAGGGACACAGATGGAAGTGAGAACTTGACCCAAGCCAAGTGTCCTGAGCCACTCACTCACGCATGCACTCACGCATGCACTTGCTCACTCAGTTCTGTACTTTCTCACTCATGAATGCACTTACAGTCATTCACACACTCACTTATTCACACACTCACTCATTCACACACTCACATACTCATATACTCACACTCACATATTCATTCACACACTCATTCACACACTCACATACTCACACACTCATTCACACACTCATTCACTTGCACATATACTCACACACTCACACAGACTTGCACACTCTCACACACACACTCACACACATACTCACACACATACACTCACACAACTCACTCACTTCTTCACACACTCATACATACTTCTTCACACTCACACACTCAGGTACTCTGTCACGTACTCACACACTCACTCACTCACTCACTCAAAGAGCCAACTTTGCATCCCTCACCCACCAACTCATGTTAGTGAGATGACCTTACCTTTGTAGAGTATATCAGCACTATTAAACATTTCATAGATTTTCCTTTCTTAGTAATTCAAAATTTGAAAAATTAGTTAATTTTTGTTTTAAAATTATCATGAGTGTTTTACAAAATGGATCAATATGACAGAGAGATGAAATGGCAGAGAATTCTATCCAGGGGAAGGACTCTCTCTCTGCTTGTGACAATCTCTAAAGTCTATAATTCCTCCTCCTTATGTATTTAGATTAGAAAACATGTGATTCTACAAAGTAAAGCTCTTAATAAGTCGGGGGTCACAGACTGGACAACATCAACCCCAGTGCCCAGGAGGCACTATCAATAATGATGCAGCCAGTGAATAGTTAGCCATGCTTCTCACTTTTGTTTAGAGACAAAACTCATTGTATATATATATATATTTAACACACACACACACACACACACACACACACACACACACACACACACACGTGGTGGGTGTGGAGGAGAGAAAAAAGAAAAGAAAAAATAAGAATAAGATGAAGATTCAACTTTCTTTGTTGGAGAGTAAGAGGTGGAGGAGATGGAGGGAGACAGCTATTTCTCACCGCCACTGTACTGGGTGCTGGATGCTGAGTGTGGTGGTGCATGTCTGGAATTCTAGTACAGGGGAGTTGGATGTAGGAGGATCATGAACTCATGGTCAGCCCTGGTTACATGGTATGTCTGAGGCCAACCTGGACTATATGATCTCTGTCTCAAAGAGGGAAGGAGGGAGAAGGAAGAATCAGAAGAAGAGGAAGGGATGAAGAGAGGGAGTGAGAAAGGAAGAGGGAGGGAAGGAGAGAGATCTCTACATGTGACAAAACTCTTTAATTTTCTGAAGTAGAATAGTGGTTAGTCACTCCTCGTGAGACGTGTGAACACCAGCGGTGTGAGAAAGAACCAGCATCTGGGTCTTAGCTATCTATTGTAGGGAGTCACGCACGCACTAAGCTCTCAGATGGCTTTCATCTGTATAGTGTCCAACAGCTTTCAACATGTGCACTTAGTACAAAGCGTCAACACTGAAAACCTCATGCCATTCAGGGATCCTGGAGGTCTAGTCCCAGATACTTGCATAAGGAACTTACTCAAAAAAACCCCAAAAAAACAAAACAAAACAAAACACTTACTGACAATTGCTGTGGTAATTGGAAATGTTTGCAGGGCTTACCAGGGTAAAATTCTCTTATCTTGGGTTCATCCATCTATATGCAACTTCTAGTTTTGTAAACACATGTCAAAAATATGGAATTCCCCTTAAGGATATATAAATAGATTCACCAAGTTTAGAATATGAAGCCCAGATGGCCTACCAGTATCAACAAAAGCACATTCCTTGCCAACATGGATTTTACAAACCAGAGAATCACTGTCGCGCCTGTAGAACAGACAAAGCAGTATTCTATTAGGTGCTTCACTACATGCTCCATAAAACATTATTTTAAAAACCAACACTGGATGTTCAGAACAGACGACGCTATCACCAACGCATGGTAGACTGACCTGCATGCCCTGTGTTCCACTGAGAAGCAGCAGTAGATGTAGATCGGGCCAGCAGCAATGAAAAGCAGATGCAAACCCCTGTGTTGGGTTGCTCTGAAACTCCAAGTCTCGTTTCTTCCTGATACCCTGAGTTTCTGGGACTCAGTATCTGTGTACTTGATGACCATATACTAACTATCAATGTAATGAAATAGCTACATAAACACGGATACCACAAGGGGGCTGCTGTCTAAGGAGGAACTGAGGTGAGGGCCTGGAGAGGTACACACTAAATTTCTTAGTTACCCTGCCACAGGGACTCTACAAATTGCCAAAGGGGACTCAATGCTCAGTGCTTGACAGTGTTGCCCACAAGAGGAAGACTCGGGCTCTCCAGCCACCTTGGCACTTCTGGAAGTGGTGGCTTGGGTGAACTAGGCTGGAGTCAGTGGCAGAGATCCCGCATATGACATCTGTTTCAGGGGCTTAAAATGTCCATTGTCATAGAAGGTGAATCCCTTAATGAATTTGCCACAATTCTACAGTGTGTATCCATGTGGTGTCTATGTACACCTGTGTAGGAGCACCTATCTCTGCAAAGGCCAGAAGATGTCAGGTCTTCTGTCTCTCTGCCTCATTCTTGTGAGGCAAGGTTTCTCACTGGATTAGGAGCTTGCTAGTTTGGGTGTATAGAAGGCCAGAAAACTGCAGTGATCTGTCTCCAGCCCCACCTCCAGCACTGTGGTCACAGGTGCACATGTACTTACACCATACTGTTTATATGGTACTGTGGGATCCAGACCCAGATGCTTACAGTTGCGCAGCAAATGCTCTACTCACTGAGACACACTCCTGGCCCTCTAATCATTTTTGAACAACCTTTGATGTTTTATTCATTTCGAAACAGGTATTTTTCACCCACATCACTAATTAGATATTCTAGCTGCCAGACAAATGACCTCTGCTCAGTAAGATGCATAGGATTTGTGTGCACTTATGGATCAATCTGGACTATGTGGGGCTTAAGTGGTTTGATGAAAATACTTACACTAGTGAAATAAATCAATAAGGTTTATTAAGAGCCCAAGTTTTGAAATGGATTCTTACCCATTATTTGGGAGATGAAATAGTGTATTTTATTGTTTGTGGCTCTTTCCTTGAGTGGACCTTTATGTGTTGTGCACCACTGCCACCAAGCTCTAGTAGCTCCATCAAGTGACAGTCCCTGACCCTGAGTCAGAGCTACACACGCACCTAGAGACAACCTTCCCTACATCTGTTATCAGGCCAGGCTGGGAAGGCTGCATGACACTTAACTTCTGTGAGTAGTGTTTAACGAAGGTTCCTTTGATACTTTAAAACAAAAAGCAATTATGCATTTGGATAAAAATCTTACTTTTAGCCGGGCGGTGGTGGCACATGCCTTTAATCCCAGCACTTGGGAGGCAGAGGCAGGCGGATTTCTGAGTTCAAGAGTTCGAGGCCAGCCTGGTCTGCAGAGTGAGTTCCAGGACAGCCAGAACTACACAGAGAAACCCTGTCTTGAAAAACCAAAACCAAACCAACCAACCAACCAAACAAAAAACAAACAAAAATCTTACTTTTAATACATCGAAGAAAAGGTTAACAGTATTGAACAGGCACAATTTTCCAGGTACTTTGGCACTTGGTGCTTCATGTAGAGAAATGAAACTCCATTTAACTCTTCATAGGTTCTTCATAGGTTTGTGAGGTAGGTGGGCGAGATCAGTCACAAGTCTTCCCCTCCTGGTATCCTCACTGCTTGTAAAGTGACTTTATGAGCTCCCTTCAGTGAGAAACAGCTGTTTCTCTACTCTTAATTCCGAGCTGGCTTTTTGAATCACTTCTAACCATGCAAAGCAGGGGAAGCAACCACATATCCATTCTGAACCATATATCCAACCAGTTAGCTGTGCACACTTCACTCTATACCTGAATCCCTGCTTTCTCTCTACAAAGCCCAGGCTGAGTGTTCATGCCCCAATGCTTTCTCAAATCCAGTAAGCCTCTGCACTCAGAAAGACATCACTGACTGCAGGTTGGTGGTGGGCTCATAATAAGCTCTGGTGAGATCAGAGCTGCCCAGGGAAGCCAGCACAGACCTGAACCAGGAGCGAAGGAAGCGGCTGTTTGCAAACTGTCGAGTTGTGGAGTGGCTGGTCACAGAGTAAAAGCTAACAGACACAGTGTTGACCTCTCTGTACTAAACATAGGCACTGTCACTTGTCCACGCTCCACCAACTCTCTCATGGTGAAGCTCTCTGACACAGGTTATCACATCTGACACAAGTTATCACATCTTAGGCCACTGTCCGGACCCCTGAGTGCTTAGGCAGTGCCTTTGGTGTCAGGTTACAGGTGCCTCCTGGGTCATTTCTATGTTTAATGAGACTGTGATTTGGAAGTCTTGCTATTCTTAGCACCTGAAATGAATTCTGTGCCTTTGAAATCTGCTCAAATGTAAGTACTTCTCAGGAATCTTTCATGATATTTGAAGACAGACTGCCTTTTTTTTTCTGTCCTTTGGGTGATGGTAAAAGAACACAATTGCTCACTCTTTCCTTCATCCTTGCCCTTCACAGGTGACATTTCAGTATCTTTTATCAAGAAATCAAATCTGCTTTTCCACCATCTCAATATAGACTGACTGGTTGACTTGCTTTGACCAAGAAGCATAGCAAAAGTGGAAAAATCTCAATTCTGGGAAGTTTGAGACATCTTGTATTCTTGAGGAAACCTGATGCCCCTTCCAGCAAGTCTATACTGCCCTGGAGGGCCTCACAGACAGGGCTCTGTCAGACACTGTGTCTTAGCTGAAGTCCAGACATGGGAGAAGAGCCCAGCTAAGATGAGCTAAGCCACCTGACCTGTGTCACACAGAGAGGCCAGCAAACCTGGAGACAAGATGAAGAAGAGCCAGACAAATGGTTGCCCTAAGCTTGCCCTGAGGAGACAGTTACTGGACTTCAATTTTACTTCTGGTATAAGAGATCATTTGTAGTTTTGTGACAGTTTTA
>NW_021604565.1:4538616-4556656 GCF_004785775.1 Grammomys surdaster | reverse complement strand
CCACCACTGCCCAGCTTAAGCGTTGCTTTTGATTGAGTTCTTTTATTAACAAAATGAACAAATGATGGAATGACAAAATATTCAATAAGATTTTTTTTTCTAACGAAACAGAACTCCAGATTTCTCCCTATAATGAGGGCTCTGGGGATTGAACTCAGGTCCTCCTGCCACAAAAGCTAAGAACTCTGGCTTTTTTCTTCATCTTTCCTGGCTGAGAGTAAGATCAACATTCATTTGCACGGGACCTGGTACTCAGCAGGTGCTGTTTAACTGTCAGATGCCACTGATCCTATGCGTAGCAGTAAGGTGCCAAGCAAACCGAGGCAAAGCCAGCATCACCCAAGAGCCATGCATGACGTGCCTGTGAGGGTTTTCACTGTCAGGACAACCTCTCTCTATGCCTGTTGGATGGAGAGTTGGGGTAAGCCACAGGCCGCTCTGTTTGTTCATTCTCTTTGAAACTATGTTTCTCCCCATGGCTCAAGCCAACCAATCACAAACAGCAGGAGCATCCTGTGATGGAGCCTATTGCTTCCCAAGGCAGCAGTCTTCAATCTCAGCTGCACATTAGGAACACATGGGAATTTTGAAGAAATGCCTGTAGAGGTTGGGTTAATTAGTTTTGGGGTACAATTTGCATGTGGGGACACTAAGAACCTATGGGTGATCTTACTGAGGAGTCAAAATTGAGAACTACTACTCAGCCTTGCACAGACAGCTCCCCCTCCCTCAGAGTCATTATGGGATTTAACTTTCAAGGTAATTATAAGAAAACCTTTTAAATGTGCTTGTAATCAAAACTCAGTGCTGACATAATACAGCTAGGAAATAATTTCTTGTACTAGCAATGACTGGCTCCAAAGGAACTGAACATAATTACTAGATGAAGAATGTCTCTATGATTAACTCTAAGCATAATGTGAACACTTCTCAGAACCCAAAATGTCCTAAAAGCCCCCAACATAAATGGGCATTCACAATTTTATTGGCCTAAATTAAATAACACATAACAGCACTACAGACTGTATTAAATAACATACCAAAGCTAATTATCACTCAAATGTATAATCTAAAGGCACATTAATCTAAACTCTTTCTCGGAAAATATACATTATTATGTGAAAAAATAATTTTATCACAAACTAAGCTACAATGTGTTATTTCAGTGTGGTTTAATTTTAGTTTCAGATTAACATGGGGCTGCCAAAGAACATGGTCTCCTTTTCCTACTGTGTAAGTGACTCTCACATGGCACTAGTGGTATTTTCAAAATTATGATTATTGTTGGTCAAGAGTTCAAAAGTGTCAAAATTGTAAATAATCCTGCTATAGAGTATATAATATGTACAAATCACTTTAATGGCAACATTTCAAATAGATTCTGTGACTATATTTACATATGCACTTTTAAGATAATATTCTAAACCATAGGTTTCCCCAAAAGAAAGACCTGGTTGGACCAGATTTTGTAGACAGAAAAACAAGATCTGAGCTGTAGATCATGCAACCAGTGCTCCCAACCCCTAATGTTTGGGTACCTATCCCTGAGTCTCTGAGCCTACAGCCCCTCTCTGGAGCATCTGGAGGGCAAGGGCAACATGTACTCTATTGCACAAACTCAGGCTGTAGGACTGGAGCTGGTCTCCAGCCTTTGCTGAATGCCTATGCTTTGCCAACCTCTGTGCAGCTCTGTCCAGTGGAAGATTTTAGTAAGGGGAGAAACGCTCACTGTCTCCAGAAGTTCTCCTTACAAATGAACTTAGGCCAACTACAGTCATTTACTATGTCCATGTGAAGTGTATCTGCCCTAGTTTTTCTAGTTCATCATTAGCCTCTTATAGTAGCATGCTATAATAAACTAGTATTGATACACAATTATCATTTAATTCATATTTTCTTAGCCTTTACCTAATTTTTTTGAAGACGAGAGTCTCTGGTTGGCCTCAGACTGGAAGCCATCTTCTTGCTTCCACCTGGCAAATTCTGGGAGGTGGGTTGTGAGCCAGCACCCAGGGGTTCTGATGATTGGCTTTGTCTCCCACCCAGGATGGTGTGTTACATGTAGTTGCTGTGCTCTTGTGGCTTTCTTTAGAGATGAGGAGGAGAGAGAAAGAGAAGGGCCAGGGAATGGAAGGCACAGGCACTCTTAGGAGGCCAGCGACAGGGAAGGGGGAAAGAGAGATAAATGGACACCAGCTTTTCTCCTGTAGGACTGAGAGGGCAAACTCCCAGTTACTGCTCTCCTGTTCTCTAGTGTGAAGGAAAGGGCAATGCTAATGAAGTAATCTTGAGTTTTAATTATGAGAAATATGCCCTGCACAGGAGAAAGGTTAAAGTTCAAAGGAATGTGACATTTGGAAGGACCTGGCATACAGTCTCTGATTTTTACTATTAAGCCTAAAAAACAAAGGACAGGACAGAGCACTAGAAATAGCAGTCATTTCACAAACAACCATGAGAATATTGTATAATTTGCCATCACTGGCTTGGGAAAATTATTTTTTAAAGCCCACAGAGATTCTCTGATCATTTTCCTGCCAATGTTTATGTGAAACATTTCCCAAACAAGGCTGATTCATGAAAATTCGTTAGATCACAGCAGAGAATGTTAAAATGTTTGTGTCCCTTACAGAGATGCCAAGCGTTTGACTCTGACTGAGCTGCATTATAAACGTAACTATAAGGCTAGAAATCTCCTCCAGGTCGCCAAGCGCAGCTCACCGACAGCTTTTTTCTAGTACAGATGACTTGTTCTTTCAAAGTTTGAAAAAAACAACTAGTATGTAAAGGGGACACAAACAGTATAGGGATTTGCAGGTCATCTAAGGAGGTTATCGCCAGGGTCAGAAGGCTCCAGGAGGCCTGGCATAGTAGGGAACTTGGTGAGCCCTGCTTATGACATTGTCTTCTAGTGAAATGGCCCTCCCAGTAGACTTCAGGATTTCCTCTGCGATTGATCAGGCCTCAGAGCCAATCACAATGCTTAGGAGGCTGCCTGTCTTTAGTCAATCAATATGTATATAGTAATAAAGTAACTGTACTTATGGATTACAGGACTGGCAAGATCGCAGCTGGGCCACAGCAGTCACAGTCGTTCACAGCACTCCCTCACCTGTGGGAAACCCTGGGCTCAATCCCTGATGTTGCACAAACAAACAAGCACACCTGTGATTTGGGGGCTGGCGAGATGGTTCAGCGGTTAAGAACACTTGTTGCTCTTTCAGAGGACCCAGATTCAATTCTAGCATCTAGGGTCGGGGAACAGAATCACCTACAACTCCAATTCTAGGGCATGTGGCACCCTCCTTTGGCCTCCCTGAAAACCAAGCACACACATTCTTCAAATATACATGCAGGCAAAACACTCCCATACAGAAAATAAAAATAAATAAATCTGAAAACAAAAGAGTGGTAAGATTCCAATTACAACAAATATAAACTTTATTTCAACAGTTTTCCTGGACTTCATTAAAAGTATGGCCTTTCCTTTGACTTTCAGGATTAAAGTTTTGTAACATGACTAGTCTGTACCAATTCTGCACACACGACTATAAGTACTAATGTGGTAACAGCAATGTTTCCTAATGTCTTCTGTCAACAATCTGCTATTCATTATATGTATAAGGAAACCACATTTAACTAATACTGAAAACGACAGACAACTGAGACGGGAATGTTAAATGTTTGCACAAACCCTAACCATTAAGTGTGCTTGCTCAACCACCTTTCCCTGTGGCACGTTCTAAAACACTTTCTCAAACATTATAATTTTCTTAAATATTTAGCTCATCATGTCATCTATCAAACACTATAAAAACAGAAATGAAGTCTGAACCTTTAGTATTCTAAAGTGTTTACAACTCCTGGGGCATGTTGAATCCCAGTGATTTTCATGGTGCAGCTGCCAGGAAGAACTCACTGCTCGGGCCGGGCACTCTAAGACATTACAGAAGGTGAAGAGAAAGAAGATGGGGTCTTGGGGACATGGGCAGGTGGAAAGTCAGGCTAGCATGCTTTCCCACTGATGGCATTTACAAGGACTGCACCAGGGACCTGGGGCTTTCTAACAAAAGCTGATCAGGTTCTGGAGAACACCTCAGAGCTCAGGCAGCCAAGACTCAAGCATCCCACACACCAAGCAAGGCTGGTGTGTTAGGACAATGAGGACAATGTGTGCACAGCTACCCGTGACTCACATCTACTGAAATTTTTATCTTCTTCTTTTTTTAATTGGATATTTTATTTATTTACATTTCAGATGTCATCCCCTTTCCCTAGAAGCCTCTATCCCTAGAAGCCCCTATCCCATTCCCCTCCTCCTTTTTGCTTTTATACCATTTGAATTACATGCAAGTATTCAGGTCAGTTCTAGGTTGAGGAACTAGCAATACAATAGATGCAAATAGTCAAGGACCAAGCAAGACAATAGCCACAAATAGTCAAAGAACATGCAAGACCATAAACAAAATTCTGTGAACACTCCTGTGATCATTGTTTCTAACGGCTTATCAGGATGACCAAAATATCTAAGCCTACTTCCCTGTCCTAGCCCAAAAGTCATTTCATGTCTGAAGCCTACTTCCTTGTTCTAGCCTAATATTTAGATTCCTGCCTGAGATTACTTCTTTATCTTCTTGAAGCAGAACCCAAATTACTGCCTAACAGATCATGGAGAAATTCTGGTCTCAGAACTAGGATCAGTTGTTTCTCCCAGGAATGTCTGATTGTTTGGGTTTAGAACATCATTAACCATAAAGCAATGAACACAATTCCCTTTTCAAACTGTTCATTAAAACACACAGAAAAGGACTTTGTAGAATTATTTCACCTTTATCCTAACAGCCCCCCTCCTCCTGTTTCCTATACCTCAGTTTACTCCTGCCATGCTTTTCTTTCCCTGTGTTGTGAGTGTGCTCCTAGCATACGGCAGGCTATCAATGGTCCCAAGTTTATAAAGATGCAAAGACCTTAGAGACAGTTCAGTTCTATCTGGCATATTTTACAAATGAGAAATGGCAGGTCCCAGTGGCTATCATCTCAAAGTCTGCCTGGAAGGCAGGGATCCCAAAAGGAGTTTATCATTTCCTCAGCATAGGGCTTGTCTCCATGCCATGAGAGTCTCTTTTCTCTTCTTTTCTTAAAGATGGCACCACCCAAGAGAGGCTGGTAACTCTTCTCCCCACCACAAAGAATACACGAATTAGGAAGCTCTATAGTCTATACCTCACTTTAGAGAGTCATTAGCAGGTAAATCCTCTCTAATTCATACCTGCAAAACATGTCTGATTATAAATTCAAAACCGTTCTCTTCTGGGGCCATGGTCGGGGAATCACGTCTATTAAGAGTCCTCTGAACATACCTGGGGAGGGTCTGGGTTCAGATGAGACCACAGGAATCAGGTGAGGGACAGAAATGGCTACATCTTATCTGCTGGCACATCAGCCTCAGCTGAGAGTGCTCTTGAAGGTGGCAAGTCACGGTGTAGCAAGGAGCTCAGTTCCCAGTGAGAGGGTACTGGGTCTGGTGGGAATCCTGTGCAGGCCTGTGGTACAGTGTACCATGAGGGCCATGAAAAAAATGTCTGGAATTCTGTCTTTTAATGATCACTATCACGGGCTCACTTTAGACAGAAGAAGATTATGAATTGTTTTTCTACAGAGATAAACACAGTCAGACAAAGGCAGTGTTTCCAAACATGATGAGGTAACATACTGTGCATGCCTCTGTGGAGGTGGCTGTGTGTTTCTAGCTCCAGCTCAGCTGGGATGGTCCAGGGGCCCCTATGATGGTAGGTTAAATGCATGCTAAGCCCAGATCCCACAGCTGCTGGACCCTGAACTTGTGTTTCATCTCTAGTAAAATGGCCATCCTAAGAATCACAACAGGGTAGCCATGCCAATTGCCCCTCCCTTTCCAGGAGCCATGATGTGTCTGTTAAACAGAAACCACCCTTAAGACTTTAGGATAGCTTCCCTTCATACAGATCTCTCTTCACAGGGATAAGGATGACTTATACTAAGTTCACACAAGACCCTTACTCTCCTCCCTTCAGGACAGTTCACAGCGAACCATTTAATAAGGGTTCCTCCACGGATCTGGTTGCCTGTGAGCTCCTACCCCTGTCCTTTTTGATGAGCTGTGCTCACAGGTGTGGAAAGCCAGGTGTCAATAGCAGTGACACTGCTCAGGCCTGGAGTCCAATGGTGGGCTTCAGACTCAAGAGAAAAAAATGGGTTTCTCTTGGATGCTAGAGTCAATAATGGGCCAGCAGGTCCTCTGTAGATATCCTTGCCACCCAAACAGCACCTTCACAGACCTCATGACACAGGCAGGAGCAGCTGGCCCAGTCTTTTTCAAATGCCCTCATTCAGTGCCATATTCTACCTCACACCCTCAGCAATCCCGTATATTTATATAAAATTTTATATTACAAGCAATCTAAAATGCACCAATTGGAATAAAAAAAAAGAGGAGAAGGTTGAAGAACTTAGTTTTTTTATTGGTATCTGTTACTTAGTCTCAAACACTGTCACGTTAATGCACTCCTCTATCTTCTGCCTCAGCGTGTCCACCACCGTCATTGTTATTACTGTGGTTTGTAACTGCTGGGCTCAAACGTGCATCCTCATGCACACGAGGCACATACACTGTCCCTGAGATTTAGTGCCCGCCCTTCTTTTACACAGAGACTTTTTTTTTCTAAAGTTGGCGTCTTTAAAGTTGTGAGCACTCTCTCTCTCTGTGTCCCCTGCCATACACTGATTACTCTCTGAACATCTCAGATATGCTGTTTCTCTAATCTGGTGGCAGATGATTGTCCCCATGAGCTCCAAGCTGACACTGCTGGCACTGATAGGAGCACTGATGTACAAGGAGCTACCCTCGAGGCTGTCTGGAACGCGCAGGAAGCCTTTCTGAATTTCTAGCACTGAAATGATTGAAGCCACAACGTAGATGGGCACCCTGCTCTCATAAGGATCCTTTATGTAATACATGCATAATGCAGTGTGAAGAAAGGAACCAAGGAAAACGGTTGCCCAAATTATAACTTGCATCTTGGTAATGAGAAGCTATTAAAATGTATTTTAAAAACTCCCTAAGCTGATGTGTTTCTTAGAATTCAGCAGTTCCCACTGCTCTGCTCCCATTCTGTATGCACAGCACAGAGCCCTGCCAAGACCATTACAGTGAGCAAACAATGTCCTCTCTGTCAGAGCCGAGAATGAATAGTATCACAAAATCCTCCTCCAATGTACAGCAGACACTCCCCCAACCCTTCCGAGAACAGCCAGGGAGGGTGAGGAACATCTCAGGGTCTAGTGAAAATATCCCTTTGCTACAAACTAAATAGCAAAGGAGGAATTTCACAGAAATGATATAGCAGCTTGTATTAAGGTCCAGGAATTGAGTCACGAGTGCTGGAACTGAGAATGGGCTCTACTGTTGCCTTTCAGCACAGGTGCCTGCTAAGTTTATGATTCACAAAGGGAGAGCCTGGAGCTATTCCTGTGGATATGCAAGACGAGGCTGGCCCACTCCACTAGGGTTCTGAGGTCTGCCTATGTCTCCCCCTCAGTTCCTCTTTAGAAGAGGTATTAAGGACATTATCTTCCAAAATGAGATGTTTATAAAGCATTTTGTATGAACCACTGAAAGCCTAACTTAGAGTGCATTTTCAGGAAAAAAAAATACCCAGAGATTTCTTAATTATTTTTTCTTGTTAAGTCTTAGTTGGTGTAAAACATAATGGTCCAGGACCACCTGTATGACATTTATAGAACATATACTTTATTTGTCCTCTAGTTAGAATCCTTCAACTATTTCATCATAAAGGAATGCATGTTATTTTCAGTCTAAACACAAGGACTCTCTCCCCTCCCTCTTTTCCCACACACTTGCTGACCAGTCCCATGACCTCCCAGGGCGAGATGGTGTTCTCTTGGTGATACAGTTAGTGAGGCTGCAGACGGAAGTAACAGCCTCCCTTTCTTCTCTCTCCCCCTTTCACTCACATAGACCTAGTCTGCAGCAGAAGGGCCCATCAGATCTCTGTGCTGTCCCAGTATCGTCTGAAACCACAAATCACGTGTTCCCTTCTTCCTGCAATGGCAGTATTTACCTTGGAGAAATGGCTGTCCAGAAAAGTATTTCTAAGTTCTGTAATGTGTTCTGCTCAAGTGTTATTATGCTGAGATTCTCTCTTCCTTCTTGGCCTGTAACCAAAGAGAAAGAAAGAGTGTCTGGGGGCAGGGCATGCATGTGGACAGGCTGTGAAAGACTCTTGTCAGCTTACTGTAAAAACCGCTGGCCCGTGGAGCACACACTCAACTCCACATTCTTTTTAAAAGAAGCCGTAGTTTTAACTTCTAAATGGGCAAAAGTGCTGGCGATACTCAAAACACACACACCCTTTTCCTCTGAAATAACAGCCATGTTAGTGTTGTTGGATCAAATATAGATCAATTTACTTGTTATTCTCAAAGTCTTTCTAGTTTGTGACAGATAAATCTGTAAATTACTGTATTACAATTAAAACCAAGTAACTGTTACCTACATTTGAGATAAAGAAACCCTCAATATTTATATGAAAAGAACATATAAATTCTTGCTTTTGGCATGACTCAATCGACTTTCCCATAGAAAGGAGGGTGTGGTGGTGTGACCGTCAGGACCCAAGGGCATTCGGGGATAACCCCATCTCAGTCCATCTTTGCCCCACTGTGGAAATGAAGGCAAGTGTGGGGAGACAAGCCCCTCATCTGCCCTGACTCATCTGCTTGCACATCCTGTCACTGCCCAGCCCTTCTCTCACCTCGCATGCCTCTCTGCCCCAGTTCACACCTGCAAAAAATCTCAGAACTGAATATGTAGCATATTTAAAAATATTTGTCTATACCTGTGTGAGCGTGCTGTGCGTCTGAAGGTCATGTGTGTGGGTGCCAGTGGAGGCTGGAAGACGCCTTGGAGCCTCCAGAGCTGGAGTTACAGGAAGTTTGAGGCACCAGACTCGCTCCTCTAGAAGAGCAACAAGTATTCTTATTAAGAAGCTGCCTCCCTAGCCCCTGGACACTTTTTCACACAGGACACCGTGATAGGGGTGGTGATGGGGGAGAGGAATGGAGTGAACAATGAGGGATGAGTTTATTCATATTTGTGTGAATATGAATAATGAATTATAGCTGCTGACTAAGACCAGGACTTCTCAATTATTTTAGCAGACAAATTCTATTATGTTTGGTTTTTTAACATTCAATTGTGAGCAGAAGGTGAGCCACCCAAAATTATATTTACTGTTGCTCTTTGGATATATCCTAATTTCTGAGTGTTGCTTTCTTCTGCTGCAGACTCAGCAGGCTGTATTATAGTAAGATACAACTACTTTCACTGACAGTCTTCAAGGGAGAGAGGCTGCCTTTGTTTGCAATGCAGTCAGCTACATTGTTACTTCCTGATTTTTAAAATAAATCTAAAAATATCAGGAGACACATAATCACGGGTTGTCTTCCTCTGTCAATCACACAGAGTGGGAGGGCCAGGCTTTTTTGGAGGAGCACTCCTGGGTAAGTGAATTCCATTGTTCCCTTTCACGTCAGATTCCTCCCAGGCTCCTGCATTCACTTCGATTTATATGTAAGTTCTAATTGCAAACCTCTTGGCTTCTCTGTCAATGCCAAGCACAGGAAACTCTTGAATCAGTCAGAAAGATGAGCAAGATTTAATCATTCAAGGCCACTGGCTACAGGTCAGGTTTTTTTTATGCATATTAGAAACAGTATTTCAGGGCTGGGGATGCAGTTTGCCGCAGAGCACTTGTATAGCATGCTCAAGGGTCTAGGTTTAGTCCTCAGAATCACACATACAGTCAAAGAAGAGCACCATTCCTTTTCTATTACTAGATGTGAACGAAGCGCCTGACTTAAGCACTGAGCAGTCTGGAGCACTATATAATTTTGAATTGTCAGAATAGCTAGAGCAGGAGTTTAAAATGTTCCAGGGAAATAAAGTGATTGAGACAGTGTGGTTTTATTGCAAAGGTAGACAGACACATTGATTACATCAGGCAAAATTTACCACCCATGCAAGCAAACCCATATATTTATATTCTTTTATTTACAAGGTCAATTGCCTTTTAACAGAAGTGTGAATATTACTCAATGGAGAAAGAACAGTCACTTTAGGAAACAGGGATGGACAGGTAGTAGTCACATACAAAAGAGGAGAGTGAACTCTGAACTCACAGCACACTAAAGTTAAGCTGAAACGAAAAATGTAAGAGGTGAAACCACAAAAACTACTGAAAAAGAAAATGGGCAAATCTCCATGAACTCAGATCTGGCCAAGGGAGCTACTGATATGATGCCAAGTTCACAATCAATAAAATAAAAAATAAAAATTGTGAATTTTAGAAAACACTATATATATATTAAAGATGATATCCCAAAGAAAAAGAGAAATAGGTGCAAACCACCTGATAAAGGAATTGCAGCCTGAATATATAAACACCTCTTAAAACTCAATAAGATATCCAAACCCCAAACGAGCAAAGACACCGAATAGGCATTTCTCCAAAAGAACTTATAAAATAGCCCATAAGTCCTCATGTGGCCAATGCCATCGTCAAAGGAATACAAGTGTGAGCCACAGTGTGGCTTCATATCCTCCAGCAGAACAGTACTGTGTTCTGCTGGGAAGTGAAGACCCTCTGCTGAGAGAGCAAGATGATCATCCACTTTCCAAATAGTCTAGACGTTCCCAAGGAAATGCTAACCACAGAGCTATCACAGCTCTACTCCTAAAGATATACGAAGAGAAGCAACCACAGAAACTCCCCAGAAGCACAGAGGTTCACAGCACCATGATTCACGAAAGCCAAACACCAGAAATAACCCCCAGAAATAGCCCATCAACTAGTGAACAGAAACTAAAATGGCAAACACATACTGATTATTAGTCACTCTAGAGTCGAATGTCATACTGACATAGGGTCAACATGGTTGTACTCAGAACACACGGCAAGGGAAAGAAGCTGGTGACTATATAGTATGAGATCCCATTGACAAGAAATATCCAAAAACAGTTAAATAAGGAAAGTCGGATACATAGAGAAAGAGTGAGTGCTTAGAGCTGGCGAGGATGGGAGGTAGAGCCTGTGGTGAAGGGTGACGGAAATGTTCTATGAAGCATGCGTGTCCCACTCCATGCTAAACCCATGAACTGCATCTTCAAGCACATGATAGGTCAGTAAAGCTCTTACTGAAGAAAAAAGATATTCCAAAAGATGCAGGCATTCTAGTATTTTCCATATCAATCTCAAAGAACTGTGGCAAACCCCAGTCTAACTCTGTCTGCATCACTAGAGCACCTAGCTTCAGGGCACGCTGTCAAGATCTGTTTGAGCTGTCCTTAGTAGACTCCTTATGGTCTTCCTGGTCCTTCGGGGCTCCTTTCTGTGTGTGTCTATCTGTACGTGTGTACACTGCAAACAGAGACTGAGCTAAACCAGTCCAATACTTTCAACTTAATATCTCCTTATATCTTGTGGGACTTTTGGGCTCCTGAACCCAGCTGACTGTTCACCTTTCTGTTCCTCAGCATGTTTTACTGAAGGTTTCCTCATGACTGGCAATACGTTCTGAACATCAGTGAATGACACTCCCAGGAAAGTCCAAACAAGGAGTTTATGATATGCTTGAAACTCACCTGAAAGCTTGCTCCGTCTAAAGCCACTTAGCTATGGGAATGGTTCCTGTGGTATGACATCTGCCTGGCCCAGCAGGAAAAGTCATCCCACTGGTCAGACTGAGACAGTAGCATCTCAGCACGGGAGAGTACAACTGAACAATTGAATTACACCAGTACTGAGCAAACCTCCAATGTGGATGGGAACAGGTGGGTGTTAGTGGGGCGCATTTAATAGCCTAAGTACTTCATGCTTTAGCTACAACCAATCTGGTTTTGGTGAAGGCAAGAGGATGTGTGTGATAAAAAGTGTCGAGAAAGGCAGACAGGAGGAGACTTCCTCTTAAGGTTTTTGTCCCCACCCCACCATGGGTAGCTCAAAGGCAATTCTCCACTGCACGTGGCTGGCTAGTCAGAGGTGGTACAGAGCCTGACTTGTGCTGCCTTGCATACTTCTTTATACAGAAAGCTAAAGATCACAGCAGCCTTTTATCAGTCCCACTATCCTGCCAAATCAGTTTGGAGCTAAAGATGAAATGTGCATTTCCTTCCGGTCGGCCTTGCCTAAGCCCCGCCTCTCTTTCCTGAGCCATTTGTACTACACTGCTTACAGTTTCTGTGACAGCTCTGGAGTTCAGCTTTGGGGTACTCAGTTAAAGGTCAGGGTGTTCCTGATTCCTGCTCTGTCTGACATTTGTTGTAGAGCCATCTTTCCTGATGGAATTTCATTCAGATAAGGCCTAATGTTGACTAAGGATTAGGATAAAGCCCCAAGAGCCCTTCTCCAGGAAGATAGCAGTTTAATAATCCGCTCCCCTGGGATATGCCTACTAATTAAACCAGTTAATTTTACACATCTCCAATTTGTCAAAATGATAAATGTCAGCAATTTGATAGATTTTTGGTAAAAAAAAAAACAAAGTCCATAAACTATTGCATAGTACTTCCCATTAGCTCACTGGCATTTTGGGATGTGTTCAACAAATTAACAATAAATCAGAGATCTCCTGCAAAGAACACATACCTCTGTCCATTAAATTTGAACATCCAGTTCTTCTAAGCAATCAGCCCTAACTGTGTCCAGTGGCTCAGCAGTACAGTGGCAGCAACAGACAATGTGACAGGCTGCCAAGGACTGCAGTGTGGAGAAACTAGCATCCTGCTCCTGTGTCCTAGGGATCAGTTGCAGCCTGCAGGCATCTCCCTCACTATGCTCTTCCTGTTCTGAGG
This sequence comes from Grammomys surdaster, assembly GCF_004785775.1. NCBI lineage: Eukaryota > Metazoa > Chordata > Mammalia > Rodentia > Muridae > Grammomys > Grammomys surdaster. Next base: position 4,543,746 of record NW_021604565.1, on the reverse strand, counting down.
CTCCTCTCTCACCAGCTCTCCCAAGTTTCTTCCCCCTCCCCCAGCCCTGAGCCACCATCCCGGTGTCCCTGGCAGTTACTTTCACTCCATCAGCTGATGCTCTGGGGTCATTGTTCCTGCACTCCAACAGCTGAGAGTGTGACGTATGCAGAGTGGCAGGCCATTAAGAAGAGGGCTTTCTGTGGTTTATTTTCCTTGTTGCAAGTGAAAAACTGGAAGAGGCAACAAAGGGTGGCTGAGAGGCAGCGCAGAGGCTGCCTTGACTGGAGGATGCCTTAGGGATGTCAGGTTTTTTTTTAATTATCAAAAAGATTATAAAGACAACACTAGGAAAATACTTCCCTCTGGAAATTCTATTAAAGGATTCGGCTAAAAAAATTATCTCTCCAAGATTAATATGCTGTTTTGAATTTTAGGGAATCCTTAGATACATATTCTCATACCATCTACAGTTTTCAGAACCTAGGGAGGACAGCTAACAATTTAATACCAATACTGAATGATGAACAATTGGAATTTTATCGGCAAAAGCTTTCTATTTATAAGCTGTTACTTGCAGAGAGGCTTACAATGATACAATGAATACAAATGTTATCTATACACATGGACCACAAGTGTGGCTTGGGGATGAATCCCTTGCAGTTTTAATACTAGAAGAGACGTGAAGGAGTGATGGAGTGCACACCAGGAAGACAGGCTTCGTGGCTGGTACGGACAGACTAGGTTAGAATACGTAAGTCGTTACGTATTACATGTAAATGTTAGCAGTTAGGACATTCCAGAGCACACGACCATGGCATCTGAACAGAACATTCCAGAGCACACGGCCATGGCATCTGAACAGAACATTCCAGAGCACACGGCCATGGCATCTGAACAGAACATTCCAGAGCACACGGCCATGGCATCTGAACAGAAGGCAAGCGGTATAGACACCAGCATGGAAACTGGTTTCTGAGATTCATGCTGCTTCAGAGAACAGAAAATACATAAAATGATTCTGCTTATGACTAGTTTGTAAATTGGAAGCAAAAGAAATATTTAAGAACATTCTCAAGGTGACTATGAGAGTACATGCCAGCAGACAGGAGGCTGAGGCAGGAGGATAGAGAGTTCAAGGCCAGTCTGGTCTATATTGTGAGCCTTCATCCATGACCATAACTAAAAAAGGCTACTCTGTTAGACACTGCAAACACACATGCAACAGGAACAAAAGCAATGGCAAACTCTCTCAGTCACCCACTTGAACATCTGTCAATGTTATTATCTTTCTTCCGAATATGAAAATCCCTCATTTCCCAAGGCCTCCCACTTGATATGGTTCAGAAGCAACTCTTTGCACTGAGGGTTGTGCTGCCACTTACAAGCTTCTAGCTCCAGACTGACTGTCTCACTGTGATGGGCATCTTACAGAAAGGGCATCTGTGACAGACTTGTCTATCACAGCCCCAGGTCAACCCTCAAACTGCGTTTTTCAGGCAAAATAAAGCAAAAGCCCAATTTCCAGTGGGCTAATGTGTGTCCCAGCACTCCAACAGAACCATTCAATAAACACAGAGAGCTCAGTACATACTGGCTGTGCCATGACATGATACGTTTAGAAGAATTAAAGAGGAAGCTATACCTCTGCAGGGTGGCACACTCACACTGCTGAACTGTATAAACTGAGTATACACTCTTATCGGCAACCTTTCTAAGACATTAGGGGGTTAAGTTGTCTATGTAAAAGTACACACACACACACACACACACACACACACGCACACTCGCACATACACACACATTGGAAGAATCCACTGAGGTTTTGTTGTCTTAAATCAAGGGCAAAGCCTGGCACACTTGGAGCCACTGCAGCAGCATGCCTTGCTGACACCTGGATCTTAGCCCCAACACGGAGAGGTGACACAAGCTATTGCTGTCATTCAAGTCACACATTCTGTGCTACTTTGTTATGATAGCCCGGGAAGCCATCAGAATTGTCGAATGGCAAAACCAGCCACATTTCCTATCTTATCTCTGCCTTGGCACATGGCAAAACCAGCCACATTTCCTTCCTTATCCTGCCTTTGAGGCAGAGAGAGGAGGGAAGACAGGCAATACTCAGGGCATTCAGCTCTCTCTCACAGCAACATGGACAGAGCATCCCAGTCACTGCTCTTTCTTAGTTATAGAAATTCACAGAAACATGGCAGTTACAGGCAGGTCCACATCATTCACTAGCCACTTCCAAGATGGAGCTTGCACTTTTTATTTTTTTTTAAAGATTTATTTTTATTTTATGTGCATTGGTGTTTTGCCTTCATGTGTGTCTGTATGAGGGTGTTGGATCCTCTGGAACAGGAGTTACTGACCATTGTTAGTGCCATGTTGGTGTTGGGAATTGAACCTGGGTCCTCTGGAAGAGCAGCCAGTATTCATAACTACTGAGCCATCTTTCCAACCCCTGGAGATTTTACTTTTAAACATAATTTTCAGGAATAGCCTGCAGAATTAATTATAAAAACACCTTAGCAGAATGAAAGAGAAAATTCCATAATTGTAACTGTGAGGTAGTTGTGAAAGGCTGGCTGGGATCGTTGGGAGTGACTTTTGCTTTACTAGAACACACAGTATTAAGATGGCCATGTTGGATCACTGTTTGTTAGTTTTGGCACCAGGACTGAACCCAGGCCTTGCATGTGGAAGGTGAGTGCTCCTTATTTTCTTTGCTTCCTTTCAGTTAGTTCCTGTGCCGACTTGTTTCAGAAAAGTCTCATAGGATCCATGCTTTAGCGGCCACCTGGATTTCTGACATCTTCTTCATCTTCAATGTGTAATGGCATTTGTGTTCTGTTCTTCAGGACTGTGCCCATTTCAGAGTAGGCTTTGGATAATCTTAGAGCTGAGAGCAAACTCAGCTCCACTCTGAATGGCAGCAATAAGGAAACCGAGGCCCCACAAGGATCATAAAACGCTTTAGGATCAGAGCCAGTAGCAAAATCTCAGCAACTACATTTCCTGACCTCTGCTGGTGATGAGGACTTGTTCTGTAATCAGATGAAACCCTCACCCAAAGATTGCTACAAGGTTGCACTCAGCAGCTGGGCCCAAACACCCACTTGAACATGGCGTGGTTCCAAGATGTCTCACTTCAGTATGATGGCACTAATCATGTGTATTTATAATGTGTAATGATTTGTATTTATGCTTTAATGTATTATAAAAATTTTTAAAATTTTATTTAATATCTAAAACATATTTCTTTTAATATCTCTGTAGAGCTAATGAACATCACATATAAGCCTAGCTTTATTTCCTTGCTGTTTTGGTGATATTTTAAACGACAAATGAAATTTGTATGAATTGTACTGTATGAAGTTCTTTGCCTGGCTACTCCAAAGATGGAGTCTCCATCACCTGACTGACCACAGAAGAGGGAAAATGAAAAGGGACAGAGGAAATAAAGAAGAAAAGGGGGAAATTAAAAACAGGTTGTAGGTTGGCATAGTGACATACACCTTTAATTCCAGCAATCAGGAGGCAGAGACAGGAGGATCTCTGTGAGTTTGAGGGTGCCTTGGTCTGTTATAGTGAATTCCAGGACTGTCAGGGCTACATAGTGAGACCTTGCCTCAACAACAACAACAACAAACAAACAAACAAACAAAGACAAAAACAAAAAAAAAACTAAATAAAAGTTCTATAGAGAGTTTGATGCAAAAAGTGATCCCAAAAACATGGCTGCTGATGGCTGCGAGCAATTTGCTCATACAGGACATTTCAGGACATTTTGGCCTCAGACAAAATACTCAGGAAGAGTATTAGTCCATTTCTCTGATATGTGTTTCCAACTTATTTGAAAGTCACATGTATTCTGGTTCTACAAACTTGAGAAAGGATCACCATTTAAAATCCTTGTTCTCCCTGCCTGTTAGAACAACACTCTTTGGAGCTGCTCTCTTCTGACCAGTCACATGTGACAATGGAGTCCCCTTTCTTACCACTTTCTTTTCCACTAACTGCTTTCCACTGTCCAGCGAACAGACTGTCCAATAATCTTAATAGTGTCAGAGGGACATACAGATACTGAACTCTAGTTGATTCTATTCACCAAAAGGAGAAGTAAACAGTATGTTACATTTACCCCTAGAAAGCTGTTAATGGTAAATACATTTGATTTCCTCTTTTAGAAGAATTAGCTCAATAAATAAGTGGACTAAAGAGCTGAACAGGTCATTTACAGAAAGAAAAAAAACTAACAAAACTATGTTTTTTAAAGAAGCTTTGAACTTTGTTGGACTCCAGAGGATAACGTAGTTGGAGTTTAGCATGTAAAAGGGAAACAGTGAAGAATGGTTTCAATCACCTGCCAACATGTAGAAAGGTGTCACACAGGATTAGAAAGGAAGGAAAGCATTTCTTGGTCTGAGTAAAAAGCAAGAACACAGCAGCAGTTTCCTTCTGCAAATGGCATTCCGTTTTCCTTTTAGTCTGCATCAACAGGTGTTACTATGGCAACTGTTGTAGTTAAGAAGTAGCAAAGGTATAAGAAAAACTATATAAAACCACTACAGAAAGGTACATTGTAGCAAAGTGCATCTCAGACCGAGAGTACCCACGGACTTGACACGCCATTTCATCAGGCCTTTTATGGTGTTTCAAAGGGGTGCTGTTAGTAGAAAGCCCACTGGCTCGGGAGCAGGGTCCTTGGAGGGAGCACAGTGAGGATCTAGACAGTCAGGGGAGGCTGTGTCCCTCAGTTTGTCCTAGGCACTGGCTTAGACCTCTACTGCGAATAGTGAAGTTCATCTCTGTGATGACATTGGTGGGACGGGGAAGGATACTGTGGTGTATACTATGCCAGCACCTCTAGAAAGTGAACAGTATAATAGCTCTGTGTTTTGTATGCCGTATATTGTCAAAAACCTGGAGGCCACATGGGGAGTCCTCCCCTAGAGTTAGAGGAGAAACATGGCTGTGTGGTACCTCGACTGCAGACTTGTGGACTCCAAAACTACAGGTAGATAATTATTAGTAAAACAAAAACTATTGGTGTGGTTGTGTGTGTGTGTGTGTGCATGGTGTGTGGTCAAGTGAGTCTCTGTGTTCATAAGAGCCAGTGTGTACCCCATGTAAATGAGTGTGAGAGGC
>NW_021604565.1:4535752-4538606 GCF_004785775.1 Grammomys surdaster | reverse complement strand
GGGCACCATCTTCCTCCTTATGAGTGTGAGAGGCCAGAGGGGGATGGTACCCATCTTCCTCCTTTCCTGTGCTTCCCACCCTAATTTTTGAGATAAGTTCTCTTCATTGGACCTGGAGCTCACAGAAATGCTAGCTTTGCTAGCCACCAAGCTCTGGGCTCTGCCTGTCTCCTCTCTGTATCCTGTCTTCAGTGCAGGGGTTATAGTGCTGCGACCCAGCTCTTTCCGTGGGTGCAGAGGATCCAAACTCAGGCCCTCATGTTTCACTCAGCCAGCCATCTCCCCAGCCTTCACCAACTACTTCTTATGAAGTATGGACTATATTTCTAGACCAGGTACCAACATTTCAGATTAAGTACCAGGAAATTTCTTGAAGTCTGGCTTGGAACAAAACTATTTCTTTGGAACTTTCTCTGTTGTTTATTATAGTAGCCACCAAATCTAGCATCATAAATGAAAGTGGATTACTATTACTATTGTTATATTATTTAGTGTTTATAAATAAACACTAGTTGATACACTGATGCAGGTGGCCTACTCAGAGGACATACACTATCCCCATCATCCATCAAGCCTGTTAAACAGATGACCGTCCTCTCCGTAAATCAGTAACGTGTGTGAGAATACTAGCTAATTCCTGTGCTTCAGAGTTACGACAGCTGACAGAAGATTCTGGGGGTTAACATGAAAGTTATAAGTTAGGGAAAAATGTGTGGTACCAAGGATGTACATCCGAGCCCACACAGGCATCAGGATGGCAGTGAATTGGTAGCTGTGTTATTGCAAGGCTCTGAGTTCTGGGCTTTGCTTTCCTTTGCTAAATAGATGGAAAATTAAATTATTCCTCCAGTGGGTTGGTGTGAAGCCCACATGGAAATAAGGTGTGCATTTGTCAGTTGTCTGTGACAAATACCCAAGAGGCACCGTTAAAAGGAAGAAAGGCTTATTTTGTGTCTGGTTTCTGAAGTCCATCACTCCGGGTCTGAGGTGAGGCAGAACACCGTGGCAGTGACAGTCTATGGATGAGGAAGCTGGGTGCTGCAAGGCAGCCAGAAAGCAGAGAGCTAGTCAGGATGGGGCCGAGGACAAAGTATCTTTCTAGGGTACATCCCCCATAGCCTACTACCTCAAGGTTGGCCCCAGCTCCTGAGTTTCACTACGTCGTAATAATGCTATCACACTGTGCATCCATGGATAGGCTACTGATGAAGCCAGCGAGCCTTGTGATCCAGTCACGTCCAGAAGTCTCTCCCCTGAACGCTGCTGTTTTGAGGAAGCAGCCTTCACATGAACCTCCATGGAGCAGCTCACAGCATACCTAGACTGTTTCCAAGCACGTGAAGTGTTCTTTCCACCAACTGTAAAGCACAGAACAGATTGTGTTGCCAACAGTATACCTAGCTCATGCTTTTGATAACTAAATAAGCAGGGTATGAAATTTTTCACATGATGATTTTGGTAAAATGTCTCTTTCCTCCTTATTTGGAGCCACTTATCTGATCTGGATGTCCTTTTCTTCTGTGAGTTCCCTTTAACTTTCTATTTTCAGGCTGGAAGATTTTTATCCAGCATAGTGGGATATGTGTAGAGAAAAGGATGTGATGACGGACAGGCAGAAAGAAAGAAGATCAAGAGAGCAGTGTGCACGGTGTGTGTGTGTGTGAGGGGGGAGGAGACAGAGAGAGAGAGAGAGAGAGAGAGAGAGAGAGAGAGAGAGGGAGGGAGGGAGGGAGAGAGAGAGAGAGAGAGAGAGAGAGAGAGAGAGAGAGAGAGAGAACGAGAGAGCACAAGAGCAGTGTGCACAGAGGGGAGATGGTGGAAGACATTGTGTGAGACAATGATATGGTGATAGAACCAGATACAGAATTCTGCTGCCACAAACCAAGTATCTGAGGCTATCGGCAGCTGGAAGGGCACAGAAAGACTCCTCCCATAGAGACTCCTCCCATAGAGAGACATGGCTGTGTAGCACCTTGACTGCAGACTTGTGGCTTCCGGAGCCATGGGAAGAGAAGTATTATTCTAGGTTACCAGGCTTTTGGGTCACAGGAAAGGAATGTGGTGTACAAAGCCTGGACTCTCTGTAGCCTCCACAAAGATGTCTAGATCCTGACTTAGTCCAAAGGATCCTCTTGTCCCTTGCTGTCCCATCATCCCTTGGCTATGGCATCTGCTCACATCCCAAGGCCTATGATGTGTCCTATCGCCACACATTTGAGCACTCTGGTCCTTCTCCCCTTCTTCAGGCCTTCCTAATGCTTCAGCAGGCGTAGGAGATGATTCTGCTGCCACAGTGTCCAGATTTAAGTCACTGTGCCTTTCTATGCACTGTGCTATCAGAGCATTCTGACATTATTTCACATTCAACTTGTTTATGCACACCCATCCCTACCCTACCATGCTGTAACCTCTCAGAAGGGGGAGTGACCACTTCAAATTTTATACACAACATGTCACCAAGGGGCCTTTTCTAAGTAGTATACCAGAGGCTTAAAGACATAAAGTCTATAAGGCACTTATTGCAGATCTTACTCGGGTAAAAGCAATTCATGCAAAGAGGAAGTACAATGATGGGGACATAGAACTGCTAGTGACTGAAAGTCCTTTCCTGCATACTGAATCTGTGGTTTATTATCGTTCAGTGATACATGATGTTTTAATCAGCCACGCAGGGAAACTTCAGACTTTCCCATTAGATTCAACAAACCTTCACAGCTTCAGCCATCACAGGCACTTGCTCAGAAGGGGCTGTCTTGCTTATTCCATTCAGACAAAATAATCAATCAAAGGGTGCTAAGGGCAGGTGAGAGGAGGGATACTCGCTTGTGGGTGAGGTGGGAGGAGGGATACTCGC
>NW_021604565.1:4526929-4535742 GCF_004785775.1 Grammomys surdaster | reverse complement strand
GAGGAGGGATACTCGCTTGTGGGTGAGGTGGGAGGAGGGATACTCGCTTGTGGGTGAGGTGGGAGGCTGGCAGGGGCAGTGAAGGCTACCTTTCTGTTCATAAGAATGCTCTAAAACTGGGGTGGTGTATGACTCTGGTTACACTGACAGCCATTGTGCCAGACAGAAATGGGTGTACTATATACCACAAGAATGTGGTCTCCATAACTCTCTTTTTAAACAATGGGGTCTCAGAGGGGATTGAGGAAACCAGGGGAACACAGCCTCTGAGTCAAGTGAGCCAGGTCCATATGAGCTCAGAGACTGAAGCAGTGAGCACAGGGCCTGCAGGGGCCTGCACCAGGTTTCTGTGTATGTAGCTATTAGCGTAGCATGTTTACAGGACACCTGCCGGCAAGAATGAGGGCTCGCTTGCTCTGGGAGCCTTCTCCTGGGACTCTTCTTCCTCTTTGGTTGCTGAGTCCAACTTCAGTATGAAAGTTTTTGCTTAATCTTATTATTTTATTTTGTCATGTTTGGTTGCTATCTCTTAGAAGCCTGTTGTTCTTTAATGAGAGAAACAAAGGGAGCAGATCTGGAAGTGAGGGGAGGGGAGGAACTGGGAGGAATAGAAGGAGGAAAAGTATATTCAAGATATAGTGGATGAGAAAAGAATCTATTTTCAATTAAGAAAGAAAGGTGTCTTGGTGTTTTTATTGCAGTGATGAAATACCAAGACCAAAAGCTAGTAGAAGAGGAAAGGGTTTATTCGGCTTACACTCTGTATCACACTGTTCACCATCAAAGGAAGTCAGGACAGGAACTCAAACACAGCAGGAACCTGGACACAGGAGCTGACGCAGAGAACTGACTTTCTCTTTATGGCTTGGTCAGCTTGCTTTCTTATAAGACCTAGTACCACCAGCCCAGGGATGGCAATACCCACAGTGGGCTGGGTCCTCCCCATCAATCACTAGTTAAGAAAATGCTGTACAGGCATCATTCAGGGAAGGAGAGACATATTTTGTTTACCTACAACTTATCACCCCAAGCATCACTGACAGACACAGGAGTCCATACTGAAGCATTCAGCAAAGAGTTACCTATCGCTTTGTACCGGATGGACTTATCTTACAGTCTGACAGCATTGAAGACTGTCTTTGTTTTGTTTCTTTGGTGACATCTTTGGGTATGAGTCACTGGGCGGAATGACAAAATCTGAAGGTTATCTCATGACTCACCATTATCTGTCTTTGAAGTTCCTGTCAAAGGACCTAATCTTGAGCGCATGCATTGCAGCCCTCACTTAAGCAGAAGCAGTGTCTTAATGTCAGTAGGTACTTGCCTTGGGAATGTACCTAACCTTCACCCTGCATTGTCAAAACACGCCACTCAGTCTGCCTGGACTGACGTATGCCACAAACTACAATTCTGATGTCTATCTCATAGCTAACTCTCTCTTCCAACAAGCCACCAAACATCATTTTTATCAGGGAAATGGAGAAAATCATCTCCCTCTGCAGCATGTCCTTACAATGATGACATATTCCAAAAATTATGGGCTCTTTGCTGAAATCTGATGGTTAGTCACTGAGTTCAACGTCTAATTGGCATGCTTCTAACTCTATGCCATTAGCCACGGAAAATTACAGAAAGAACTATGCACATATATAAAGACATTCTCAGAGATCAGCATGCTAGCATACAATAATACAACAGCAACAAAACCTGCTCAAAGAAGCACTCGTTTGTGCTACAGCTGGCAGCTCTGGATTAGTGGGGCCTCCCAGCCCATGTGTTCTACCAGCCTTGGCTTTTTTTTTTTTAAACACAAAGTCACTCCTCTGCTGATACAACTTTGCCTGGAATATTTCTCTTCAAACATGCCCCTATCTTTGTTGGTAAGGTTCACTCTTTTCCTCTTTTAATTCTATGCAGTTTCACATGACAGAAAATGTTCTCTTACCTGTTCTGCAAAGGGAGTGAATGATTCTGCCCACCCTCATGTCAAGCACATAAACCCATCTCTTCATTAGGTGAAGTGCTCCAAGGAACTGCCTAGGGGATGTGCTTCTTTCTCTAGAGTGGGGCTACCCTCTGGGAACACCTCTTTTCTATTCTCTGGGTCACAGTCTGAGTTGCTCTCCTGGGCTCAGGAGAGGCCCGTGCAAGCCACTGTGGCTTGTGCTTCAAACTGGGCTTCCATATTAAAACGATAAAACCTGGCCTCCATCCTGGCCTTGCTGGTAACGGGCAATGTTTGACCCTCCCCTGCTAGTGACTTTATTCCATCTCTTAATGTTTCTCAGAGTGTAGGGAAGAGTCCTAGGAGCATCTCTACTATAGGTTTAATTATGACTCCACCATTGGTCCTCTCTCTAGGAGTGTGTGCACTGACTACACTGTTTTAAAGAGTGCTGTGAGATTGCATCTTATTATCCTACCTGGATAATGTGTTGGGTTGTATGTTGACAGTCTCTGACAATATGAAAGGAAGTTCAGATGGGTTTAATCAGTAACATACCAGCTAAGCAAGTATAGAAAAGACTGAAAGTAAAGTAAAATACAACCGTTAATAGTCGTGATTCTGGCTAATGGGTATGACTTTAGTAGTACATTTCTTGTGTTACTTTTCAGCAGGGTGGCTGAGTATAAAATTAATATATGCCACACTGTGATCTTGTGCAGTAAATCTAATTGCACACTGAGCTGGAGGAGAGAGTAAAAGATAAAGCATACTCTGATTTTCTTCATCAAAACCTGCAAGATTTCATTTCAAGAAGATACCATTATTAAAAAGACAGCATATCTAAGAGTGAATTTTATGTGACACATGTCCTGATCTAATGTCCTATGGAGATCCATTAAACACCAAGTTTTCTTTTACCTATCTCTTAGCCCTTAATAATTTCATACTCATTCATCTATGTATAAAAGCTTTTAACATAACGAGAGAAATGATTGAGTCATCGAAGTGTATATAATTTTCAATAATTCCCCATGAAAATCCAAAAAGGAATCATGAACATGTTTAACTAGTGTTTGTAAGTCAGATAAACTTCTTGCCTCAACTGTAGCATCATAATACTAGCACCAAAACCTCACAGATGCATTCGTTGAGTGGCACTGGTGTGCAGTAAGCATCATACAATAACAACGATGGAAAGGACTCCCGCTTCAGGATCAGCCAATGCTCAGAATGGGAAAAGCACCCCCTCTGATTCTCAGGCTCCCAAACCTTTAAAAAGACAACGCAAACACTACTACACACTTACATACAAATAGGTAAATTGAGGCTCAGACGTTCACCAATGCTCTGCAGCCTCTCAGAAAGCCAGCCAGCCTTCAGCAGCTCATCTGGAGATTGGTGTGTTGTGACTGAGCATGGAGTGTGTCCCACATGTTGGAACTTGGGACACAGAAGGTCAGGACTGACCCAATTTAACATAAGACCATGTCATCAATATGCACACAATGGTCTATATTCATTTTAAATTTTATTTGTGTATTAACAATAAACAGTAAATTACCCCCCAAAAACCTAAGAAATACTGTCTTAAAGTTAATGAGGCTTAATCTTTTACTTTAGAATTTATGCACACAGTTCATTGTCCTTCCTCAATGTTCAAAACAGAATGATGGTGTTTCAATTAAAACTGAAATTCCAAATTAAACATATCCATTGGCATTTTGCAATATAGCATTTAATCTTCTAGTAAATGGATGAAAATTTGATCACAGAATTAGTTTACTTCAAGTCCCCAAATGTCATAATTTATCTCATGAAACAAACGTAGGTTTTAAATCTCTATGGGCAGAGCTAGGAAACTTTCTGGGAAGATGCTCTGAAATTACATTGTAAGCTTTATGTATCTAAGATGACAAAACTCTAAGGCCCGGTATCTCCCTGCAGTTCTCAAGTCAGAATTGTAATTTGAGGTCACTCTTTTACAAGTGTAGCCATCTCTAAGTGCCAAACCACGAGTCAGAGGGTCAGTGCTCAGCTATAAAACCAAAGGAAGAAGTACCCACAGTCCAGGCGGCCATCAAACTCATTATTCTTTAGCCTCAGGCTTTTGAGCATTAGGATTGCAGTGTGTATCAATAAGATGCTCTCCCACATTGCCTTTTATCTGTCTTTGTTCATAGGCTATCTGCAATATAGTAAGTATATTGAATGTAAGGCAGACACCCCCCCCAAGGTGGGAACCAAACAACAGGAAAGGAGGAATCATATTGAGAAACCCATAAACCAAAGAAAAGGCAAAAGTAGGTGTCCGAGTCAGTCAGCCATGGCTGAGTCCAAGATTGTATTCCTCCCAGCCCTGCTGACATGCTGGGGTGACCTTGTAGTTCATGTGCACAGGAGAAATGAGCATTTACCACAGTGGAGTCCCTGTTAGATGCAATAAGAGGAAATAGAAAAATGAGACCTCAGACAATCTAGTTGATATAAATCACCATCTGGTGTCCGTTGCAAAGCACTTAAGCTTTTAGAAGAAGACATGGAGTCCCAAACTGGCACATGAAATACTGCAGAGGCTGTACTGGCTGCATTTGCTGCTGTTGTTGGGTTAACTAGAATGCTAAATCTTACACTCAAGGCTCCCACAGTCATCACTGTTCACATAGATACGATTTTAGCAACATATAGAAAAAAACTTCAAAAAAGTGAGGTCATTAAAAGGAACATTTTCAAGTCTGCTATGAGGAACAGCACCCCTCCCCCCATTAGAGAGACAAGCAGATGTGGTATACCTTGAGACAAATCCTACCAGTCTATGAAGTTACACAGCTTTTCAGGAAACAGAGAGAGTAGTGGACAATAACTCTTGTGAAGTCTAACACTGCGTTTAACCTTGTACAGAAGCATCTTCCACTCATCTACACTGTCTCCTGTTATTTCAGGCACGATGCTGTCCTCATGTGATTTTGCTGATGTGACAAAACACTCTCAGCACAAGCAACTTGGGGAGGAAAGGGTCCATTTGACTTATGCTTTCTCTGTCACAGCCCGACACTGAGGAAAGTCAGGATAGGATCTCAGAGCAGAAACCTGGAGGCAAGACCTGATGAAGAGCCTGTGAAGGGCAGATGCTTACAGGTTTGCTCCCCATGGCTTGCTCAGCCTGCTTTTTGATACAACCCAAAGCCACCTACCCAGGGATGGCACAGCCCACAGTGCGCTGGGTCCTCCAGTATCATCATTAATCAAGAACATGTCTCACACGCTTGCCTCCAGGCCAGACTGTTTGGAAGCAAACTCTCAGCTGACATTCCCTTTTCTCAGAGGACGTGAGCTTGTATCAAGATGACAAAAGACTAAACAGGATGTATGTCAAAAGCTCTTCACCGTGTTTCAAAATAATCCCTACATATCACTCTAAAAATTATAAACTACTGTGCATTTTGATATCCCTAGTCACTTTCTTGTGCTGAAGCAGGCAGTTCCCAATTTTTGAAAAATAAACTTCTGTGAGTGATTTTCACACATTTTTCTCCATGACACCAAATCAGGATCTCATGTGTAGAACATTTAGCATCTCAGAGAAACACTCTTTACCAATCAAGACTGAGATGACGCTTCACTAACTGGAGCATATGTAGGTGACAGAGGTGTTGTATAGTTAGGATCCATCGTGATCGTATCAGAGTCACCATCGCGCCCCGTTCCCAGAGCCTGCTGTGTGCCAGGCCTCTTGCAGGAATCGTCCCATTCCTCCCACCACACCTTTTATAAAATAAGCATTACTTCTCACTGGAAGCACACACAACAGTTAAGTGACTACACCAACCCCTGCTCTACCCACTGTATCGAACTGCCTACCTCTGATAAAAGATTATTTGAGGCAGGGCCTGATGATACACACCAACTATTCAAGAGGCTGAGGCAGGAGGATCACAAGTTCAAGGTCTGGGATTCAGAATGAGCTCAGCCTGGGATCCTTAGTAAGATTTTGTCTTTAAAAACAAAAACACCTAGTTGCAGTAACACACACCTTTGATCCCAGTATTGGAGAGACAGGCAGGAGGATCTCTGTGAGTTTGAGGCCAGTCTAGTCTATTTAGCAAGTTCCAAGGCAGCCAGGGCTACACAGATAGACTCTGTCTCAAACAAAATAAAACAAACAACAACCTGTACCAGACTCCCAAATGGATGGAAGCTTAGATAGGAGGCCCTCCACAGTCACCTGCTTATGAACAGTTACACAGTGACAGCCAGCGACACTACAGGGGCACCTGGGAAAAGGGCATTGAGTCTGTGGATTATCTTAACAGTCTCAAACATCTGCTATTTTCTTTAAGCATTTCAGCAATTTTGAAGTCCGATGGTGGGTGACATCTTTCTCTGCGCTGGAATGTAAAATTATTCTTAATTTGACAGTAATTGAGCTATACTTTTTCTTTACATACCTGATCAAAATATATCTTTAACAGCCTACAGATAATTAAAACTTTGGGAAGTATTTGGGGAAGCTTATAGATGTATTATATTATCCCTAATCGAAGGAGAAATTAATTTTTATGATCACTGCTCGGTGTTGAGCCATTATTGTTGAGATTACTTTGTTACACAAAGACTAATGTCTTTGCTGGAAGAATCAGAATTAAACTATGGTCTCAGCTCTACATGTAAGTGCTGTCAACATATCTGCTGTTCTTGGAAAACAAAGACAACTCCTGCCTAAGATGCAAATAGAGACTGAAATTAAGGTACTATGAAAATATTTGCTGGATGAAACAAATGCCAAGATCAAAGCTGCTAAGGCACTGAGTGGGTACTAATTACCCGCTAATCCCCTTGTGCTTCGAGCTTACTTGTATGGTATTCCTCTGTGCTCTTTACCAGTTATCAGAGAATAATTTAAATTCATAAAAGAGTAAGCAGAGCTAATAATATCATGAGCTTTATAATAATATTCACATAATACTGATGAGAATCAAAACGCATTTGTTATCTGGCTGTGCTCTTTGGAGGAACAAGACCAATAATAGTGTCATGTCAAGGGTTTTAACTCTTTATCCTCAGCCAAGGAGGCCTTGCATCAAATTTCATTTCAAAGCATTAAACACATGGTTTTAAACTATGACCTTGGTCAATTGGATAGCCACATTTTTCCCTATATGTTCAAGTAACGAAATTATAGAGTTACAAATATTCTACCTTCTACCAACCCCAAAATCCTATTTCAGAAGCCACGTCTACAACCCAGCAATGGACCTCTCCCTCTCCCAGAGACATACTGAGGACTATTATTTGATACACTTCCTCAAGAGTAACTTCTGGGCTGTCTCTGAGCACACTGGAATGAGGAGTGCTGGCTTGTTAAAAGTATAATGCCCAATGTCCACAAACAGATTATGTATTTAGGATAATCAAAAGACAGGCGCTCCTAACAGATTGGCCGCAAGTAGTGAAAAGGAAGGCTGACACACAGTGTTCTTACCAGGCTAGGAAATACAGGGGGAATTGATTTCCAGTGTAAAGTAAACACAAAGCATTTGGTAGATACTGATTTTAAGGAGGACACAGGGTGTAGAGGTAGCGGAATTTGATAGGTCTCTATAATTTAAGGATTAAGATCTCAAAGGAAAGATTAAAATACTCATGGAGATCAGAAAATTCACCACTTTTCTGTGAAATTCCAGGGCATAAATATTTCAGGTATTAGAATCCACGCAATTCCTTCACTAGCCTAACTCAGTCATTGCAGGCCAAAGGTAGACCTGAAACACAGAGGAAGGAGGACACGCTGTTCCAATAAAACTTTATGTATAGATAATAAGTCTCCAGTGTATCCTGCCAACCTGGAGTCACATGACAAGTGAAGATCGAGATGGGTGGGATGAACTACAGAGAATACACGCAGAACAGGTTCGTCTGTGATAAAGTCTGAACACACAATTCTGAAATTCTATTCAGTTCAATGTGGAGGCATCCTCTGTGCAGGGTTTACAGCGAGACTCATACAAAGCCCCAGGCTTTAGGTCATACTGTGTGTGAAATGGGGCAAGTTAATTAACCTCTGAGCTCAACTGCTTTGACTTCAAATGGCAGTAATGATGATTAAAGCTCAGAGTGGGCCAAAGAATATATTAAGATTAACAGCAAGCTTCATAACTAGGTGCTATTATTACCTCTTCCTTTTATGAACTAGGATGCAGAGGCACAGAGGGTGCTAAGCCACATGATCACATGACATGGCTAGTCGGTGGGGAGGAAGTCTCATAGCCTGGCCAGTTGGTCCTAAACCTCTCCCCAGTGACCACACTCACACCCCAAATGTCACACGAGTACTGGATGAGAGAAAGAAAGCTTTCACTGCTGTGTGGCTCTGTCACAGCATCTGGAACAATGGGCTGGGATGAGGATCCAGCCAAGGCTGGTCTTGTCCAAGACTCTCTCCCTACTGGATTTGCACCAGATCAACTCCACTAGTTTCTTCTAGGCTGCCTATCCCATGAAGGAGGAAGAAAGGAGAAAGCTGGCTGTCCGCACGCTGGCCTGCTCTGTGCTCCTTTCTGTGTGTTCTGGTGGGGCTTGGGGGCTGTGGCAAGTTATGTTTTAACAAGCATTTAGTCATGGCAGAATTTGGAAAATGAAAAGAGCAGAAGAGAGGTTCTGCAAAGGCATCTTTGTTGTTGTTGTTAAGGGAGTGATATGTACATCAGGCGTGCGCCATCCCTCCTGTGCATGTCAGTGTGCCATCCCTCCTGTGCATGTCAGCATGAGTGATCCCTCCTGTGCATGTCAGTGTGCGCCATCCCTCCTGTGCATGTCAGTGTGCCATCCCTCCTGTGCATGTCAGTGTGCGCCATCCCTCCTGTGCATG
>NW_021604565.1:4515082-4526919 GCF_004785775.1 Grammomys surdaster | reverse complement strand
TCCTGTGCATTTGCCTCGGCCTTTCTGGCTCCACAGTCCCGTTCCTCGCACAGGGTTTGCTCCACATTTACTGTCAACAATATTCACTTTTGCTGCTCCATCTGTGTAAGAAGAGGTCACTCGACTGCTGGAACTGGAAACATTTTTACTTCTTTACTTTCCATGTAGAAGAAGGCACAAGACTACATTGACTACAGAAGAATAAAGGATCTAAGTTGTAAGTCAAAGCAATGATCTCACCGGGGGTTACTAGTTTCCCGAACACTTCTGAAAAGTTTAACAATCACATGAAGCATACCTATTATTTAAATCCATCAGTTACTGCTAAATGGAATTAAAGCCAGGCTCTAATTTTTCTGAAGGAATCCAAGTGCTAGCATGAATTTACTGTACTCAGAAAACAGATTATATATTTACGTCTTAAGACACCAAGGGCATTACAACTCAAGAAAATACAATGTTTTTAAAGGGCAAACAGTATATGTAAAAATCAGCTTCTGTCCATGAGTATTTCACAAAAGTAGATGGCTGTTTCCTCTACAACTGTCAGTGCCCTGGAGAGAGGACCTGACAGGCCCTTCGGTCTGAGTACACTGTGAGTACTGCAGTGTGGTATACAATAAGATCTGTGAGTACTATACTAATGTCAGATGTTACAGCAGCAAGATTTTCCAGCACAAAACTTAGGTCCAGCCACTGGTTGGAAGATACGAGTCAGGATCCTATATAGATTGGCCCTATATAGGATGAGTCCTATATAAGTGGCCAGGTCCAAGAGGAGGCAAAGGCACCTATGGTTATATGTAAAACTTGATTTGTGCACCCTCTCTTCAGAGAATCGTCGGAAGTTGCCACCGATCCTTGTCTACCGCCTTCCAAAGCACAGTCAAGCTTGGAGGCCTTCAACACGAGCCAGACAGGGGGCTGAGGGGCGGCTCAGTCAGGAAAGTACAAGGTCCTCAGGACCTACGTCTGGACCCTCAGTGCTCACGTAAAATGCTGATTGTGGCCGCTCACACCTGCAACCCCAGCAGTGGGGTATCAGTCAGATCCCCAGATTGCTGCCCTGCCAGTCTAGCCAAATGAGTCAGCCCCCAGCTCAGTGAGAAACCCTTTGTCAAAATATTAGTTAGAGAGTATTTCAGGAAAGTTTCTAACAAACTCTGGCCTCCAAATGCAGGCACACACACATACACACACACACACACACACACACAGAGAGACACACACACACACTGTTTGAGCTCTTGCTTTTGAAAAGAATAAAGATTAATAGATTATCAGTTTAAAATGAGCAAATGCTTGTTTCCTTGCTAGATAACTGGCATTAGGTCCAGGCTTAAAGATTTTGGGCACAACACATGAACTCACAGAGACTGTGGGAGTATGCACAGGGCCTACATAGCTCTAAAGCCAGACTGTGTCTCATTACTGACAGGGGAAGTTGAAATGAGTTCCTAATCTTGAATTGATAATCCCTTAGAAAGTAAAATTTTCTCCAGTGGAGTCTTGCTGGGTATACAAGCCACACTTAAGGACAGGTCCCACACCCAGCACTTGTGGCCAATGATACTTTTGGAAAGTTTTTTTGATTTTTGTTTTGTTTCATGACTTTTCCCCTCTGCAGATGTTTTCCTTATATATTATGGTTTCTAATTTTATTTTTAATGGGTTTTCTGTGTACGTGGATATGTGTTCCCATATGAATGTGTTTCTTGGGCTTTTTCTTTGCCTCTTCTTTTTCACCCATTTAATTTTTCTGATTCTCGTTTGTTTTAATTTTATCTTATTTTATTACTTTTTGGGTGCTTGTTTATACTCTAATTAGAGAGAGAAAGAAAAAGCGCAGACTTGGGTGGATGAGTAAGTAGGAGGTGGGGGAGGGGAAACTGTAATTGGAATATATTGTATAAACAAAATCTACTAAAAAAGAAGACTTTGTGTATGAGCGAAAAGTTCCTTTCTAGCTGTTCTCCAGGGTAGTTTATCCCAAGTGTGGCCTTTTCGATGTGTGTTTTCAAGGATATAGGCATCTGTGTTTCAAGTTCACATGAAAGACAAAGATCAGTAAACGCCCCAAAAGCAAGAACTTCTAAAATGTTTAGCTATCAATTCATATGCCTGACATTTAAATTAATAGCTACAATTAACTCTACCTGAAAACCAAACTGCATACCAGATAGGAATGGTATTCTTGCAGGTTACTCTTATTTTCATTTTTTTTTTAACAACGAACTACAAGTTGATGACAAAATTTAAAAAATGAGAATTCCCAGCTTTCCATTTATGAGCAATAATCCATTGCCTTTAATAAAGCAACATATTTTGTCATCTTTCAGGAGACAAATGTTGTCTTTCCAGTATAAAATGAGTTTCTCATGGGAATCACATATAAAGAGACGCCATGGTACTTTCCAAAGGCCTTGGCTGCATCTCCCTGCTAATTTAATTTTCTTCCTTTTCCTGTTAATAGCTAGGCTTGATTTGGAGTAGGTATTCTATTCTACTGGAAACCAGTGAGCAAGTCTCCTAATGCTTCCAGCACTGATGCACCAAGGGCACTACTGTAGAGGTAAAAGATGGGCAGAAACCATCTTTCTTCTTCAAATCGGGAGTCACAAAGATTACAAGATTCAAAGGCAATAAACACTGCCTCTGATAAACAAAACCAACATTTTCTTTTGTTAACCTTAAAAGAGCCTAGAAAATTGTAACAGCTTCTCTGATCTCCAAAAGAATAGCATGATTCATACACATTCCAAATTATATCTATTTTGCATAAACTAAGTAGACTTGGTAGAAAAAGTTGGGTTCATTATTATGCAAAATACATCCATTAGCAGACAATGTAGTGATTATATTGCCAGACAGAACAAATTCAGACTCAGGCCATGTGCTAGAGCTGGGCAATGTGAAGAGGGTGAAGTTTCTCATAGGAGTATAGCAATAGTACCAGGACAGGAAGCCCTCAGGCTCACTGTCTGTCAGCGAGCAGAGCATGTGTCCGGCTGGCCTGTAGAGCCAGCAGTACTGTAGCAATTCAAGGATGGGTATGAGGCTCTTGTCCAAAGCCTTGATCTTGGAGCTGGAAGCTTTCTGGGACTCACTGACCTCAAGGGACTCCCACGCTAACAAAACAGAAAGTAGCTGCTGACCAGCAGCAGAATGCACAGTGCCTAGCACCATGAGGTCCCCAGCCAGGAAAGCCAGGGTAAAGCTCTGTCCTGCATTAGGTTGGGGGGACCCAGAAACAACATCTGCTGAAATGGATTCAGGGAAGGCCCAGAGGATGCAGAGAAGAAAGTATGTGGCTAGAAGGAATGTTTAGGAATGCCTCCTTGCTCCAGGCATTGCCCTGTACCCTGGGGACAACAGGTGACACAATGGTGAGGTCTCTGCTTTCTTCCTTGTAGGTAAGACTGACAAAAGACTGATTAGCACCCAGTTATCATCAGGTGGCTAAAGACAATTAAAAAGGAGAAGAAAGTGGGGTAGCATGGTTGCTGCTGGTGTTGTTGTTGAGGTTCCTAAGATATGGGTACTAGGGAAGGAACCATCTAGGGCGACACACACACACACACACACACACACACACACACACACAAATTTCCAGTATGTAGCACCATGTTTGATGGGAGGAAGGGGGCAGGCGGTCAACTAGCAAGCCGTGATCTGGTCTTGTTAGTCTGTTGTTCTTATCTGGTTTTGGTGTGTGCATTTGTGGCACACTTTCAAGTATTAAATGTATCAGATTTTATTAAGAGGTTCTAAAACAATAATTCAAAATGAGAAAATAGTAACTAGAATCTAGTCACTACTGTTTACTCAACAATGACATAGATGTTACCAAGGAGCCCACACTCCTCCTCAGTCACCATGTTTATTAACGGAGGCTCAAAACCACAAAACATTTCTTGTATTTGCTTCTTCTTACAAAAACAACCTGTTTGGTTCAATGATTTTCTGGCAATGTCTTTACCTCTACAAACACACTTTGTATTCTGTCTACTCAGCTGAGAACAAACCCACGGTGGTGGCAGCCTCTGGGGAGAAACAGCAAAGGACTGAGCTAATGATGACGTGCTGGACACACTTGGTCCATACGTTTCTTGGCTGCCTCATTATACTTGTTTTATTATTCACAGATTTTAGCCCCCATGGGAGGTGTTGGAAGTTTTGCTTTGTCGATGCTGGCTGATGTGTTGTCACCAGAGACAGGCTTAACCTTGTCTTTATCAGAAACATGTTGACATTGGTCAAGATTCCCCATGGCTGACCTCCTGACGAGTGAAGATCTACTTCTGACAGTATCAAAGGAGTGCTAGAGATTCATGCTGGGCAGTGTGCTATGCCATAGAGCATTGCTGGCATTTCTTTGAAATAGAACAAGTAATGGAGATGGGATGGTGAGGAGAAAGAGAAAAGGAAAGGATACATAAGTCGAGAAAGTATCCAGAACCGTCCTAAGTGTGAAGCTAAGCTTGATGATCAGCTGGGTAGGATCTAGATCATTGTGGGAACAAGCCTCTAGCTCTGTGTGTGAGTGTGAATGTGTGAGTGCTAATGTGTGAGTGTGTGCATGTGTGTATGCATTTGTATGTGTGTATATATATGCATGTGTGTGTAAGTGTGTGCATGTGTTTGTGTGTGTGTGCATGTGCATAAATGTGTGTGTATGCATGTGTGTGTGTATGTGCACATGTGCGTGAATGTGTGTGTACATGTGTGCGCATGTGTGTTTGTGAGTGTGTGCACATGTGTTTGTGAGTGTGTGTGCATGTGCCCATGTGTTCATGTGTGTGTGTGTATGTTTAGAGTAGGTTAACTGAGGCAGGAAGATCTTCTTTAATGCCAGTGGAGCATTCCTTGGGTTAGGAACCTGGACTGCCTACAGAGGAGAAAATGTTTGTGCAACAGAATTCCGTTCTCCGTGCTCTCTGACTGTGGATGCAGGTGTGCAGCTGTCTTGGGCTCCAGCTGCCTTCCTTCTTGGTGAACTATGCCCTGAAACCCTGAGCCACAGTAAAACCCCTGCTTCCTTGAGTGGCTTTTGTCACATGTTTTGTTATAGCAAGGACACAGGAAGAAGTGAAATTTCAAATCTAAAACAAACATCCTAAGGAGGGCTGGGTTGTCTCTCCTAGAGATGTCAGGTTGAGCATTTCAGTCTGTGTGGTTCTAGTAGACTCAGGTCCAGAAGAGCCTGCTGTCTGCCTTTTTGTACACTGATAAGGGGTTCTGGGACAGCTTTCCTCCCTAGAGGTAGGTAGGCTCATCGGAGAAGCTCTGTGCCAAGAGAAAAGAACTATGGGAAGTGGCTTTAGCTGCTGCTGGCCAGGTCTTTCCTTGGGCTGCCCATGGGCTGGCTCTAGCCCTTCTCCATTGAATGCCACTATCCTGGGACCTAAGACTCCAGGCTGAAAACTTGCTCTAAGTTTAGTCAGATGGAGTTGGAGGAGGCTCAAAGGAGAGATGGTCTTACAAAGCAGTATTTATGAGGCTTCCATGCATATTAATCCAGAGGCACTGCTCCCCTCATCCCCACACTCGCTGCAGAAGAACCCTTGGGCACAAGAGGACATCCGGATAAACTTTTTGTTGCCTGCAGAGTTGACTGAGGCACACACAAATAGGAAAGGCTCTTCTACAATTGAGTGACACATGGAAAGTACAAGAAACCACACTTCATCCCAGCAGTATAGAGTTCAACATCTTAGTGGGTTAGAAATTTGGGTGTGGTGGCTATTGTGATGTGACACATCTCCCTGTACTCTTTCCCAGGTTCATCTGTTGGCTGAGAGGGGCCCAAGGAGCGAAGGAGGCCCTAATGGAGCCGAGCTCAGAGCTGCGGAGAATGACCTCCTAGTTTATCCCTAGAGAAGTTTAGAATTAGTTTTTAAAAGGGCAAATGACAAGAATTAAGTAATATAGAGCAGACTGCTGAGGAATATTACTGACTTACCTAAAGTAGTGTAGCAAACAGCAAATAATCCTCAACACGATGGTAACGTTCTTAAATGCTTTTCCTTTTGTGTTTACACAGGTCACCCCTGGAGTGTCTTTGTGGGTAACTGGCCTTCCCGCTACAGGAGTTACATCCGCCATGACCTCCAAAATCAGCTCTGAGACTCTTCTCTTACTCATAAGGTAAGGTGCCCATTCATACTAGACATCAGGAGTTCAATGTGGGAAACTCTGGGACACGCACAATCTACACAGTGTCCAGGCTAAGGCACAAGCTGACATGATGGGGCAGAGAACAGCTACCGTCATGAGCTGAGATTTAAGGGAACAGTAACTTAGACCACCCTAACCTCAGGCAAGGGGCTAGAACCCTAGGACACCTGATACTGTCAAGACAAGGTGTGAGCTTCCCAGTCTCCACTCCCACGGTGTGTCTTCCTGATGCAGTTTCTAAGGGTTGCTGGCATCTGAGTTTCCAGATTGTTGAAATTGGAATAAAATGTATTCTTCCAGAGGGAATAATTCTCATCTCGCTACCCCTTCTATCCCATTCATTTCCTCTTTAAACACTGGTGAGTTACTCTGATGTGGAGACGAGCTGGGTGCACGAAAGACTACGGAAACCAAGATATGAGTGCTTGCTAGTTCACACGCAGGCGCTTACAGGATTTTAAACCAGCAACCTTCGTCCCAGAATCCAGGAACTTGCCTTAGGTCACACAGGGCAAGAAACAGATAAGGCCAGTGTCTACTTCACATGCATCTCCACCCAGCTCTACCATGTGGAGATAAAGAAAGAGTTCATAGAGAAACTACTGTCTGGAATTCTGTTATGACACTAGCCCTAAACCAACCAGTTTAGGATTCAGGGAAAATTTGACATGTAGTTTTTATAAATAAATTCAAAAGCCAAGTATTATATGACAAAAGGTAAACACTTTTAGCATGAATCTTAGTTACTTTTCTACTGCTATGGCAAAACCCCATGACCTATAGAAAGAAGGGTTTATTTGGGGCTTACAGAAGGAAGGGTTCAGGAAGTAGGAGTCAGTCACCATCACTGTATGGAGAAGCAGAGCAGCAAACATCAGGCTTGTTGCCTGGAGCAGGAGCTGAGGGCTCACATCTCAAACCACACCCGGAGGCAGAGGAAGCAAACGGGAGCACGGCCACACACGCTTAGCTTCTCCAAACAGTGTCAGCAACTGTAGACAACACATTCAAATGCCTGAGACTATGAGGGGCACCTCACTCAGACCATTGCAGTTCTGTAAGATGTATATGGTTTAGTCACACAGAGAGCCCTGTATATATTCCAACAAGCCAACCACTACATAAACGTCTATCGTGGACACATTTGTGCTGACTGCCTCCTGTGCAGCAAAGCCCTGCAGCCCCTGTACTGCAAGGCAGACTTACATGCCACAAGCAAGTGCGCTGACAGACCATGGATTTACACTGCCTTAACTCCTGTCTGACATCACCTCAGCTTTATGAATAAATAAATATGTGCTCTTGGGAAACACTGATGTGAGAGGAAAAGTCAATAGCCACCCAGATCTGAGCTCTGCATGTATCTTCAAGTCCATTGTGCCCTAAGCGTAAGACCATACGTGCTCCCTGCAACAGGGAGAGGACATGTATCTGCAGCAAGTAGCAGCTTCCCAGGCCCCAAGCACTGTGTCTCCTCTGTTCTCCTTACATGCAGCTGATCTCTCTAAAAGAGAGTTGGAAAGAGGAAAAAGCATGGGTTCAGGCAGTGCTGAAGCCTTGACTACTGCAACTCCGCCTTCTGAGGATCTCAGTAGTCACTGTGTAATTCTCCTGTGTTTGTGAAAGTTTTCTTTTCCCCCACAGGAGTATTTAAAGTCTGTGTGGGCTTAGGGGAAACTGTCAGGAGACTATTAACCAACTTGGCAATAGTGGTACCCTGGATGATGTGTGAACCAAGAAATTTAAAAAAATTCCCAACTATCTGAAGTGAATAGACATATTTTCTTGTGATTTAGAATATAATATAGGAGAAAAGAAAAAAAAAAGGTTAATGAGACTGACTGCAAAGTCTTCTGCTGACTGTTACCCAGGGACAGCAGGTAATTTACTGATTTAGATTCCTGGCCAAACCTTTCTTGCTGCTTTTGGATGCTTTTCAAGATACAGGCAGGTTGCTATTAAAATGAACTGCTCTCAAAAGTAAAGCTAACAGTGTATGCTGATATTAACCTCAAGTTTCTCAGCCAAAGGCCAAACTTCAGAGAGAAGCCAGGAGGAGCCGTCATTTCCTCAGCTCTGCAGCAGAAGCAAAGCAGTGGGAGCAGTTGTTGAAGGTCTGTGGTGCCCTACAGTAACCTTTGACTACAAAGTCACTTCAGAGGGTCTAGGCTCTTGCCTACAATTGAATGAATTAAAAAAGAATACCATTATCTCTCCCTCGCTCCTCAAATAAGCAGCTCATCGCTGTGTTAACTGTGGCTTCTCATGAAATACAGTGTTGCTTTGGACTGAGAGCCCACACCTCCCTGGGAAGTAATGATTCTGTCTTCTCAGAGCTGGGGGACAGGAAACACACCTGAACATGTGATGCACATACCCAAAGCATGGGCACAGCGGAAGCCTGCAAATGGGTTGGGGCAATTGAAATGTGTACTCCCAAATTAAACATTACAGAATAGGCCGCCGTCATCAAGAGAGGTGATAAAGACCCAGGCTGAGCCTTTTCCCATGTGGAAACCATACCATATTTCAAGTTTAGAAAGAATGTAGCCAACATTGTAGCACTGATATCAGCAGAAGAGTGAAGGACCTTGGACAGGTTTTGCTGTTACTTCCTTAAAACATGGACATGAAAAACAAAAAGAGAAAACAAAGCTACATTGTTGAGAAGATGCCTGTGTGAGGTCAGAGGGACAGCACAGGCTGGGGTCAGTCTCTTTCCATGAATGCCTTTTCTTTATTAGTGTTGAAAATGCTTCATTCATAGAAACCTGAATGGTCCACACAGTAACTAGATGTTGTAGGTACAAAGATAGGATTAGAACCTTGCCTTCCAGCTCAGCACCCATAGGAAGGTCATATAGAGGTGACTAGCAGCAGCAGGGCGTGACTGGAGATGCAGCTAATCAACTATATGGATCCTGTGGGACCTAGAGGATCAAAGAGGGCTTCTCATGGGAGATGGAAACTGAGGCGCGTCTAAAAAAGGCTCCAGAATTAATGAAGAACTAAAGGGCCAGAACATTCTCAGAAGTGAGAACAGTGTACATTGAGTCTTACATGTTTGTCTTGAAGCATGACATTCTAGAACACTTTAAGAAATCCAGCCCTGGAACTGAGTGGTGGTGGTTTATCCCCTTTTTAATTCTAGCACCTGGAGGCAGAGGCAGGCAGATCTCTGAGTTTGAGGCCAGCCTAGTCTACAGAGTGAGTTCTAGGATAGCCAGGGATACATATAGAAACCCTGTCTTGAAAAACCAAAATGGAAGAAATCCAACCCCATGAAGCAGGGTAAAGCATGCTGGAGGGCTGTCCAAGGCAGGGCCACAGGGCTGCATGGTCAGGTGTCTGGGTCAGTTCTTCAGGTTACAAAGGCACAGGGGTCACAGTGTGAGAACCATGAGAAGGGTCCTCAGTCAGGGAGAGTCACTCTGAAAGAAGCTACAGAAAGTTGATTTCAGACCTGATCTGTACATATATGTGCATGCATGAAGGCCAGGAACAAAGCATTGACCTGTGGCAACAGAGGAATCGAAGGTCAGAAAGACACTAGGAATAGTAGTGACAGCAAATACGTGACCCTCTAAGCACCAGCATCCTGAAACTTTTGCATTATTCTCTTCAATCCAGAATCTGGTGTGGACTGAATGGGGAGGAGCTACACCCGGGCAGACATTCCTGGCTTGAGTCAACAGGGGTGCCATTAATCTGAATGTTGATTCTAGGAAAAGCAATGAGCTGCAAGCAGAGGACAGCCAGGAGAGAGAGGAGAGAGCCAGGAGAGGAGAGAAGAGGAGAGAGCCGGGAGAGAAAGGAGAGAGCCAGGAGAGAAAGGAGAGAGCCAGGAGAGAAAGGAGAGAGCCAGGAGAGAGAGGAGAGAGCCAGGAGAGAGAGGAGAGAGCCAGGAGAGAAGAGGAGAGAGCCAGGTGCGGGAGGCGATTTCACTGTACACCTGGTCATTTGAAGAGTTGCCTGAGACACATAGATAGGGATTATCAGAAACTGGGGACAGGAATCTGATACTACAGAGAACAAACTGCGAATTCACATTAATTTAGAAAGAAAAACAATAAACAGAAAACTCTCTTCACTGAAAAGCCTGAGAGTCGGCCAGTGGGCACAAAAGGAGCAGACAGTGCTCTGTAGACACTGGGGCCTGTGAGTGTACTAGAGATGCATCCGATGTCTACTCCAAACTGCATGCTTCCCTGTTAAAGACTACTGGTCCCCTGACTGGAGAATGTCCTGCACTTCAGGTCACTAGTAAATGTGCAAGGCAAGGTGCTCTAGAGGAAACAGGGCTATAGTAAAAGTATTTAACCCCTGAATCAAGGTTCTTGTCAAATGTTGGGAGACCAGAGGAAGGCATTTATGGGGCGCAGATAATCAGCTATTAACACATAGATTCTTTAGCATCAGTTAACAAAACACACCACACACACACACACACACACATACACACACACACACACACCCCGGAAAAAACTCAAACAAACAACAACAACAACAAAACCAAACCAATGATCCAGCTCTCCTAACAGCAAAGACTTAACTCTGAATTTCTCAACAGGCATAAGATTTCAATAAAAGACAATGGTTTAGTTTTACCAAGTTCATTCTGTGAGGGGTTGGGAAAACACAGACCAGATGGACCCTTTTCTCTGTGAGCAGAAAGGCACAGTAAATGGTGTGTAATGGGATCAGGCCAGGAAGGCCAGGACACTTGAGATTTCTAAATCTTTTAAATGGGGTGAAATGACACTTTAAAGTCCAGGATTCATTTTAAAAAGTGATAATCTTACAGTAATCCAATTGCTAAGATCAAACATAAAATGTCTTTGTGTTGACTTGTCATTTGCATAGGCTCAATAATTTCACTCTGGATTTGATTCTGTTGACATGCCAGTCCAAGCCCAGACCACTCTGGGATTTCTGATGTAACTGGTACCCTTGCTGATCACGATCACAGTAAACATAGCCTCATGGTCCTGATGATGGCAGTGGTTGGGAGAGCTGTGTACACTGCTCGTCCTCCACAGAGCTCAAGAGTCCAGTTAGTATTCGCATCTCAGGATGAAGAAAGAGACGGAGATGGGGTAGCACTGGCCTTCCATAGAGGTCTCGAGAAGCAGAGTGAGGACTGAAGCACCATGTTGTAGGAACTGTACCTGCTGGTGTCTCGGACTCTTGTCTTTGGATAGGAAGTGTCCCATGTGTTAGAAGCCTGGTGGACAGCTGGTGGGGCTTATGGGAGGTGATTGAATTGTTAGGGCTGAATTCCATCAATAGATTCAGCAGTGATGGGTTCAGCCTGAGCGGAGGAGGGGCCCAGAGGAAGTGGGCTGCTGGGGATGCCTCGAAAGGCTGTACCTTGTCCTTACACACTCCCTCCCTGGCTCTCTGTTTCTGACAGCGAGGAGGGAGCAGCTTGGCCCACCATACCCTTCAATCTGCCTCACCATGGGCCCAAGAGTGACGACACTTCTGACCCAACTGTGACCCCAAACAGACCTCTCTTGCCATTTCTATCAGATTTTCTTAGAGCAACATTAAACAGACGAGTTGCAGCTGCCCCTGTGGCACAGAAGTCATGGTGTGACATCTAAGGTGGAACTAGCCCACTCCTGGCTGTAGCCGCACATCTGCATGTGCAGTCTAGC
>NW_021604565.1:4513568-4515072 GCF_004785775.1 Grammomys surdaster | reverse complement strand
ATGTGCAGGGTAACTAGATACAGAGTTACATTAGAAGCAAGCATGAATGCAGGGTAACTAGATACAGAGTTACATTAGAAGCAAGCATGAATGATCAATATTAGAGATGATGATGTAATGAATAAATGAATAAAGATCCTGAACTCACCAATTCCCAGCTCTGAAGTTGTGTTCCACTGTTGAAATCAGAGAAGGACTCAGTGTGTTCTAGAAAGGTACAAGAGGAAAATATTATTAAATTTCTTATTGGACTAAAACTGAAAGATATGAATAAAAAAGTTATTGCCTTCTCCTTTACTTATTAAATATGATGCAGTAAAGGAGGGAATTGATCAGTAAACTTAAAACTGTAGCATTTTAGTTCTACATAAAAAGGAGTCCTAAAGACGAACGTTGTGGTTCTGAGCACTTGTTCTTGCAGAAGACCTGAGTTCAGTTCTGAGCAAAGACATGGATGGCAGTAACTCACAGCTGTCCTTAACTTCAGTGCCAGGCAATCAGAGCCCTCTTATGACCTTCAAGAGCACCAGTCCTGCATGTGGTACATGTATATACATACACATAACACAAACCAATCTAAATAAACAATCTTATAGAGTGCTCTCTGTATAAGATAAATATACACATGTACATAATGTACATATTACTGTCAGAAGCCATAATAGGACAAGCTAATAATTAGCAGTTGATCATCCTGAAATGCTTGCCTCGGATTATTATCTGCGACAAGTGTGCCACATTCAGCAAGGCTATGTTGGACATATTTTAGGAAAGATCCTGCTATTAATATGCTTTTCCTATTATTATTAAACATATATAAGAATCACTAAGCAATAGCACTCCCCTTTGGAGCAGATCTCTGCAGACCCACAAAGATGTACTGTCTTGTTGTGTTGCTATATAGACAAATAGACAACTTCTTAAGTCTTAATGATGATCCTATAAGAATTCCTAAAATTATATCAATGATTATTAAGCTCTTTTATAATGGGACTGGTATTATGTCCCTTTCTGATAGTCAAAACTGCTATGAGAACTCTGCCAGTCTCCCAAGTGTCATCAGTTAACAGCACTTAGATAGTAACCAGACTCTCTCCTGCTCAGAGCACATTCCAAGGCGGTTGTAAAACAATTAACCAAAGTTCACTAAAAGGGAACTCACGGTTTATTATAGGTGCTAGGACAGAAGAGAAAATATTGCCTGGGTTTATCTATACAAAACTTCACTAATTTCTTAGTTATAGTTTTAAACCTTCAATGAACCTGTGGAGCTAGACAAGTGATGGATATTTAGTCAGATAATTACTCCTAATGGATATGCATGTAAACATTCTCTGTTGTAAACTTCGATTTCAATTTATGATTTGAATTTTCGTGTGAAATTGTAATGAACTTTGTAACATGTGATCAGGTACTCCGAATGATGTATAAGACAAAGGGACGTTCGTTATTGACTCGCCTCCTCATCTCACTTCACTTCTTTCTCTCTCTCACTTTCTCTCTC
>NW_021604565.1:4503039-4513468 GCF_004785775.1 Grammomys surdaster | reverse complement strand
GCCTCCTCATCTCACTTCACTTCTTTCTCTCTCTCACTTTCTCTCTCACTTTCTCTCTCTCTCTCTCTCTCTCTCTCTCTCTCTCTCTCTCTCTCTCTCTCTCTCTCTCTCCCCCTCCCTCTTCCTCTCCCTCTCTCTCTCTCTCCCTTCTTCCTTCTTCCCTGCTTAGAATCTCTCCACTTAGAATTTTTCCTTTGTTAGAATTTTTTCCTTTTCCCCACTTAGAACCTTTCCACTTTTCCCCTTAGATAGCTTTCATAGGAAACTTATTACACTTAGCAATAAACTACAATAACTTCTTTAAGTGCCTTTTCTTCCTGCGACCTCAAACCAATAGACCTAAGTTAGAGCCTGGCAGTGCCTGCAGAGAGAGTACTAAGGATATCTGCCTAACTCTCTGCTGTCCTGGGCTGAGGTATTAAGTGCCAGAAACTGCAGTTTCTGGACAGAGGATACCAGAGGGCAGGCCAGCTAGCTACAGTAGCCTAACCCTAGGTCTTACCCACTGCCGACGCTCTCCCCATTCCCCTCAGCTGCCTCAAGAAGAACCAACCAGAGGAGAAGAAAGAAAATCACCTTCTCCTCCCACCAAGCTGGGGATGGCTCCCGGCATATTACTATCCATGTAAGTAAATAGACATGATGCTGCACACATATGATATTTAATTATGTCTCTGCCATATTTGATTCATTGCTGCCTTCCTCCTCTTCCCAACCCACAGATTCTTACAGTAGGCATGTGTTATCATGTATCACATACGTAACCACAGACCTGTGAGATGGGCAAAGTACTACAGACAAGGCAGCTATATACCAGAGGGGGGTGGGGAGGGAGAGGGAGAGAACATGAAATGAAAGAGTGAGAACCATGTGCTAATTGCTAGCAGGGATCTTGCCATGCTATTTCTTCCTTCAACTTGAAATACACTATAATTCAACCCAGTGCCTTACGGCTTATTAACAGTAAGATTTTATCCCTTATAAAGGTCCCTTCCTGCAAGAGATGTGACTAAAATTTGAGAAATTTAATCTCAAATCTAAAATTCTGCTTTTGTAGGATGGTTCTTAGGCAGCCTTAGGTTTGTGGCATAAAAGGTAGACCCCTGGGGAGTGGGGAGGAGTGAGAGCTGTGGAGCTCCCTTGGAGGACAGAACCTCTTCTATGCTTTCAATTTGTTTCTGTTTTGGTAAAGTTTAAAAAGGGAAGGATGAAATTGTTCCTTAGAAAGAAGCGATAAGGAAAGCAAAGTCAAAGTGGGCAAAGAGCTGCCCAGGTGAGACCCTGCCCAGGTGGGAACCTGCCCAGGTGAGACCCTGCCCATGTGAGACCCTGCCCATGTGGGACCCTGCCCAGGTGAGACCCTGCCCATGTGGGACTGTGCACATGTGAGACCCTGCCCAGGTGAGACCCTGCCCATGTGGGACCCTGCTCAGGTGAGACCCTGACCATGTGAGACCCTGCTCATGTGAGACCCTGCCCATGTGGGACCCTGCCCATGTGGGACCCTGCCCATGTGAGACCCTGCCCATATGAGACCCTGCCCA
Source organism: Grammomys surdaster (assembly GCF_004785775.1). Taxonomy (NCBI): domain Eukaryota; kingdom Metazoa; phylum Chordata; class Mammalia; order Rodentia; family Muridae; genus Grammomys; species Grammomys surdaster. Next base: position 4,511,924 of record NW_021604565.1, on the reverse strand, counting down.
TGTGAGACCCTGCCCATATGGGACCCTGCCCAGGTGAGATCCTGTCTAGGTAAGACCCTGCGGGGACCAGAGCTGAGTGATGGCAAAGAGACCCAGTGGTGCTCACCCGAGGGAGGTGATGGTCCTTCCATGAGTTGCCCAGGAGAGACTCTGGGGATCAGTAAGGTCAGAGCTTGCCACCACATCCTAGTTCAAGCCCTGGCCATGAGATTTGAGAGCCCTTGGTTGTGTATACCAAGAGAAAGGACAGTAGAAGATAAGAGAAAGTTGTTCAGCAGGAGAGGCAAGAGAAGGTAGCAGCCACGCCTGCTGCTTCTGCTTACAGGCTGAAGCCGAGGAGAGGTCACAGAAACTCCTCTTGGCCATTGCTGGGGAAACTCCCAACCCAGAACTACTCAGGGCACACCTCAGTGACACTGAGGCTTCTGGAAGGTTTCCACACCAACCAGAAAACCATCATTTTAACAGGAGAGGGAATCTCAAGTTCTGAAGACAGCATCAGACACAAGAACTTGGGAATAATGCCAGTGCAAAGTGGACATGACCCAGGGAGCCCTGCCTGCTGACTTACCACACTAGCGTAGAACAGATTGTCCCACCCCAGCCTGCCTCTGACCCACCGCAGCCTCCCTCAAGCTACCCTGTCCACTGCCCTCTCACAGATACTGCTGAAAACACACCATGGAAGACTCGACTAGTAACCTAGTTCCAGATGTCCAGGTCCCATTAGAGAACGCACTGAACAGGCACACTCAAGCTTATAAAACAAACATGACTGTGTGTACACAGTCACAGACTAAGCCCAATACAGTAACTGTGAGGGAATTCAATAAAGGTCATCCAGACCCTCATCTTGTCCCCCCCAAAAAAAGAAGCACTGGGGTTAAGTGAAGGCATAAGTCAAGGATACTAAGAAGACACAAACCATTCCACTCAAACACTAATGAGTTCAGTTTTCTCAGCAGCACATGCAACTTTTTCCCAAAGAAGCCATGTTTCAGGATACAAAGAAATCCTTAACAATTACAGGGAAATTCAAATAACATTCTGTATTGCATCTCACTATGATAGAATAAAGCAAGATATCCACAGTAAGAGAAACTACAGAAAACACGCAAATTCAAGGGCATCAAACAATCCACTATTGGATAATGAATGGCCCACTGAAGAAATCAAAAAGGAAATTAAAAAAATCTCTAAAATGTGTATGAACACCAAATCTATGAGACAGAATGGAGGCAGCTGTAAGTAAGTCTCCAGTGCTTGGTGCCTGTGTCAGAAGTTTTAAGAGGGCTCAAATAAACAACTGAGAGAGGTACCTTAGGGTCCTGAAAAACAAGAATAACCCAATGCAGGAGATGGGAAGAAATAATTAAGATCAGGGTAGAAATTAATGAAATATAAGCAAGAACAATACGAGGAACCAATGAAATGAAAAGTTAGTTCTTTAAATAGGCAAACAAGATTGACAGTCAACTTAACTAAGAAAATATGTCCAAAGCAAGAAAACTAGACATGAACGAGGGACACTACTATACACGACAATGAAATTCAGAAACCATGAGGACAGACTATAAAAACTGTGCTACACTACATTGGAAATTGAATTTTTAGATACATATGGTTTACCAAAATTAAACTAAGATGAAATAATTTAGAGAGATTTATAGCCAACAGTAAGACTGAAGCAGGGATATGAAGATTCCTAACTAAACATAGCCCAGGGCTGTATGCAGTCACAACAGAGTTCTATCAGCATTTCACAGGAGAACCAACACCATTGCTATTTAAAGCATCCCCCAGAACATGAAAGGAAAGAATGCTTCCAAAGTCTTTTTAGAAAGTCAGTACTAACCTAATACTAAAACTCAGACAACAACAACAACAACAACAACGAAGAAAATTTCAGGCATATCTCCCTGATAAACACAGATACAAAAACTTCCAATAAAATACTGGCAAACACCAAAACGATCATTCATTGTGATCCAGTGGGCTTCATTCTAGCAAGGCAGAGATTCTCTGACATATATATGTCAATAAATGTAATCCATCATTTACGTGGACTCAGAGATAGTGATCAATCATTTCATCAGATGCAGAGGAGGCTTCAACAAAATCCAGTATCTCTTCCTGATAAAAGTCAGAGAGAAACTAGGAATGGAGAAAGCCTACCATAGCATAAAAGGGCCACCTATCAAAAACCTATAGCCAACGTTATTAGGGTGATATTTTTATGCACTGTATAAAGACTGTCTCTGTATTATACAAACTCAGATTTCTGAACCTGCAGAGATGTGATCATATGTGACCTTGCATGACCTGTCTCAGTGCTTTGCAAACATTCCCTCTCTCAGATTCTGTTGGCTAATAGCCAAGCAGTAAAGATAGGAAGGCAGGACTTCCAGGCAGAGATAGGAACTCAGGGGAGATCTCACATGGGGAGATGCAGTGGAACATGAAAGAAGCAGCAGGCTGGGAAGGAAGGAGAGGTAACTAACCAGCCATGTGGCAAACTTAGGTAGGTGTAAGTGGGATAACTGAGTTATAAGCTAGTCGGGAACAAGCCTAGCTTAAGGTTTAGGCATTCATAAATAAATGTAAGTCAGCATGTCATTATTTGCAAGCTGGTGCCCCACAAAATCCCACAATGCAACATCATACTAAATGGGGAAAACCCTAATGCATCACCTAAGACTAGTAGGAAGTCAAGGTTGTCCAATCTCTCCATTTCTAGTCAACAGACATCTTAAGGTTTCAGCTGCAGCAGTAAGACAAGAGAAGGAAGTACTGTCATATAAATAGGAAAAGAAGTAAATCAGTGTATCCTTGTATACAGATGATATGATCCTACCCATACGAGACTTTAAAGATTCCACAGAAAACTACTAAAGCTGATAAACACTTCCAGAAAGATGGCAGTATAAAAATTAATGTACAATAACCAGTAGCCTTTTTTATATATCAATGGCAAAAATACTGAAAAAGAAATTAAGAAAATAACCCTATTTACAATAGCTATCAAGAAAAAAAACTTTGAAATCAACATAAGCAAGGTAAGAAAGACCTTTAGGATGAAAATGTTGATACAGAAGGAGGAAAAAGAGGAACACACTAGAAGACAGAAAGACCTTACATACTACTGGATCAGAAGAAAAACTACTGTGGAAACAGCCCCTCTACCAAGAACAATCTATTAATTTCAATGAAACCTCAACCAAAATTGCAGGAACATTCTTCACAGATATATACAAACTTTAAATTTATATGGAAGCACAAAAGTTCAATGCTAGCTAAAATAATTCTCAACAAAAAGAATACTGCAGGAGATAGCACACTGAATTTCAACTATTACTACAGAGTCATAAAGACAGAATGGATCTGGCACAAGCAGACACAGGTCATGGAAAAGAAGAGAGGACCCACATACATGTCCACATAATTACAGTCACCTAATTTTAGACAACAATGCCAAAAATATGCATCTGAGAAAAGTTAGTGTCTTCAACAAATGGTGCTGGAAAACCTGGACATCAACATGTTGTACAACAAAACAAACCCAACAACAAACAAAAAACTAGATCCCTGTGTTTCATTTTACACAAGACTCAATTCAGATAGATCAAAGGCCTCAGTGATGCCTCAGATGCATCTCAATGCTGAGGCACAGGGTAGGGCTTCCTGAACAGCTCTCGTGGCATAGGACATCACACCAACTCTTTTTTTTTTACTTTGGAGAAACCATTTAAAATAGTTTTTATTCTATTTTTTATTGGATGTTTTATTTACATTTCATGTTATCTCCTTACCCCATCACCCACCCACCCAGGAGCCCCCTATCCCCTCACCCCTCCTCCTGCTTCTCTGCAGATGTACCCCTACATACTCCCCCCACTCCCACCTCCCCACCCTCAAATTCCCACCCCCTGGGGCGTCCAGCCTTCATGAGACCAAGGATCTCTTTTCCTACCTATGGCCGACATGGCCTTCCACTCTTACATATTCAGCTGGAGCCATGGGTCCCTCCCTATGTGCTCCCAGGCTGGTGGTTAAGACCCTGGGAGCTCTGGTTGGTTGGTATTGTTGCTCTCCTCATGGGGCCGCAAACCCTTTCAGCTCTAACAGTCTTCACTCTAACTCCTCCATTGGGAACCCCATGATCAGTTCAATGGCTAGCTGTGAGCATCTGCCTCTGAATATGTCAGACTCTGGCAGATCTCTAAGGAGACATCCATATCAGGCTCTTATCAGCATGCACTTCCTGACTTCCACATCAGCATCTACCTTTGGTGACTGCACATGGGATGGACACTCAGGTGGAATGGTCTTCAGACAGCCCCTCCTTCAGTTTCTGTCCCTCACTTTGTCTCCATATTTGCTCCCTTGGGTATTTTGTTACTCCTTCTAAGAAGGACCGAATCACCCCCACTTGGTCTTCCTTCTTCATGAGCTTCATGCGGCCTGTGAGTTGAATCTTCACACCAACTCTTGACATGTGGATCTCATGAGACTGATGCTTCTGTATAGCAAAGGAAATGAGTAACTGAATGAAGAGGCACCCCACAGGGTGGGAGAGATATTTCTAGCTCTGTATCTGATAGAGGATTAGTATCTGGAACACATAAGGAACCCAAATAACCAAACTCCAAAATACAAATGACCCAAATTAAAAAAAAAAACCAGACTATGTAGCTAAACAAAGAGTTCTCAACAGAAGAGTTCCATACTCATAGCCATCCTGGAATACATAGTAGAACTACTTTAAGATTTCGTGTCATCCCAGTCAGAACAGCTGTAATCCAGGATAGAAATGAGAAGACTGCTAGTATGGATATGAAGATATAGACCCTTTGTATACTGCTGACGGAAGTGTAAATCAGTACAATCACGCTGGAAATCAGTCTTGAAGGTTCCTTAAAAACTGAAAACAGGACTACTACATGACCCACTCTTGCCACTCTGGGCATAGGGATTTATATCCTAATACAGAGACATGCATATCCATGGTTACTGACGCTCTGTTCACAATAGCTAGGAAAGGGAATCAGCCTAGATGTCCATCAACTGATCAATGGATTATGAACATGTGGACCATAGAGCAGAATCCACGTCAGCTATAAAGAATACAAAATCATGAAGATTTCAGGTAAATAGACGAAACTGGAAAAATTCCTCAAGTGAGATAACAGAGGCCCAGAAAGGCAAACACCACACGATCTGTCTCATGTGTAGACCCTTTCCTTGGCCTTTTAGTTTGGTGTATGTAGTTAGCTGTACCTTCAGAAACCAGGAAACTAGAAAGGGGCAGGCAGCGGGGAAAGTATTACCTTAGGGGAAGGAAGCATGAGGTGGAGATGGGGTGGGGGGTGAGGAGTTGAATGGCGCAGGCTGGGGGGAGCTGGCATACAGGTAATTTAATACAGAGAGAGAATACTGGGGGTGGGGAGGTTGAATCAGATGGCAGATAGGGAAGCTAACGGGGTCACAGGGTAGGGCGACAATCAAACGAAGCAGGTATGAGAAAGCTACATGAAAACCTATTACCTTGTAACTCAATGGAAACCATCGGGGAGAGTTGGATTTAGTTATGCTCAGCTGGCTAGCAGTTTCCTGGGATCTCTGTCTTTGCCTTCCACGATGTACTCACGCATGTGCACTGCTGAGCAAAGCCTTTACATTAGCCTGGGGATATGACGTTAGGTTCCCAGGCTTAAATGGCAGGCACCTTACCCACAGAGTCATCTCCCTAGCACCCAAATTGTTCCTCAAAGAAGCTAAACAAATGCTGTAGAAATGAGGACCTTATAAAACACTTGCCACTAAGCTGGAATCTAAGTTCGCTTATAAAGGCTGGCCGTTCTTGGAAGCTAAAGGGTATTACATTGTACTGTAAGCTCACCCCAATTCCATCCATGGTCTGCCTCGTTGTTCTCAATACTTTCCTTTGTCTAGAGCCCATTGAAGGAATAACCTACATACATTGCTGTAAAATGTATGCTCAAACAGGACTTTTCAGTCTATGTTCTGCTGGCAATAAGGATGGATAGGTTTTTGTTTTGAGGGAACGAGTAACTTTTACACCAATATGGGATAATATGTGACAATCAAAAACATTTCCCAGTCTTTGACAAGTGTCCCACATGAGACAAAGTCGCCCTAAGTTGAAAACTGTAAGTTCCAAATGAGTCCATACGTACTCACTACTTCTGTCCTAATGTCTGTCTTACAGCGAAAGACTGTGTGAGTAGGACCCTCAGGGAGGGCACAGACAGAGGAGTGAGTGGTCCGCTGTGAGGCCAGTGGTCTTACTGCAACATCTTACTCAGTACCTGTGTTTCCTGCTGGAGTGAAGCTTGCTTAATACTTTGAGAGGTAATGAGTTAGTACGTGGTAAGGATATGCAAATGACATGGCAATGAAATACAAAACTTTGGAGTACACTAAAAGTAAGCATGGCCACAACTTCCGTGAGCATCAGGCTTCTTCACCTTTAGTGACTAAATGCCTAACCTTTTGTCCATAGAAGTGAGTGGTAGAATGGATTCTTAATGGAAGGCCTTGTATTTTGTGACTTTGGTCATTGCCATCTTAGAGACAGACAGTTGCTCTCATGCTGGAGGACCACAGGAGTCAGAGGCCAGGCCAGAATCATCAGATGCTGACTGCTCTCTGTTGTGTCCCATGAGAGAGCAATGCTCCCGAGCCCAGAGCAATGAGGCTGACTCAATTCTCCCTTCTAACTGAGACAAAGGACAGAAAGTGTAGAATAGAGTTTGAATAGAGTTTAATTTTTTTTTTTTTTTTTTAGAGTTTAATTTTGGTCATTCATTTTTAGTCCTAATTTTCAAAGGGCCTGGTAGGCTCAACAGTTTTACTAAACAGCATTTTTAGATTCAGACAAGTGCCCGTGCAGGGGCATTTCTTAGCCCTAGCTATCGAAAAGGTTAAGAGGGGCTTTAAAATATCTTTATTTACATATGCTTTTTCTAATTCTGTTCTAAGCTAATCCCATTTTAATAACTCTGCAAATATTTTAAATATCTTCATACACCTGTCACTGTGGCACCTGGAGTTTTGATATTGATGAAAACAGACTAATTTTCCTGTCCCCGTGGAGCCCAGCGGTAGAGAAGAGGCTGAGCACCCACCTGGCAGAGTAACTGCGACGCTCACTGAAGGAATGCAAGCTTTAGGAGCACGGCGAGGTGGATATGACAACAGGCGTGAGAGTCAGGAAAGACTTCATGGACAGGACACTGGCTGAAAGGCTAGGACACAATGGCGGAGTCAGAAACCAGGCTATCTATCAGCTGATATGAGGAGGGAGAAGTAAGGATGTAAGGTCTAGAGACGGTGAGATACGTAGCAGAAATAACTTACTCACAGGAGGAAGCCTTCATTTGACTCACAGTTTCACAGGGATTGCGGGTCATCATGGTGGGGAAGGCAAGGAGTTGGTTTTTTTTTTTTTTGGTAGGGCATGAGGTAGGACAGCTTCTCATACTGATGGATCACAGGAGAGCAGAGAGCTGAACTATGGCCAGCGCCTGGCTAAAACTCCCAAGGGCCTGTCCCTAGTGCCCTGTTTGTACCAGCCAGGTTCCATCCCTTAAACACTTCACAGCTTCCCAAAAAAGTACCCACACTGGTGAGTAAGCCGTACAGACTTGAGCCTACGGGGACTTAGATTCAACCTGTGACAACATGACTAGCTGGCAGTAACACAGGAGAACAAGGTCTGTTCTGGCTACTGCAGTGAACAGGAGTCCTGTTAGCATGGCGATGTAGGCTCTCTCAGCCCTACCTAGAGCAGAAGTGATGGGATTGAATCAGGAAGAAATTGGAGCTTTACCAGGCGAGTTTAAAGAAGAAAGGGGGAACGTCTGAGCAAAGACTTAGGCTGGATGCCAAGAGTGATTTCAAAGAGACACCATGAGCTCCAGTTCAGCATGCAGGAAGGAGCTGTAGGAGAAAGAGAGTGAAGGGCCAGCAGTAGGAGGAACAGAGGTAAGGAGGACAGGAGTGGTAACAGAGAACAGCTCAGGGAGAAACTGGGTTAGACACTTCCTACTCAAAAGACAGTCTCTGAACCGGCAGCGTCAGCAATACCTAGGGGCTTTTTAGAAATGAAGGTCTCAGGTCCATAGGGTCTGCATTTTAATACTGTCACAGGTGATTCAAGTACACAATAAATCTGAGGAAGAACTAATTGTCTTAATTACTGTTATATTCAATCCAAGGTGGACGAATCTTTCCTTGCATAGAAACAGTAACAGTTCAGATGGTGTGTGAGCAGGTTTGAGGTGATGGCCCTCCTGCGGCCTGGCTCAGAGTTGGCCCCTATGGTTCATTTGAGTTTTTAGAACATTCATCAGTCTGCCTCACACCCTCGGTCTGCAGTCTTTATGCCCTAATAACACGAGTGGGGTGCTCAGCACCGCTCCTACCCTTGCTTTCCTCCCTGGCGGCAGGTGGAGGGCATCTTTTGCTTCCCAAGACCACAGTCCAGATCCGCTCCTCTGTTCTCCTTACCTATCCACGAGGGTTAGCTGGATGCGGAGCGTCCTCAGTCATGTCTGCACAACTCTGGATACTCAGAGAGCCAATAAGAGATATTGGGGCAAAGAAGATGGAACTGTCATTTACACCTTTTTAAGATTTAGCTTTCCAATTCAATACTCATTTATGGTTTCGTACCTTCCTTAATATGAGTAGCTGTCTTCACACTTTATTGTTAGTTTTATGTGTATATATGTATTTACCAGGGAAACAACAGCTTCACGTGACAATACAGAACGAGTGAGACTGAGCCTAACTAATATGAGTAGCTGTCTTCACACTTTATTGTTAGTTTTATGTATATATATGTATTTACCAGGGAAACA
>NW_021604565.1:4482862-4503029 GCF_004785775.1 Grammomys surdaster | reverse complement strand
TTCACACTTTGTTGTTAGTTTTATGTATATATATGTATTCACCAGGGAAACAACAGCTTCACGTGACAATACAGAACGAGTGAGACTGAGCCTAACTAATATGAGTAGCTGTCTTCACACTTTATTGTTAGTTTTATGTATATATATGTATTTACCAGGGAAACAACAGCTGCATGTGACAATACAGAACGAATGAGACTGGGCCTAACTAATGGAGGCTTTGTCCCCACAGCGGCTTTATTTCTAATAAGCAGCGGGACATTTTATTAACCCAGGCACAACCTCGCGCACAAAGACCTGCATACAAAGCAAGAGAAAAACACAAATGTGGAGTCTTTCCTTCTATTTTTTCCCTCGAGGCACAATTTCAGGGGCTGTCACATAATCAGGTTTCTCATGGTTGCTGACTGTGATCAGGTTTTCAGACACCATGCTACATGACTCCGCCCATCTGTGCCTCAGACAGTGCACACAGCACTGCCTGGGAGCCATGGCACCATCACCCTGCAGGTGGGATAGGGAGCTGCTGTCCGAAAGGTGAATTGATGCAGCCTGCTAAGGGTAGGGTCAAGTTTCAAACCAGTGGATCAGATTTCACTGTGACTCTGCCCACAGACACTTGTCTGTATGCTGAGGGCATGGCATGTGTTGTTTCCTCTGCATGGCTCTATTCCAGTGTATGTACACATGATCATTACTAAATATCATATGTGCTCACAAGAGTCATGGAAGGTTAAATGAAGGGTCTCTAATTTCACTATTAGTATTTGGTTGGGAAACCCTTGAGTGGATAGGACAGACCTATGATAATTCAGTTCTTGCTGAATTAGGATAAATGAGTTTCCTGAGTCATCCTAGCATCTCTCTGCTAACCAGGGTACAGTTTTAATAGACACATGGCTTACCACTATTGGTTTCAGATCTTGTCTCCAGCAAATTGCCTGGATGGCCCTCAGGAGTAGATCCAGCTCTGCCTTCAGGAGTCAGTGCTGCCTACTGCTGTTCCCTTGATCCCATCCTCCACCAAGGAGGCCAAGCCCTCAGGCTAGGTCAGCAGACATTTGTACAGGTACAGAAGAAGGAACACCAAGCCTAGCCTTCCTCTGATGTAATGACCAAAAGTCTTTGGACTCGCTGGCTTCCCTCTCGGTATTGCCCACTATCCTATGATTCAGAGATAGTGATGTCCAGTCCTTCCCACACTGATTCACAAGGGTGATAGATGGGTCAAAGTCCTGAACAGGAAGCACTGAGAGTCATTTAATGAACCTGTGAGGGTGCACTCAGGGTTGGGACACCAAGTCAAGCTGAAGCACCTGCACAGTCAGTCACCGGGTTAGGATTTGGGGCTGATGAAATATTTCTTTTGAAGTCAGGGAGGCCAGAATCAACCAATCAACAACAAAAGCAGCTCAGAAACTGACCTTTCCACTCCCAGCTCTCACCAGGAAGAAAGAAACAGAAATCTTGTTTTTATGTCAAAAATATAGAGTAATCTTTTTGGTTTCCCAGAGATTAAAAGGAAGAAAAGATATATGAATACAAGGCCCATCTAACTATATACCTGTTTTATTTTAATGTACCCAATGTCTGAATGGGCATATACCATAATTTAGTATTTATTACTGTCTCTCTATATATTTCTGTCTTCTGTTGTCAAGTCTGGTAAGCTGGGAAATCTATCAATGCTTTCTGGTGTGCATGTGAAACTGCTATGGATAATTACACATTAAAGCGTGTCTGATAGAAATAATTATGAAGAATGAGGACTGTTGATTCCATGGGAGGCACATTTGGTGAGAGCCCCCAGTCTTTCCTGGAATGTCACAGAACCATCTAATTAACAGACACTAGTGCACAGGGATCAACAGAACTAACGAAATGTTGAGAGATCTGTGGACCAGCAGGATCACCATTGCTCAGGACCCCTCTCCAGGAAAACAAACTGCAGGCCACAGGCCACACCCACTGTCAGAATCTGCAGTTTTACAGGACACCCAAGTTACTCCTATACATGTTAGTCTAGGAAACCTAGACTCAAGGCCTGTCCAGTTCAACTACTTTATTTTACAAGTGAGGAGGCTTCGGGCCCAACAGGCTGAGGGACTAGTAACCTGTCCTTCTGTGGGACTCCAACATCTAGATTCCAGTGTTTTACAGCCTTTGGCTCGCTCTACAACACTTTTCTTCACATGACCCTACTATGGGATGTTAGGATTTAAAATGTGAATAAGCAATTCTCCGTGCCATACCAAGAAGCATGCCAGGCTGCTTGTGTTTGCTTGTCAAGGGTCTGTATTCTTTCTCTAAAGATTTAATTACATGTGTGTACATGTGCATGCAGGTTGTGTACATGTGAGTGCTGGTGCCTAGGGAATTTAGACGAGGGCATAGCATTTCCTGGAGCAGCAGTTACAGGCAGTTGTACACTGCCTGACCTGGATGCTGGGAGTTGAACTCAGGTTCTCTGCAAGAATAGTGCATGTTCTTAACAACTGAGCCACCTCTCTACCTGATGTTCGTATTCTTCCAATGCCCTAAATACATTTCCAAGATGCTGAGGATGACGTAGAGAAGCTCACTGCTCAGGAGCAGGCTTGTTCACCACATGCTGCCCGGGGGGATGGGGGAAGCGGTGAGGACAGGGATAGCATGTGAGACTGGACACCCTGCTTTGAGGAGTGAGCTGAAAATGTCCCGATTTCTTCATAGCTCTGGTCCAGTGACACAGCCCTGACCACTGTTCTTCTCTGACTTCATTCTTTATGATAAGCTTAAGAGTCACAGCGTACACAAGGCTTTGCCTTGGCATCCTAGAGCCCCACCAAACTGTCAAAGCTGCAAGGATGTGTGCTGCAAATAAGCTCAGAATCACTGATGGTCCCAGAACCCTGTTTGAGTTGCCTCTGATCTGTAAGTTTTCTGAGGCATCTTCTAAGGCAGCTCCTCCCATACCCTACCAGTGCAGTTATTATATATTTCCTAAGACAGGCTTGGAAACATTAATTTCTAAGTAGGAGAACTTGATTATGGTTATTTTCCCCTAGATTTCAGCTGTGAAAGTAGCCAGAATGTAAAGGCTATTCAATAATATTCAGATTACATCAATGTTGCACCACTACTATTTTCAGAGGCTGAAAGGGCCGGGCAGGCCCTTCACCAGTCTGTCTGGCAGACATCCGCCTCACTCACATGCGAATAGCAATGGTCCCCTCCCATCATATGGTTCCTTTTCTGGAAAAAACATTAACTTTTCCAGGTGTGAAGAGATTGTATTTTTGTCTGTAACTAACATTTTATCAACCAATTTATGAACCAGAAAGGCCCACGTTGGATACAACGGTGTTGTGCTGAAGGAGGCAGGCTTAAAAGCCACGAGAGTAGTTCAATCGGTAGCTCAGGACATAGGAAGAATATTAAAATGTTGCTGGAAGTAAAGTATTAAGAATCACTAGAAGGGGATCAATTGATCCATGAACTGATCCATGTTCTAGAGCTTCCTAAATAAACCAGGAGAAAGCCATTGCTCTCCGGAAAGTGCTGTGGGGTCCCTGGCTCACCTGACTCCCTTGTGGTTGAGGCTCTTGCGCTGGATGGAACCAACCTGTCACTTCTTCCTAGACTGGTCTCCACTATTCCCCACCTACCCAGTTCAAACCAGTCTTTCTGCCCTCTTCAGTCAGAGTCTAAGGTCTAATATTTTGTGTGTACAAAAATAAAAACCAGGTCTCTTGACTACAGAGCATTTCAAACCAACTGTGGAATCTTCTGATCTGCCTCCTCATCACTTTATCTTCTGGTGCTTCCAACATCCTCTGTCAACCTCTCCACATCCTCTCCAGGATCCAAAATTACTGCTGCTTACAAGAGCACCCACCTCCACACACATCTCCACAGAAAACACACACATGTTCATACGAAATACATGCACAAACACACACACATGAAACCACACACATGTATACACATCCACAGATCTACAAGCACACCTCCCCATCCATGCTCCTTCAACCTGAGAGGAGGCAGAGAAGGTGAAGAGCATAGAAGGGCCTTTGCCATCTTTCCTATCCTCACCCAATGAAGCAGCAGAGAAAGTGGAAAAAGAGACCAGAAAGGTAAAGGAAATAAGCACTTCACATTCCTGCTCTGTGACGGTCCTCCTCAGCTTCTACCCTGCAGCTATTCTGACTGGAATCTACAGTCCTCCCCTACGTGCTTCTGGACACTGGGTCCATGGATGGTGCTGCTTTGAGAGGTGTGGGGCCTTTTGGAGATGGGGCCTAGCTGTCAGAAAGGCCACTAAGGGCAAGCCTTTGATGGTTATATGTCTGGTTATATGTCCCCCTGGCTTCTCCTTGCTCTCTGCTTTCTGTGTGCTAAGCTGTGAGCAGCCTCTGCCTACGCCCCTGACACCATTCCCTGAGCTGTTCTGCCATGGTGGTCTGAAACACATGGAACTGTGAGCCCAAACACATCCTTCTTCCCCTAAGCTGTGTGAAGCAGGCATTATCACAATACAAACATGGCTGGTACAGTAAAACCTAGAGCACCCTTATAGGTCCACAGCAAAAATGGCCTCCATTTCGCCACCTTTCACCCACTCCTTTATGCTCTTTCTTACAGATGCTGGGGCTCTGCCATGAGCAGCAGAAGGCTAAGAAGGCGCTAAGTAAGGTCACTGGAACCTCTCTTTCCAACAGCAATCACACAAATTAGCAGCCAGATGGCGGAGCTTTGATCTCAGGTAGCCCTTTTGTTCTTGTTCTTCCATCTCTTCCTCTTTCTACTTTTCTTTATGTAAATTCCCTTTCTTTGCTAAATATTTCTTTCTTTTCTTAATAATAGAGAAGCAGCACCCCCCACTACCCTAAATTATGCAGTGGACTTTCCCACATTTGGGGAGATCAGCATATCCAGAGTGCTAAGGATTAGCCTCACCTTGGCAAACTACCTTTATGAGGATGCTCTTTCTCCTTCCCTCCTTTCTCCTTCCTTCCTCCCCTTCCCTTCCCTTCCTTGCATCTCTGTATGCAGGTGTCCAGAGAGTCCAGAAGACAGTGTTGGATCCTCTGGAGCTGGAGCTAGGCAGTTGTGAGTCACTCAGTGTGGGTGTTGGGAACTAGACTCCAGTCCTTTGCAAGAGCAGCAAGCTGTCCTAACCTCCGAACTATCTCTAATGGCCACCTCATCCTAGTACCTGTCATAGGACTAGGAGTGGAATCCAAGATCTTAACCACGTGAGACAAGTGTTCTCCTACTGAACTAAATCCTTAGCCCTCCGTTCTTACTTTGGCTCCACAGCAATGTTAGTATAAAAGCCAAATAGAACATGGAAGCCACTTCTCTAGGTAGCCTGGAAGACGACTACTGTCATGGAATCTTCGCCATCCTTCCATCCTGTACTACCTGTCCACTTTCTTTTTAGTTCCATCATCTACTCCTCGATCAGACAAACAGCCTTTCTAACCATACTATAGCTTACAGTACCTCTGTGGTTAGAAAATACCGAGTTTCTTGGGAGATCAATATTTAACACAATGGCTTTACTTCTGGATGTTTACTTTGCAACAAAATGTGCTAAATGCGGCTAAGTCTCTCAATGAGAATAGCTTATTAATCATGGCCACCATGGTAAATTCCTTCTGTAACATTCTTAACTTCCATTTCCTTTGTGTTAACCCATTTAGACTGAGTTAATGACACCCAGGAGAGTCTTTCTAATTTGGGTCCCCTAAGAAGAGAGACCAGCAAGAGTAGGGTGGGAGGCTCTGCCCTGTGAAACTGAAATGGCCCATTAGAAAATCAGACACTGAGGAAACATTTCCTCTTACATGAACCAAATCATGTAAGACATGGACTAAAATCAACCCACAACCTTCTGTTGAAACCCCAGAGAAACCACTAGAAAATCTTTAACAAGAAAGGTTACAGGCATTGTAACAATGAAGAAGACAGCCTCCCAAACGGGGAAGGAGACAAATCTAGATGCTGAGTCCTGTCTCCTTTTAGCAAGTAGCTTCAATAGAGCGACTAGTGATTTCAGCCTGTCTGAGGTTATGGGGTCCTAAGTTTAACAACTATAAATTTGCTAATAATAGCTGACAAAATCTTTAAGTAGTCTAGGACCAGAAAGAATATAGGCATAAAAGTTGGAGGATAAAAATGATGGGAGGACATAAAAGCTACTAGAAGAAAGAAATGTGAACCACATGCTACAACAAAAATGAAAGCGATGGCGCTTCCACTAAAGACATTAGCTAGGTCGCAAACATTGAAAAAGGAACCCTATTTAATCAGGTGACAGGGAAACAGAACACAGTCCCAGAAGGTGTGACAGTCATGAATTATGTGACAATCATGAATCAGGTGCTGATGTGGCCAACGAATACCACCCAAGAGTGAAGGACACCAGGCCTGTCTTCCCAGGTCTAGGAGTTGGTGGTGAGGTGAGTACAAACTTCCCCCTGCTTCAAGAAAAGATGTCTCATGATGTTACCAGACCCACATGGGGACAGTGTCTCCACACGGTAGAGAACAGTGAGGAGCAGCAAGCCTTCCATGGAAGAGCAACCCTTAGACATCTATGATTTAGGGAAGCATTTTGGGAGTGGATTGTCTAATTCTTCCTAAGAGAAGTTAGAAATCTGGAGTTTCTATTACACCATACAATGCTTAAATACATGCTACCAATATAAGTAAAAAAATAATACTTTACTAACATTTAATGGGTCAACAAAATATGCTTGAGGACCTGTACACCCCTTTTAATAAAATGTCTATTTCTTTGGCCCATTTCATCTTTCCCACGGTGCCCTTTTGTTGTGTGGTACAAGGAATAGAACCCAGACCATGAAGCATACGAGGTGAGTTACACCTCTGGGCCACACATGTGTGAGCATGAGCATCGTTCTCCCAGCAGTATTCTCTGTTGTGTGGCTCATACTGAGTTTTCTTAGCTCTTTGTTTTGCAAATGGGCTTTACAATTATTCTCTTCCACTCTGTAGCTTGCCTTTCCAAACCCCTAAGAAGGGTTTCTGCAAGGCAGCTTTTACAGTATTTATCAATATTTCCTCTTCTGTATTCTTTCCCATAAGTGCTTTTGTGTCTGTCTAAACCTCGGGTGAGTGATGAGTACCTTGTATGAATCAAGTCTGCATTTTCTACCTAGTTCCACTGGTGCTCTTCCTTCTTTCTTTCTGCTCTTTCACAATTGTTGCAGCTATTCTAGTCCTGGTCTTACTATATAAATTTTAGTATAATTTTTCCTAGGTCTACAAAAAGCTCTTGCTGAGATTTTTGAGGAAAACTGTGTTAAGCCAGCACACCAACTTTGGAAGAAACAGCATCTTCACTACATGGAGTCTTCTCATCCATGATGGCAGCCTGCTTCATCAGCACACAGGCCTTCTCACCCACAGTGGCTCCCTGCTTCATCAGCACCCAAGTTTCAATGCACAAGCTCTTCTGAGATTACACCCAATATTTTTTTCATTTTTTCTGTTTTAATATTCTCCCTTTATGAATTAACTTTTGAGCACAGTTGTAGGTTTGCAGTAAATTCAATGGAACATAGAGAATTCCTATATATGCATGTCTTTCTCCCAATATAGTCTCCATCTAATAAAAATCCGACCTCACAAGTATTCATCAGCACAATTAATAATATATGCTGACATACAATTATTGCCTCAAATCATAGCTTACATTAAGGTCCACTTTCAAAATGTTAGTTTATATTTATGTATTTACTTATTTTTTGAGACAGGGTTTCTCTGTGTAGACTGGGCTGGTGCTGGAACTTGCTCTATAGACCAGGTTGGCCTTGAACTCACAGAGATCTGCCTGCCTCTGACTCCTGGGTGCTGGGATCAAAGGCATGTGCCACTACTGCCTGCTCTGTGTATTCACTTCTAATACAAAGAGAGCACTACTGATTTCTCTGTATTTCTCTTAGGTCCTATGAGCCTCTGACCTTGATCACTGTTTCCAGGAATTATTTTGCAGATTCACCATGACTTTCCTGCCGAGATCATTATCTGTAAAGGTGACTGATTTTGTCTATGTCTTTCTGTATGCTATTTCTTTCCCTTGTTGTATTGCAGTTATTACAGTCTATTGTATTACACTGGGTAGAAGTCATAAGACTGTACACCCTTGCCCTCTTCCCGGCCTCAAGAAGAAAGCATTCACCCTTTTACCA
Organism: Grammomys surdaster; assembly: GCF_004785775.1. Lineage (NCBI taxonomy): Eukaryota > Metazoa > Chordata > Mammalia > Rodentia > Muridae > Grammomys > Grammomys surdaster. The sequence continues at coordinate 4,494,828 of NW_021604565.1, read as the reverse complement.
TTTCTGTGGGTTCTGTTTTCTTAAACCTTCTGAGATGAGTAACTTGACAGTTGTTTAGAATTCCATTTTGATTTGTCTACAGTGATTTTAAGTGTCCATCCTTGTATAAGTGTAGTGGGTGCTGTCATATGTACATGTGCACGTGTACAGTATGTATCATGGTCCATGGCTTTTTATCACTAGAACTTTGAGTGACAAAATCTTTATTCTTCTTTGTCCTGTTATCCATGTGTATATGCTTCATATACATACATACATACATACATACATACATACGTATACTTCTTCTACATATGTTTAGAACCACATTGGACAAGTATAAATTTGCATGTCTCACTCTTATATAAAACTTAGGGAAGTCCTCAGGAGGCAGAGGCAGATGGATCTCTGTGAGTTTCAGCCTGGTCTACATGAGTTCTAGGACAGCCAGGGCTACATGGGGAAACCCTGTTTCAACCAGAGCAACAACAAAACCTTTGGAAATTCTATAGTCTTCAGCCATATTTATATTCACTGCATTTTTTAAAATTTCTTGATCTGACAAGATTATTATATCTTTTTAGGGAATTTCCTTTAGCAAATTCCTTAAGGAGATCTAGTGGTGATCAATTTCTTTCACTGAGGTACCTTGATTTCCTTTCCCTCCTAAAGGGTCTTTTTCATGGGAAACAGGATTCTGGGGAGACAGCACCTAAAACATGGAAGTGTCCATTCCTTTTGGCCTGTGTAGTTCCTGGTGAGTAGCCCACTGCCTTTCAAACTGCAGCCACCCCATGCCCTTCCAATGTCAAGCCTCGTCTCCTTGCTGTTAGTGTTCACTAGCATGATGAGTCTTGGTACGGGTTTCTTTTGTTTGAGGACAACTCAGTAGATTAGCTCTATACTGTGGCTGTAACAAATTTTCACAAATTTCATACCTTATAATGTCTTGAATTTATTGTCTTTTCAGATCCAGTGGTGAGAAGTTATGCACTCCACCTAGAAGTCCAAAGGAGGAGCCATCTTCTAGGACTCCCCAGCTTCTAATGTACCTTGCAGATCTTGACTGGTGAGCTTGCATCCCAGTGCCCTTTCTATCTCTTTCTTATAAAAACTCTTGCTAGTATATTGGATTCAATTAGATAAGAGAAGGTTTTTTTTTTTAATCTCAAAAATCCCCAATCACCCCTGCAAAGTCCTTTTATCATAAACAATAATGCATTCACAGTTTTAGGATCACGGCATGTGCATCTTTTATAAAAAGAATTATACAGGCAACTACATAGCATTTCTTATGTCTGTAGATTTATAATTTCTGGTCAGATTTTGTAGGTTTCAGTTTCTTATTCAGATCTGTTTCAGTCCCCTGTCTTTTCCTATTCTTAGGGTGCTCCAAAGATACAATGTTAGATTTTTCGAATACTCTTAACCTTCCTGGGGTTCTGTTATTTTATTCTTCAGTCTACTTTCTCTCCATTGTTCAGACTGAATAATTTCTATGGTTCTAACTTCCAGTTCACTGACTCTTTGTCGTGTCCCCTCCGTTCGGCTCTGCAGCGAATCCACTGAGGTCTTCCTACTGGTTACTATACTTTTCCATTCCAGGAGGGCACTGCACTAGATCTTCATTGTATTTCCTACTTGTTTGTTAGGGTTTCAGTGTTCACATTTGTAGCTCCTGGTTCGTGGTTGTTCACTGAGGCATTTCAAAGATGGCGCTCGAATGTCTTTAGCTTCCAGCTCTCACAGCTGTCATCCAGTGTTGGCCTCTACTGACTTGACCCTTCTCCCCTCACAGAGGTTGCTAGCTGCCTTGTTCCTGGTGTAACAGGGTTTGGCTTTGTTATTTGGTTTTGTTCTTTGTCTTGTTTTTCATCAGAATGTGGATGTTTGGTAAATATGTTAGAAATTGCTGGATCACTTGCATTCTTCTGATATCAATTCCAGCTAGGGAAGCTGGGGCGAATCAGGGGAGGAAAGGTATTGTTAGTACTCCCTGGTATAACTCTGCTGATGTCTGGGGGGAGGACTTCCTCTGAAGGCCTGACAGGAGGGAGACTCTGGGTCTCTATTTGGTCTCCATTCATACTTTCCTGGCTTGAAGGAGTCGCCCATTGCTTCTTGTGTGATGTCTTTATGACTCTACTCCAATGGGAGAAGAAAAAGGCTCACACTATTGGAAGTGGGCCATCCAGGCCTCTCGATGCTCTTTACTCGTATGGAGCTGGGAATGCAGGTTTTTGTTAGCATCGACCTGAAAGGACTGCTTTTGTCTGTGACACTGCCCGATAAGGAAGGCTAGGGAACTGCAGCCTAGCAGGAGTGGACATCTACTGCTTTCCATCAGTGAGTGTGTCAGAATGGAGCCATGCATTTCTATAGAATAGTTCCTTTGAGTGTAGAACCGTTGATTAAGAGTTTTCTTTCAAGGCCATTCCATTTCTGGTACTTTAACTTCAGAAAACAGACTTTATTTTTTACTGGTGTTGCTCTGTGCTCGCTTGCTAATTAGTCTGTGTTGGTGCTTCTTCTTCTTCTTCTTCTTCTTCTTCTTCTTCTTCTTCTTCTTCTTCTTCTTCTTCTTCTTCTTTTCACAATAATGTTTTCTACTCCAAATCTGGGGTATGTGAGGTAGAGGGAAACCAAGGTAACATATCATTGGATTGTTTGCTCAGGGTCCACAGGTGGTTTGTCTTGATTCCCCATCATCTTTAGATTCTTACATTTGATTCATATACAATACATTGAGTTTTAGTTGGAATTAGAGGAACAGAGGATAGTATGTCTATGGCATCTTTCTGGAGGCAGAGAAAATACTTCCCTTTGTATTGAGGCTAAACTTAGAAGTGTCATTAAACAAGGAAATTGCATTTGCTACACTGAAAAAGTTTTATCAAATAGTAGCAGAAGGTTACATGAAATCAATTTAGAATGGTTATCAAAGACTTGAAGGGTTTTTAAGTAATATGTTTTAAATATTTTTTCAAAGAAAATAGAGATGTTCACTTTTGTTTAGAAAGAAGAAAGAGACCTTTTCTGTGTGAGTGATATTTCATAATTACTACCAAGAACTCAAATGTTTTAGCTCTTTTCATACTTTGGTAATTATTTGAGAGAAGCTTTCTTTTCTGTTTAGTAAGAAGCAGCTACCTAGGACTTACATCTTATCAGATTATGCCTTCTCCCCAGTGACCTACTTGCAGGGTGCACATGTGAAGTGGCATTACTAAAGTGCCACTAAGGTCTTAATGTGCATTCTAGCTGACATTAGTAGCAAAAGCATTCGATAATAATGAATAGATGTCTCTGTAACATACATTGATGTAAGGTCCTGCCGATTAACACAAATGGATTGCTCTTAAGAAATTAAGTTAAAGGTAATAGACTCACATAAGATATGTAAAGGGCAATGAGTGTAGCTGCCACTGAGAAGGCACTTGAGAGACTGTACGCTCTCTGAGACAGCTGGACGGCTATGGGGCCTTCTCTTGCAGAAGTTCTGAGGAACTTGGGGCTCTGATTTCATGCTCCACATAGCAATTAGAAGCAAATGGCAGTTTCCTGGGCTAGACACTAAATTCACTACAATATTTCTTCATGCAGCTATTACCTCGTTGCTGGGTGAACAGAAGGAAACTGCATGGTACAGTACTCAGTGAACTACACAGTAAGTACTATCAGGCTGTTCTGAAGACTTAGGAGAATTAAGCTCTGTCACCAGCTTGACTCACAGCCAATCCAAAAGTCTCCAAAAAAGAGTATGTACCAGTAAGTGACAAGTAGTACAGACTAACTAGCTGACAGTCACATCACAGCATTGAAAATTTGCACTATGCTCTATGAGGGACAGCCATTACTACAGGAGGCCATTCTGTAGTCAACAAGAGAGTTCAAACACCACACCTTCCCCAGGACACCACTCGGGGAAACACTAGCCCATTCCTGTCCTGTCTTTACTGAGAACTGTCCACCACACAGGAGACTATGTGTTTTTTCTGTCAAAGGACACATGGGGCATGCTGCCAGAGCTGAGGTCTGCCCACAGCTCCAGTCAGTTGCCTTAGAACTAAGAGAATAACGCTAAGTAAGCTGAAGGCTTGTTTGGTCCCAGTGAGTGTTCTAGATACAGAACCGAGTTGTCAATCCAGTCAACTACACTGTGTTTCACAGTCAAGATGTGAAGTTGTTGAATGCTATAGCTTACATTGTAGCAGGCAAGCGTTTTGTTTGTTTGATTTTTGGTGGTAGGGCTCTGTGATCTTTTCATATACAACGCTAATTGCTTTAGCAAGCATATCATATTTTTACTATGGCTAACATACAATGGCTAATAACCAAATTTTGGTCTAATTAATAATGAAAGCATACTCTAGATCAGAAGGTAGAGATAGTGATGTAAAAGAAGAGGCACTTGCTTTGCTTTTTTGAAATAGGACTATGGTAAAAGAGCTCAGGCCTCATGCTAGTTCTTGCTCTTATTGTAGAAAAAGGAAAAATGTGCCCTTGTGTTTAAATGTTCATCTCAGCCACATGGTCACTTATTATTTAATTTCAGCTTACCCTGGAATCCATATGCAATGCCTGAGTGCCATTAAAAACGGTTAATAAAATGTAATTTCTCAATCATACTTCATATCAAATGTAAACATCAGTTTAAGATGAACAATATACATTTAAACATGAGAGAAAAATCCCACAAAACTTTGAATAAGCAAGGTAAAAAGTCTCCTAGATGCTCAAGGTCAAGTTTACTGTCCTCAGTCCTGAGTGGGAGGGGCCGTCACACGCTAAGACTCTGCTCGGTTGAACTAAAGCTATGAGGCTTTGTGTGGTAACTTTAGAAAGCACTGGTCTAAACTCTTAACAAGCAAAGCTTCAGAAAGCATTGTAACCCACAAAGTTACTATAGGCTGGAAAACTCCAACCCAAAAGTCCAAAGTCCAAAATGTCCCCAAATCTGAAACTTGATGAGAACTAATTTGATGCTAATTTTTTTAAAAAAATTATTTTCTATTTTTTTTTTGCATTTTGAAGCATTTAAGACTTTGAAATTTAAGACTGTGAATGCTTAGCTAGTAAGGTTTATGCAGATATTCTAACATCGACAAAACTCTGAAATTATTCTAGTCCTAGGCATTCTAGATAAGAAATCTAGTATTTTGTATGTTTGTGGGGTGGGAGGGGAGAAACCCTGCCCCCAATGAAGAATTAAAAAACAGCTCATAAATAGCAAGAGAGAATAATTTTTTTTTTGTTTTGAGACAAACAGTAACAGTGCAAGAGTCTCTTTACACACATATATGCACCCACACCAAACAAAACTTAGACGACTTTGATTGAATCTAAGAGGAACAAATGAGCACAGACTGCTCTACCTCACAGCTGGGGAAGTACAAACTAGGTGTATGAGAAGTTGCAACCTTTTATGCAATACTCTAGCAAATGAAATCTATGGTAATATCCAGTTGTGATATGGATGATGCATGATGGGACCTCTCTCACACTGTCGGAGGGAGGACACGTAGGCTTAATCTCACTGAAAACATTCCCATTTCATGTCAGAATGGCCTGGGTCAGTAACTGACGATAAACATTTCTCCTCTTGGGTGTTATCTGAGAACAGTTCCAAGAAACTATGGCCTCCAAGCTAAGAGTTATTTTATAATTTTTTAAATAGAACAGATAGCAGAGACCAATATACTCTGCAAAGCCTATATTATGCACTAAATGTTCATTTATAGAAAAAGTTTTCTGAACAACAAAGAGGCTGTGTATGTATGTGCATGTGTAAGTGTGTGTGTATGTGTGTGTGTATGCGTGTGTATACTTAGTCCTGTATTCACAAGCAAAGAAGACAATAAAACTTAAGCTAACATCTACAGTGACCGGATAGATGATCTGTTGAAGAGTCATATAACACTAGTTTACAAGGCAACAAAAATAAACTGCAGCTAGATGCAACCGAGTAAAAGAAGCAAGTCACAAGACACACAGAGCATATCTCTGCTTGCATAAGGTCCCAGAGAGCACTGGGGACACATGCATGGCCAGTGAAGCCAGATATTACCTCAGGGGCCAGGCACTGAGGCAGAGAAGCCCTCAGCTGGAGAGTATACTGCAGTCATTCATGTACTAGATACTAAGTCGTAGTTATAAAACCCAAAGTGGCTGTGAAGAGCCATAGAGTAATTCTATCTGCTGCTCACCATGATTTTAGGGGGTTCACAGTTATAAAAACAGAAAGACATTGTAGTTGTCACTAGTATCCTCTCAATCATGTGTACATATATGTAATTAGTGGGGAGAACACTGACTCAAAGCTCAAGATCCCTGCATATGAAGCATTACTCTTATTTCAGAAGACGTTGTCTCATTTTATCAAAACCTGCTCAATATCTAGTATCCCAAAGAGCTTTGGTTCTGAGCATGCTCTGTTGACTGTGTGTTATTTTTATAGCAATTCCTTCCCAAAAGGACTTCAAGCAGCCTGAGTGATTTAGAAGTTTGTGAAAAATAGAACACTGTGCCATGAGAGTAGTTTGTTAAAATTACAACTGGACATTAATACTATTTTTTAATGATCTTTCATTTCCCCAAAGTCCATTACTGCCTGAACAGTAGCTCATGGCACTAAGACAACATTCCGTAATCATTTTTAATGGCCCTCTATCTTTCCCTTTAATGCATTTAACCCTGCAATGTGGTTTTCCTTGCAATGAGTACACAGCAAAATGACTATGATATATTTAGGTCTAGTAAGAGGGGGCAGGGCATACTGACACAGAAAGAGAGCTAGGAAGAGCTTTCTCAAGGGAAAGAGCCTGAATGAAACTGTCTTGCTTATTTAATGCAAACATTTAAACAACCACATTCTACATATAAATCCTGGGGGGGAAATCCAGCTTAACATGTCAATAGAAAAGCCCAGAAATGCTAAATTCTAAGAAAGGTAAAGTTGTAGAGAGTGTGAGATGAAAGGCATCAGATATATTGAAGAGGTACATTTGTCATCTTAAAGGAGAAAGAAAAGTTAAATCAGCAAACAATTTTGTCTTTCTTGGCGGCAATAGCTGGCCTCTTTGTATTCAGTTTTTCGAATAAGCATTGTGCTCACTCTAATTGTTCACCCTTATAATTCAGTATGTTAAATGGCATTTACAAGTAGGGATTTCCTGAATTCTGTGAAGAATTGAAAGAAACCTCAGATTTCATCAAACTGTCAAGCCAACACACTTGTAATTTTTTTACTTTTTGTATGCTATGAATTGCAGGTGTTTTGCCTGCATGTATGTCTGTTGATCGTATGCCTGCCTGGTGCCCTCAGAGACCAAAGAGGGCACCGGATCCCTGGAACAGGAGTTAGATAGTTCTTGGTTGTTACAAGGGCTCTGGGAATCTAACCAGTACTCCTAACCACTGAGGCATCTCTCCAAGCCCAAGTTAACATATTGACCTGTTCATCTTCATGGGTGCTAGAGAAAGACACCCCCAGACTGTCCGCACATGTTTAGTGTGCCGTATCTTCTGCTTGATGCTCAAATTCCAGTGGTGTTGGAGAAAGGCTGGTGGATATCATGATTGCCGTAGGTTTGCATCACAGCAACAGAGTACAGGGATCTTGTGTTGTCCTTAACACAGACTTCCTCTGCAAGGAGACAATATCCTTATCTTGTCAGGCAATAGACAAGCCTACTCTGTTTGCAGGGAAGTACTATCTCTTGCTTTCATAGATATTCATATCACAAATTTTCTTGAAAAGATAGCTCAGCACAAAAAGACTGTGAATGTCTCTGCCCATATGACATATTAAATATGAAGAGAATATGGAGAATACTCTTAATATTTTCAGTTTTTTCAGAAAGACAAAGCTTTGAAGACTATTAAATGAGGTGTGGAGTTACCAATTAACTGAAGACAGATTGCTCCGCTCAATACATGAACGCTGAATATCTTTCCCTTTACCTGGCATATACCTTAACAATCCTAAATTTCTCCTCACAAATAAAAGGTCTAATTTTTGTAGTTCATCTTGTTAATATAAATATCATTTTTAATGTTTAAAAGATTACCCAATTCTCCTGGGGTGGAGAATTACAACAACTACAATGACCACATAGTCTAAAATCTTTCTAAACTTTCTCTTAATTTGTTAAATACCTTTTTAAATTCAATAGGGCTCTATACACATTCAATGAGTGTCCTGTGCACATCCTTTGGATGGACTATAAAACTGCAAGACAGAGAGGTGTACTTGTGTGCTGAGCATTAAGTTGATATTCTGTATGTAGTAGTTCTTTTATTTTCCAAAACTCTATGAGAAAAGGTTTGCTATTTGAATGAAGACAATTAGACAGACAGAACACTGAATTTTCTCAAGGCCACAGATATTTGGTTACTACAGAGCAGATTTAATGCTGGATACTGGGAAGTAGCTATTAAGACAATGTCATCAAGGAACTCATAGTCCGACAGAAGCAAGGCAAGGAGACGTCTACAGTATGAGGAGCTCTTGAAGCTGTTAACATTATGGGGATGGGAGCAGAGGGCCCTAAAGGCAGACTGTGCTGGACAGTCAGGATAGCTTCTCAGAGAAAGGAGACACTGAAAAGTAAAGCAGAAATTAGTAGCCGGATGCAAGGATGGCTTACACAAAGTCTCAGCCCACATCTGGGCACCCTGGTCGCATAGCTAGAACCCAGGAAAGTGTAGAAAAGCAGGTCATCAACCATCAGGAGTCTCATCTCTAAAGACTCTGTCTGCCATGCTAAGGAGGCAAAAGTATCTGGAGACTATGTTCAGAAGAAACAGTGTAATATTTTAAAGAATAACATGAACAAATCAATATCTTAGAAAATTCTTCCAGCATCAGGTAAGAACATAGTCTTGGCCAGATCTGGCAGAATGCAGACTAGCCAAAGACTTCAAAACTAATATGGGACCAGTACTTAGCAGACACAGCCTAACAGACCTTAAAGGATGAAGCTACGTCAGACTGATCTGTCTTATCTGTGATGGGAGACAGTAAGACAAGCCCACAGGGAGAGAAGATGTAACAGGACACCTGTGGAATAGAATGGCAGAGGTGGGTATCTGTACACTGTAGGTGAGAAGGTCATGGTGCACAGGTTCACTTTGTGTCAGCACCAAGGGAGAACTGACAAGAGAAACCAGTACTCCTCCTCCATATGTACCTGAGAATTCAAATACATGGATGGATAACTCATGGCAGCCCTTGCTATATGCCGAAATCTATGAAACCTTTGTCCATCAATCAATGGCATACTTTATCATATTTCTGACAGGTATTTGCCAAGCTACATAATTAAAGCAAGTACTTTTACAATAGTGGTTTAGATACCTGCCTGAATTCAAAAGAGAAATTCATATATGTTATAGTGACAATATCATTTTTAATAATGGGATTTAAAAGATACTCATTCTAAATGTGATTTCATTTTAGATATATGAAGTATGACAGATCTATAGACTCTCTGGATCTCAGAGAGAAGGTTTTCATAAACACCTAACAACTTGCCATCAAATAATTATGTCCTCCTATATATCTATTATATTTTCTTTATCTAAAATTTAATCTCTCATCACTGAGCTGATAGGACAAATTAAACAATATTTTAATTTTGTAAATTAAGATTTTTCCCTTACTGTTTACAGAAAAAAAAAAACCACTGAAAATTGTTTCCTCAGTGAAGCCAATGGAATATGCCACTTTACTGGTCAGAGGACATGGGGCCTCATAAGTAACTCATTCTTTAATCTCTTCATCTGATTGAAAATCTGGCACTTATTTCTTGTACTGATAAACTTCAAGAGAAAAAAAAAACCACAGCAAAATGCAGGGAGTAGAGGCCAGAATGTGAATTCTGCCATCTCTCTGAGGTGCAACCAGAGCTCTGGCAGTACACATGCAACTAGACAAGCCGTACCACCCATGTATGCATGTGTTTCACAGGCTATACTGTGTATTCGTGCATTAAACAGGCCATACCACATATGCATGCATTATTCTGTTGGGTTAAGGTGTGTCCTGGACCAGTTGTTGTGTTAAAGTGTGGGTCCTGTGTCCTTCTCACCATGTGGCTAGGGCCACTCAGGGAGACAAAGGCGCAGGAAGTTTGACTGCACTGTCTCCATGCAAGTGCCAGGTGGGCATTGGGCTATGGGAAGCCAAGGGATACTGCTCCAGGGGTGAGGAGTGCAGTCTGAGGTACTGGGGGAGCCCGAGCTAGCTGGTTCTCAGGCTCTTGGGCACCCACATGGGGCTATGGGAGCCATGGGCTGAATTGGTCCACAGCCGAAGGGGAGAGAAACAAGAGAAGCTCCAGCTGTGTCCCGTGGGGATAAGAGTTCTTGGCTTGTTTCAGGGGTCAGCTTGCTTGGGTTGGTGGTCTCTGTGGCTGAGAATGCAGAGATCTTCTGCAGGAGATTAAACAGAGGCTCTGCAGATGAAAGCCTGCTCCACTGTTCCCCACAGCGGATCCCGATGAAAGAGAACAGTCTGCAGTCTTAAGATGTTTATTGTCATGGTGGAAAGGGGATGAGAAACTGTACCCCAGTTTTCTCATGGCAGGCCTGAGGTTAAATACCTTTTGTAAGGAGGAGGATCCAGGAAGGAATGCTTAATTGGCTATGCCCCTCTGGTCTTTAGATACCTCATTAATATGGAGATCTGTCTTGAGGTTCTGTGGCCTGTAGTCACTCCCTCTACCTGTGGAGGGGATAGTAGGGGCTTTGCCCTACATAAATAAAGGACACAAATCCATGGAGGGCTTCAGCCTTGTGTCTGGAGCCTGGAGTCTGGGAGCATGGCGAAATGTATGGTGTCCCTTAGGATCACCTGGGGTCTCTGGCAGTTTCTAGCCTGTGTTTGACCAGAAACCAGGCTGCCTTTCATGGTCCTACATTAGACAGGCCACACTGTCTATGTATGTATTAGACAGGCCACACTGCACATGTGTTCATTAGTCAGATCACACCACACCACATATAGATACATTAGACAGGCCACACCACACATGCATGTGTTAGGCCCTGATCATACATGCTTTAGACAGACCACACCACATATGCATATGTTAGACAAGCCCTGTGCATGCATACATTAGACAGGCCATATTGCACATGTCTGCATTAGACAGGCCACACAACATATGCATGCATTAGACTGGCCACACTGCACATGCATGCATTAGACAGGCCACACTGCACATGCATGCATTAGACAGACTACACCACACCTGTGTGGGACAGGCCCTGAGCATGCATGCATCAGACAGCCCAGACCACACCACATATGCATGCATTAGACAGGCCACACTGCACAGGCATGTACTAGACAGGCCACACCACATATGCATGTGTTAGATAGGCTCTGTGCATGCATGCATTAAACAGGCCACATTGCATACCATTCCACTCACTTCACCCTTTGACAAGGTGGCAAGGGTGAGGCCTTAACAATATGTACTAGCATGTATCAGAGCACTTGGAGAGATGGCTCAGTGGTTAAGAGCATTTGCTGCTCTGTGCTCAGCATCTGTATGTGGTTCAAACTATCTGTAACTCTAGTTCCAGGGGCCTGACCCCTTTCTTTGGATTTCTTGGGCACTGCTTGCACATGGTACACAGACATACATGGAGGCAAAACACACATATACATAAAATTTAAAAAAATATTAAAAAAAAGAGCAACTGAGTTTTTAGCAAATATTTAGGGAGCAAGGGATTAAAGATATATACTATGCCACTCAAATCCCTGAGGGTCTTCATCAATGGGTATAACCAGCCTCACGTCAAATATATTCATAAGCAAAAAAGGATCAGTTGTGAGCATACACAACCTTTTTCTTGTTGTTATCCCCCAAACAATTACAGTGTATCAACTGTTTGCAGAGTGTCTCAGCTACTTTTCTATTGCTGGGATAAGACACCATGACCAAAAAAAAAAAAAAAAAAAAAAAAAAAAAAAA
>NW_021604565.1:4465718-4482762 GCF_004785775.1 Grammomys surdaster | reverse complement strand
AAAAAAAAAAAAAAAAAAAAAAAAGACACCATGACCAAAGTAAATTACCGAAGAAAGAGCCTATTTGGGGCCTATCCTTTCAGACCAGTAGAGGCCACAACTGTCATGGCAGGCTACCTGGTAGCAGGCAGGCAGGCATGGCACTGGAGCAGTAGCCAAGAGCTTACATCTCAGACCACTGAGGCAGAGAGATCTAATAAGAGATGTCATGGGCTTTTGAAAACCCCCAAAAGCCTGGCCCTGGTGACACACTTCCTCCAACGAGGCTGATCTCCAACCTTTTGATCTTTCCCAAACAGTCCCACCAATTGGAGCCTAAATATTTAAATATATATGGTGAACCTATGTGGGCCATTTCATTCAAACTACTACTACAGCTAAATGGCATTTCCGTTTTTCACAGTATATGTTATTTAGAGATGATTTAAAGTAAATAGAAATATATGCACAGGTTATATGCAAATACTACGCCATTTTATACATGAGTCTGAATATCCTCTGATTTTGACATCTGCAGAACATCCTGAAAAACATCTCCCATGAATATCAAGTCATGACTGTTCTGAAAACAGCATGCTGACTGTATAAAGCTTTCTGGTGTCATCAAACTGGCTGAATAAAACCAGAACTGACTGCATCTCTGACACAATTCTACCCCAGATAAGACATCTTGTCTTTGGAGAGTAAGCCAGCTACCATAGATGCAGACAGCCATTGAGAACACTATCTAGCACAATTAGTTTTTTTTTTTTTAAATTAAAGATCTCATGTGGTAATAAAGTATAGAAATAGGTGAATATCCATGATAAGTAGTATGCCAATACTACTTTATAATGCACATATTGATCTAGAAAATATGTCTAGAATTCATGGACAATGCACACAATCAACTCGTAGAATGCTGCCCCTATAATCCGAAAGCTAGTTCCCCCATACAAATCTACTGCTCTTCAAACTGCAATTAATTGCTCACAGTTTTTTTTTTTCCTTTCAAGAGTGTTACTGAAATTCCTCTTTCCTTTGCTTACAACTGTGAGCACAGACGGGGGACCATGTTGCATCCATGTCTGATGTGCCTTATCTTTATACAAGTGTCCCAGACATGGCTCTGAGCCACCACGAGCAGTTTGACAGTGAGACAGATCACACAACCCAGCCAGTCTATGTCCCTCTGGGAAAACCTGGATACAAGACATCAGCCTCTCCGGTCAATCAGCCTCATAGAAGAAAATGTATTGAGTGTTGTTGATGAAAATAACCCCAGGAAAGAGTGCTTACCTCAAGCTTTGAAGGAAACCCTGTCTTGATCTCTGGTGTGACAAACCTGGAGCAAATCATAAATAAAATGGCCAGTTTCTTTTCTCGCTTCTGTACATGACTGATGCTGGTTCCCAGCCAGAGATAGGGAGCTCCAGCTGGGAGTCCAGGGTAAGTCATGGCCAGTCTGTCCCTGGTCACCTGTAAATGGCCTGACAAAGAACACATAGCAGAGAGAGGCTGTTGTTCCCAGGAGGCCAAACCCCACTTCATGATGAAATGAAATCTCTCATACAAACATGGTCAGTATGCTATCTACAGAAAGTGAAGGAGAACCTGCCTCACACGCTCAGATGGATGCAGACAGGTCATCTGCAGAAGCAGATGTGCTGGTAAGAGAGCTTTTAAGTATGATTTGTGATTATCAATGTGCTTTCCAGTCAGCAGCCCTCTTCCTACCCTTACATCATCTGCACAACTCTTGGTTCAAGAGCCACTTAAGACATTAAAGATTCATGGCTGCTGGAAACAGGGTAGTTCTCTGTAATGCATAATGGTCAGTTCTGAAGTCCACAGTGATAAAAACTTGCTACCCCTTAGCCCTCTTCAGTTCTTTTACGGGGGAAAGGGTAAAGATAAAGAAAGGCCATACAGATCAAATGTCTTCTTTGCAATATAGATATTTTCCAGTTGGATTTATGAATCTAGCTTTGAGAAATAAAACTAAACTCTGTTTTTATATCTTTAAATGTATTTTATGGACTAAAACATATACTATAGTTTACAAGTAGTATGAGCCACAAACATAAATGTATGGTTTATCATATCTACATTTAAGTTTTTTATTTTATTGTGTATCACAGGCTGGCCTTGAACTTGTAATCTCTTGCCTTAGCCTCCCAAGTGCATGTATTACTACATCTAATCTACAATCACATTTTTTTGGGGGGGTTATATTTTCTTTTTTTAATTAATTATTTTTTATTTACATTTCAAATGTTGTCCTTCTTCCAGTTCTCCCCTCCACGAGTCCCCCCTCCCACCTCTTAGAGGGTGCTTGCCCACCTACTCACCCATTCCAACCTCACCCTTCCAGCATCCCCCTTCTCTGGGGGCATCCCACAGGACCAAGGGCCTCCTCTCCTACTGAGGCCAGAAAAGGCAATCCTCCGCTCATATATAGTGGGAGCCACAGACCAGCCCATGTATAATTTTTGGTTGGTGGCTTAGTCCCTGGGAATTCTGAGGAGTCCAGTTAGTTGATATTGTTGTTCTTCCTATGGGGTTGCCCTCCTCTTCAGCTCCTCTGTCTTTCCCCTAATTCTTCCATAGGGATCCCCTGACCTCAGTCCAATGGTTGGCTGTGGTTATCTGCATCTATCTGTCAGCTGCTGATTGGGCCTCTCAGAGGACAGCCATTCGAGGCTCCTGTCTGCAAGCACAACATGGCATTAGCAATAGTGTTTGATAGATAAACTACAGTCTACATTGCCCGTGGAGGTTTTTGGGTTGTGGAACTCTGCTGTTTCCATTCACACACATGAGGGTCTATTTGTGAAATGGACTAAATTGCCAGACTTATCATGCACAGGCTGCATGACTTTGGGCTAGATGTTTAATTGTATTGAGCCTACTTGCCTTATCTGTAACCTCAGAAAAATAAGCTTCTTTTGAATCTCATGAGGTTCTTGAGAGAATCAAATGAGGTATTAAAGAAAGAGAACAGTCCTCAGATATAATTTTTTTCTTGAAGACTGGCCCATGTTCCCTGCTGTGATGAGCTACCTGGAGGCTTAATGAGGTCTGGGTCTCACTCTGTTATTAGATAAACACCAAACTAGAAGTTCCTTCCTCCTTCTCTCCCTCCCTTGTTCCCTCCCTGGTCCCTTTCCTTTAGAGATAGGAGCTCAGTAGCACAGGCTAGCCTCAACTCACCATGTATCGGACCTTGAGATACGCCCCCTCCTTCCTCTAGCACTGAGTGCTGTGATTATAGGCATGCGTCACCATTTGCAGTTTATATGACGTCGGTAACTGGATGCAGGAGCTCATGAATGGTAGACAAGCTCTACCAAGTGAGCTGCACTCCCACCCCAGAAGTCGTCATTTCTAACAAGCATTTTAACCAGTGAATTTAGCCTGCTGCAGTCTCACCAGGCTGTGACCACAGAAGAGCTGTCCAAGAGCAGCATTTCAGCACTGGGCTGGCATACAGTGTTTTCTGCTTGGCTTGGACTCCTGAAATGCTATCTCTGGGTCTAACTCCCCTTGTGTGAATTACATGCTACCCAAAGTGATCTTCCTGAGACACAGCTGCTCAGGCAGGGCACAGGTACCCATCCTCAGTCCTCTGCTCTTCTGCCTGGTCTTCTTTGTCAGGATATAAGTCCTTCCAGTCCTGTTTGTCTCTTTTATATGTCAGCTTAAACATCACATTGGAAGGCCCTCTCCCTAGCTGCCTCATCATTCTCAGTGACAGGACTATATTTTACATTTGTTGATGGTCCCTTGAAAATCAAGGTAGATAGATGGCTGTTTGCTTCTGTGTCTGCTACCTATACCTACCAATAGGGCCTGTCACTTAGTAGATCCTCTGTAAGGAGGCAGAGCGGATGAGCATCTTCATCTATTGTTGGTCTGCAACGAGGCCAGCCGAGGTAGCACTCTCACATCCAGGAATCAAGGCTGCTAAGCAGATAAGCTGCACTTCTTACCTCACAACCGGACAACTGCAGGGCACAGTTGGCTTTGAGCAGTATCTGTGCCCAGGGGAAACCAACAAATAAAGAGAACATTTTTAATCCAGCTCCACTGAAGCAGGTTGGGTTTTATTCATTTTGCCGCAAGAGTGAAGGGTCTTTAGGACTTACTGGCATACACTTTCCATCAGATCTCTTAAGACAGCTCTGTGTCTTTGTTATTAGAATCAAAATCACCTCATTTTATTTCCCTCCCTATGAACAAAACTAAAACTATTGTCTTTGAAACAGAATTGTGTCCTCATCATAAGGACACAGTCCAGAGAGTTCCACAAGCACTCATGGTTCAACTGATCTCAGCTCATTTGGAGACTGTGGAATGACTGGACACACTCAAAGGTCTTGTACTTTGTACCTCGTAGAAAACACACATTTTCTGGCCACAGAAAGTCTGATGAGAGACTGGAGAGAGAAAAAGAAGGCACGGATCTGGGGAGATGGGCAGGATCTAGGAGGAGGTAGAGGGCAAATCATGGCCAGAATATAGTATATGAAAAATAAACTTCAGCAAAGTGGCTGGTTATAAAATCAACTCCAACAAATCAGTAGCCTTCCTCTACGTGAAAGATAAACAGACTGAAAAAGAAATTAGGGAAATGACACCCTTCACAATAGTCCCAAATAATATAAAATACCTTGGTGTGAATCTAACCAAGCAAGTGAAAGACCTGTATGACAAGAACTTCAAGTCTCTGAAGAAAGAAATCAAAGACAATCTCAGAAGATGGAAAGATCTCCCATGCTCATGGATTGGCAAGATTAATATTTACTATATTAATTTTTACTAAATGGCCATCTTGCCAAAAGCAATCTACAGATTCAATGCAATTCCCATTAAAATCTCAACTCAATTCTTCACAGAGTTAGAAAGAGAAATTCTCAAATTCATTTGGAATAACTAAAAACCCAGGATAGCAAAAACTATTCTCAACCATAAAAGAACTTCTGGAGGAATCACTATCCCTGACCTCAAGCTGTACTACAGAGCAATAGTGATAAAAACTACATGGTATTGGTACAGAGACAGGCAGGAAGATCAATGGAATAGAATTGAAGACCCAGAAATGAACCCACACACCTATGGTCACTTGATCTTTCACAAAGGAGCTAAAATTGTCCAGTGGAAAAAAGACAGCATTTTCAACAAATGGTGCTGGTTCAACTGGAGAATACAACATGTAGAAGAATACAAATTGATCCATTCTTAGCTCCTTGTACAAAGCTCAAGTCTAAGTGGATAAAGGACCTCCACATAAAACTAGATACACTGAAACTAATAGAAGAGAAGGTGGGGAAGAACCTGGAATACTTGGGCACAGGGGAAAAGTTCCTGAAACAGAACATCATAAAATTGCAAATTTTCTGTAAGGCAAAGGACACTGTCAATAGGACAAAACGACAACCAACAGATTGGGAAAAGATCTTTACCAATCCTACATCTGATAGAGGGCTAATATCCAATATATACAAAGAACTCAAGAAATTAGACTACAGAAAACCAAATAATCCTATTAAAAAATGGGGTATAGAGCTTAACAAAGAATTCTCAACTGAGTAAACTCAAATGGCCAAGAAGCACCTAAAGAAATGTTCACCATCCTTAGTCATGAGGGAAATGCAAATTAAAACAACCCTGAGATTCCACCTCAAACCAGTCAGAATGGCTAAGATCAAAAACTCAGGTGATAGTACATGCTGTTGAGGATGTGGAGAAAGAAGAACACTCCTCCATTGTTGGTGGGATTGCAACATGGTGCAACCACTTTGGAAAACAGTCTGGCAGTGCCTCAGAAAAATTACCTGAGGACCCAGCTATAGCACTCCTGGGCATATACCCAGAAGATGCTCTAACATATAACAAGGACATATGCTCTACTATGTTCATAGTAGCCTCATTTATAATAGCCAGAAGCTGGAAAGAACCAAGATGTCCTTCAACAGAGGAATGGATACAGAAAATGTGATACATTTACACAATGGAGTATTACTCAGCTATTAAAAACAATGAATTCGAGAAATTCTTAGGTAAATGGATGGAACTAGAAAATATCATCCTGAGTGAGGTAATCCAATCACAAAAGAACACACATGGTATTCACTCACCAATTATTGGATTTTAGCCCAGAAGCTTGAAATACCCAAGATTCAACTCACAGGCCACATGAAGCTCATGAAGAAGGAAGACCAAGTGGGAGTGCTTCGGTCCTTCTTAGAAGGAGCAACAAAATACTCAAGGGAGCAAATATGGAGACAAAGTGTGGGACAGAAACTGAAGGAGGGGCCGACTGGAGACCATTCCACCTGGGTATCCATCCTATGTGCAGTCACCAAAGGTAGATGCTGATGTGGATGCCAGGAAGTGCATGCTGACAAGAGCCTGATATATCTGTCTCCTTAGAGATCTGCCAGAGTCTGACATATTCATTGGCGGATGCTCACAGCTAACCATTGAACTGATCAAGGGGTTCCCAATGGAGGAGTTAGAGAGAAGATTGAAGGAGCTGAAAGGATTTGCGGCCCCATGAGGAGAGCAACAATACCAACCAACCAGAGCTCCCAGGGTCTAAATCACCAGCCTGGGAGCACTTAGGCAGGAACCCATGGCTCCAGCTGTATATGTAGGGTAGGATGGCCCTGTCGGGGATAGGTGGGGAAGGAAATCCTTGGTCCCGTGAAGGCTGGATGCTGTGTGTGGGGGAATTTGAGGGTGAGGAAGTAGGAGTGTGGGGGTGGGGGCACATCCACAGAGAAGCAGGAGGAAGGGTGATGGGATAGGAAGTTCCTGGGCGGGAGGGGGGGAGGGGTGTGGGTGGAGTAAGGGAATAACATCTGAAATGTAAATAAAATATCCAATAAAAAATTGCTTACTATAAAAAAAGAAAGAAAAAATCTATTTTCTATTTTACAAAAGGAAAAACAGAAGAAACTTGGGCTGAGCTGGCAGCTTAGGTGAGAGCTCCCCCTTTTGATGGTTTAGGCCATGCTATCGGGCGTTGTCATGGTTCCCAGCAGAGAATCTCTCACCCAGGTCAAAGGTGAAGAAACTCCATCTGAGAACAGGGAATGGGTCCTCTGTGGGAGCCATGTTGGCTAGTGATCTAACTGCAGGTGAGATAGAAAGAGGGGGGGCATGCCTGTTAGTTTACAGTGTCACATAGGAGAATGGAAACGTCACATGGGCAAGCCTAAGGATGCTCATGGCCAGCTTCAGAATAGGTAAGCACAGGTCTCAGGAGAATGCCTTCTTGCTTGCCGAGGTCACATGGCTGGCTGGGACCTGGAATGAGAATCCAAGGACAGGCTGTGGGGAAAGTCATACTAGCCAGGGAGCCATGGATGCTACTTACTGTCTCCATAATCCTGAGCTGAAACTGAAAGCAAGCAGAGAAGTGGGGATGGGCAGCTTTTCTTTTAATCCTCCTCCATTATATTCCAAAAGTCTTGCTCCTTCAACAATGACTTTTTTAGAAAAAGATTTATCTTATTTTTAAGCTATGTGTCTGTGTGGGTATGTGAACATGAGTGCCAGTGTCCATGGAAGCCCGAAGAGAGGATGAACCCCCCTATCCCTCCTACCCCTTATCCCCCTTCCCCAAAGCTAGAGCAGCAGCCACTGTGAGCTGCCAGACTTGGGTTCTGGGAACCAAACCCAGGCCCTCTGGGAGGGCAGCAAGGGCTCTTTACCACAGAGACATCCCTCCACTTCTCACAATGGCTCTGGACATGGACGATATTCAGGTACTTTGAGTACTGTTACTTACTAACATCAGCTGTATCCTACAAACTCATTAAGGTCAAGGCCCCACAGCAGGACCCTTTAATCAGAATGACTGGGTGGGGACTAGTCAGCAAGTCGCAGGCTTCCCCGGGATGTTAATGTGTAGCTAGCCTGGAACACTACCACACAAAAGGCCATGGCTAACACAGACAGGGTGGGGCAAGCCTGCTAAAATGAAGAGAGATTGTGTAACAGAGGCAAGGTGAAGGCTTTGTGGACTGTCAGCTTTTTAACAATGGAAAATGTGAGAAAGCAAAGAAATGTGTACAAATTCAGGATACACACACCAGAGAAAACAGACATGATGCCAGGGTAGGCTGAGACCAGCTCCCGGAGTTAAGAAGAGTCTGGATCAATCACAGTAGCAAAGCTGTGACCACTGTGGAAACCCCTGGCTGGCAGGAGCAGCAGGTGGCTATATATGGAGATGCCCAAGGGCAGGCTTGCAACAGGAAACGTGGGGTTCATGGTTCTCAGACCAAATGTGGGTATTTAATCTTCTATACTTGTGACTCCTCTTCAGTACACTGGCAACACACCTGAGAACTTAACAAACTGAAGCAGTAAAGAAATAAAAATAGTAGAAACAGACAAGCTATTGCAATCCAGGGCCTAGCATATATACCTGAGGGCTATACAGTCACTAAGAGGCCCACCTCACCTTACGCTCCCTGGAGACCTTCAGCACTTGATTGCCATTTTTAGTTAAAAGTTATAATTAATTCTTTGAATATTTGACATAATATATTTTGATTATATTCACCCCACTACCCCCTACTCCTCTCAGGTCATCTTCATTCCCTTATGCCCCCAACTTCATGTCTTTAAAAAAGATTAGCCTAGGGTTCAATTTGTGCTGTTTGCATGCAGGGTGTGGATCTGTCCACGGGACTCTGGTAGACTTGGCAGGGACATGCTTTTAAAGAGAACCAACTTTCTCTCCCCCGGACGCTCCCCAATAGCTCCTCAGCCAGGGATGGGACTCTTAGCCCCTTCCCTCTGCATGCTAGAATAGTGACTGGCTTGCCCTTGTACAGGCAACTGAATGACTGGAGATTGTAGGCTGGATGACGGTCCTATACAGCAGAGGCCAGCATCCCCAATGCTCCTCTGGATGCATATATACCTTTCCCTCTACTGTTGATGTGATATACACTTGGTTCTTTCACAAATAGACCCCAGAATCTCTAGTATGTTTGTATCAAAGATATTTACTGTGATAGAATACACACTTAAAGCAAACCTTACTCTTGGGCAGGGGGATAGAAGTTCCAAAACAAAACAAACAAAACCACAAAACAAACGAGCTCTGGCCCACCCTAGGAAACCACAGGAATCTGGAAATTAATGAGTAAATGACTAATCATCATTATTTGCTATCATTAAGCACACTATTTTACATGACAATAAAGAACTTGACAATTCAGAACATGCCTAGGTGTTTTGCTCTGAGCCAGTGTCCTTGTGAGCAGTGAGTGCAGTGGAGACCCCACACAGTTCCCTTCATGTCCCTAACATACTTGAGCTCTAAGTACTTTCATCTATCTCAAGAAAGCTTTCCCCAGTAGATTCTCCTCCCCAGTTTTCATGCCTTTCTCATCCCACAACTTTGTGATAGGTATGAGGGTTGCCAAGCTACCTGGAATGACAACTAGGATTGTTGCCTATGGATTTTCTTCATGAATTATTAAGTATTCATGCAGTCATTCGTGTGTTGTGAGGGCATGCTCGTATGTCCATGTGCACATCATCATTTGAACACATGTGTGCATATGCAGCTTGCAGTCTACATAAGGTATCTATCTCCCTCTATTGCTCCTACTTTAGTTATTAAGAAGAATCTCTCTCTGGACCTGGAGCTCAGCAATTCGGCTGTGTTGGTTGGCAGGTGAATCCCTAATCTGGCTTTCCACATGAGTGTTTGAACTCAGAACCCAGATCCTTATGTCTGTGTGCGAAACACAACTGAGCCCTCTCCATAGCCATATCCAGGGATATCCCTTTAACAACAACAACAACAACATCTCAGTCCTCCCATACCCCAGTTCTGAAGTAGGTAAGTGCCTTAATTAGGGTTTCATTGCTGTGAAGAGACACTCTGACCAAGCCAACTCTTATAAAGGAAACCATTTAACTGGGGCTGGCTTACAGTTTCAGAGGTTTAGTGCATTATCATCATGGTTTGAAGCATGGCAGTGTGCAGGCAGAAATGGTGCTGGAGAAAGAGCCAGGAGTTCTATGTCTTGATCTGAAGGCAGCAGAACCACACTGGGTGCCACACTGGGTTATCTTGAGCATGGCTACAATCCAGGCTTTTCACAGAGTTGGAACCACAAACCACAGCCTGGCTGACCATATTATATCCATACCTGGCCTTCATTCACTAAACCAAACAGCTGACTTGGCCCTGTATCAAGTCTGATAGAAAGCTAACCTTGTGGCTTGGTCATCTAAAATGTGCGTATGGCTGAGGGGATGACAGGGAAAGGAGCTGACAAATGAAAGGTAATATCCTGGAGTGCCCTTGGGTGCTCTCATAAAACTTGATAAGGCTGAAAAACAAACCAAGACTGAAATGTAATTTGTTCCAAAACCTCACTTGAACTACTTTGGGGTTTTCCTTTGTGTAGCTAAATATAAATATTGATTCACTTTGTTACAGAAATGACAGTGTTTTCTGATATTAGTAATACCCAAATTGCATTACCTTTCTTTGGGTGGGTGGGTGGGGGCACTGTATTACCTTTCTAAAAGCTGGTTTTTATTTGTCTCACTGTGTAGCCCTGGTTGGCCTGAAACTTGCTATGTAGACCAGGCTGGCCTCTAACTCAGAGATCTGCCTCCCTCAGCCTCCACCCCTGGGTAGTGAGATGGGCGCTCCCTTGCCCCCGGGTAAAAGCAGAACTCTAAAAGACGTCGACATAGGGATAGTTGATCTTTGTACAGCTTCCAGACAGACAAG
Source organism: Grammomys surdaster (assembly GCF_004785775.1). Classification (NCBI taxonomy): domain Eukaryota; kingdom Metazoa; phylum Chordata; class Mammalia; order Rodentia; family Muridae; genus Grammomys; species Grammomys surdaster. The sequence goes on along the minus strand of NW_021604565.1, from coordinate 4,472,006 downwards.
TTTCCCAGTGTGGAATCTTCTGTTGTTCCCCCAAATGATGTAGACATTTGCCTGACCTCGGCTCAGTGATTTCTACCTGATTTTATTGGATAGATTCCTGGGGTGAAGAGTGCAGGAGACGGGGTGATATCAGAGACCAAGGCAACGGCAGAGAGGAGCTGAAAAGCAGGCACATGGTCCACTCTAAAATAGGACCACAGTGCTCTGGGGCGTATCTTCCTGGCTGTATGTTTTCACTTTAATGAGCACATCCAAATCTATCTGGTCACAGTATGAAAATATGAGCAATGAAAAGTGATACCAACTTTAAAAAACATGACAAATTACATCTTACTGGTAAAAATAGAATTCCAAATGAAATGTTCAGGTTTTTTTTTTTTTTTTTTTTTTAGGTGAAGCACAGAGAAAGACAAATGAGATACAGAACTGACAGGTCATGGCTGCAGGGACAGAGGGAGGGACAGTAGAGAGACTGGAGACTCACTGCAATAGGCACAAAGGCTCCTCTTGGAACCGAGCAGCTTAACTGTGACAACAGTTCCTCAGTTCTTTAAGTTCCTAAACACCAGGATACGGTCGGTTATGGCAGACTCTTACGGCCTATAGAGTACACCTCTAGAAAGATGCTAAAGACTAATATCTTCAGCTTATAAAGTAACACGTTGTTATGTCAACAACACTGTTCTTTCTTAACATTTCAGACAAACAGCCCTGAAATAGGAAGAGAAGACAGTAAGTGCTACCTATTCCTGAACAGTAGGGAACAGGAAGGCTCTCACTTGTAAATGATGGGTCTCACTGTAGACAGAGAACACAATGAAGAGCATACATCTAGTGAATGGTGATTCTCTGAACACAGACACTGGCATCTAATGTGAAGAAAAGGTAAGAAATTCACTTTATTCTTCATGTAACTGTGGAGATGTAAAAGAATTATTCCAGCCCAAGGCTGCCAGTTTTCAGGATATGTGGAGCTCTTGAAAGTACATAGAAAAGGGCCTAAATGCCAAATGCCCTGTGGCTATGAACAGTCTGAAAGGGGCATGCCCACCGCCAGTATGGGGCTGGTTATTAGGAATTGTATCCAACTGCTTTAAAATGCATTGAAAATGCTGAATATTTACTAAAAGAAAAGATCCATAATAATTTAGGTTTTGACATGCTACTATTAACAAATAACTCATCTGGTTGGCAAGGTTATGAACTGTGGAGGGAGGGACCATTAGATTTAAGAGTGAGGGTGATACATTGTGCACCGCTGCTGTCTCACTGGCTGCAATATCTGGGAGCCCCGCTCCCAACATCTCAGAGCACAGCCTGGATGCTGCTGAACTGTTCTAACAAGACTCAAAGGATTCTACTTCCAATGCTACTTTAGAGGCACATTTTTTTATGCTCTCTTTCTCCTTCCCTCCCTCCCCACCCCCCTGTGTGTGTGTGTGTGTGTGTGTGTTGTATTATGTTTGTTTGTTTTTAAGACAAGGTCTCAAGGCTATCCTGGAACTGCGTAGACCAGGCTAGGCTTGAACTTGCATTGATTCTTCAGCCTCTACTCCAGAGCCCTGGGATTAGCGATGTATGCCATGGACCATTACACATAGCTAATGTTTAAGCTTAAGAGGTGTGTTTTGCCCAACATGACCAACACAGTAAAGTCAAAGAAAAATATAACATTACATATATATTGTTTTTGTTTTTTGTTTTGTTTTTCAAGACAGGGTTTCTCTGTGTAGCCCTGGATGTCCTGGAACTTACTCTGTATACCAGGCTGGCCTCGAACTCAGAATTTCACCTGCCTCTGCCTCCCAAGTGCTGGGATTAAAGGTGTACGCCACCACTGCCTGGCTCAATACTATATAAATATGTACAATTATTTATGAGAATTCTTGATATTACTTTGCTTGAATATACCTTTATTTATCGTTTAGCAAAACAAAGAAGGATGAGTTTTAACCTTGATGGCAAAATTTAGTCACTACATGTGACACCAGTCTGGTTTTTAACTAATTCTGTATTTCTTGCTATTTTTTTATACATAAAAAAGCCATTGTAGATAGTTTATATGCTAATTCCTAAAACTCAAATAGGCTTAAAATATTTGCATTCTGTCCTGTAAGCCCCTTCATAAGCATATATAGATTTAGGACTCTGAAATTGGAGCCATGGAATTCGTAAATCCACTAAGAGAAACCATCACATTATGCAAAAACACCATACTTAAACTCAACTGTGCATATAATTATAGTATTCAAATTAGATCACTAATTTAGACATGTTCTATCATATCAAGTATAAAGAACATAAAAATGTATGACAGAAATTCAACAGGATTGAGAAAAAAAGAAGAAATGTAGCTACTCTTTTTTAGGAAATGAAAACTCATAGTACATGCTATAATATACCCACAGAATATCAGTAAGAAATCCAGCTTAACTTTTCATGTATGTGCATGGGTGTAAAGTACGGCAGTGTCAAGTCACCTGGGCAGAAAACTAACTCTATTTCCTGTCTTACAATATTTACATTGGGATGAAGTTGGAACCTATCAGAAATTAATCTTCACTTGAATTACCTAACATATTATAAAGTACAATAAAATCATATTTAAAATACCATAATACTCTATATTGTAATTTCTCACTGCAATGGATTAAGGCTGGTACACTACTGTGTGGAACAGTAATTACCAGACTAAGATGGTGGCCTAACATTTTTATCAACATTTCAGAATTTACAAGTGTCTCATTATTAAAAATAATAATTGCCATTCAATGAATTAAAAAAACAAGAGCCATCCACTGAAGTCACAAAACCACCAGCCCCTTAGACTTTCCTACTGAAGCTGAAATGTAAAGCTGGCCCGGGAAGCTTGGCGCTGGCATCTGGGAAGAACACTGGCAATAGCCTTGGCCACCTGCTAGAAAGTGCTTTCATCTGCAAATCGCCAGTTAGCAGACTCCACTGTGTATGTGTGTGTGTGTGTGTGTGTGTGTGTGTGTGATTAAAAAAATGCAACATTACAAACTCTTTCAATGGTTATGAGGTTCCATGACTTAAGCACTACTGTACATATGCATCTATATATTATTTGATGACAATATGAAGGAAATTTTAGACAATTCAGAGCCAAAATACAAGTTGTGGAACTGGCATTTTATACTGTACCATCTTGTAGCACTTAGTTAAAAAGACAATGCCAGTGCAAGACTTCTGCCTTATACGGGTAACATTATAGCTGTTTCAGCAAGGCAAATAAGTCTATTGGTTCATATGACCAGCACAGTCAAGAACATTATTAAGGGAAATGAATACTTTAAACCTAACTTGGCTGAGTTTTGTCTGATATACTTGTGCATCAAAATGAACATACAGAATGTCTCTCACACACAGCAGACACTGCAATTCCTAAAAAACACATTCCCACTGCAGCACAAAGAGGAAATTTAACTACAAGAATTTCAGTTTAAAATGTTAGGTCTCGGTGCTTTACAGGTAAGAGCTTTTTAAAAAGTCAGCACCAAAAACGAAAAAAAAAAAAAGCTTGTTTTATAGAAATAAACCCTATTTTCCCCAGCTTAATTAGATATTTGCATAAATAACCTTTAGTCCATTAAATAGAGGAATTTTAGTCAACAGTAGTTTATAGTGTTGGTGTTTTAAGCAAATTAACTTAAAAATAGATCTTAAGCGTTCATCCTCCTGCAAGGATTCCTTTAGTAGCAAATGATAAAGAAGTATCTTAGAATCAATCATCTGAACCCAAAATTTGAAGCCAGAACATCTCAGTTTGGGTCTGACAACTCTTATCATTTAGCAGCTGGGTTTCTCCTCTGGACTCTATTTCAACTCACTGGTTTCTGTAATATAGTGTAAAGGTTTAAATGCAAAATGTTCCTTCCATAGCAGTGGCTCTCAACCTGAGTCTCACTCCTTTAGGGGTCTAAGGATCCTTTCACAGGGGTCACCTATAACATCAGAAAACAGATATTTACACTGATTCATAGCAGTAGCAGAATTACAGTTATGAAGTAGCAATGAAATAACTTTATAGTTGGGGTCACCACAACATGAACAACTGTATTAAAGTGTCACAGAATTAGGAAGGTTGAAAACCACTGATCTATAGGCTCATACATTTGAGTCCTGGGTCCCCAGCTGGGGTGCTGTTTAGAACGCTGTGCAAGCTCGCTGGAGGAACTGTGTCACTGAGAGAGGGCCTTGAGGTTTTATAGCTCAGCTCCATTTCCTGTTCTCTTTGTGCTTCCTAACTGTGGATGCAATGTGACCAGCCCCCCCCACCCCCCGCCACCATGGCGTCTCTATGGTAACAGACTCCATCACTTCTTAGACTTTGAGGAAAAAAAAACCCATCTGACGCTGTTCTTGTCAGATATTTGGTCACAACATTAAAAAGGTAACAGGGACAGGGAGGATCTTTACTGTTAAACTGTAAAAACTAAAGGACAAAACACGTGAGGATGGATACCTAGGACAGGACTGGAGTCACAGAAACAATTTTCATGGTTAATAAATACTCCACACTGTCTACAACATAAAACAAATGAAAATCTCGGGATGTTATATACAGAATACCTCAGATAATCCAATGGGCCAGGCATGGTACTAAACCTTGCAAGAACTGGTCCACAGGCTCAGCTTTCTAACGACACCATGCCACGTAAAAGCTTAGTTGTTTGTGAACTGCGACTGTGCTGTTTTCACTTCCCATCCATGCCCTCTGTCATGGATACAGGAGGAGGTGTGCTTGCACGGACAATCGAGCACTTTATGCATCATCAAAGTGTGTCTCCTGGTCTTCCCACTCTGTCAAATGTCTATGCTCCTCTGATCATGACGGGGAAAATTCAAGGAAAAAAAGACAACATGACAATAGTGCTCTATTAGCAGACTGAATTCAGGATCCTACTTCATTCCTGAATGGCATCCCCACCCATCATCTGGAGTTGTAATACTGAGGGAGAGGAACTGAAAGCCACCAGACAATTGCCCACCTCTTGCAGACAAGTGAAGGAAGAGTATTTTGCCCTGTGGCACCTCCTGGTTTCACTTCTGTTTCCTGGCTCCCACTCACCCAAGCACCTCATCCTGCTCTGCTTCTGCCTTCTGTCATCTTTTTTTCCCCCTGAAATTTCTCTCGGATAAACTTCCCAATCTCCTCTCCTTTTCGTTTCTGGGTGTCACTCTGGCCTCCACTTTATTTTTTTATTCCACATGTTCTCTCAGGCAGACAGCAGCTTCAACATCCATTTCAAATACTTAGTTATCTACAGCACAATGAGGCCCATTTTTATAGAAACAAGTGAAATTCATATTCTATCTAAGATACCTCAGATAACGTAATGGACTAGATACATTGATCAGCTGTAAGTGGAGGATAAACCTCCATCCACACCTCTGTGGTTGCCTTGAATTTTAAGCCCACAGTCTGCATAGCATTTCTAGGCTCTGATGTCCCTCTAGTGCCTCACACTGCATAACTCCACAGCTTGTCACCTTCCCCTGTGGAATGCTCCAGCCTCTGTGATCACAGTCATCACAATGGAACTTCTATCTCTTCCGTGATCTGAGGGAGGCTATCTGGGGAGGCTCTTCAGAGTCCCTGCCGCCTCCCTGCTTCTCTCTGCCACCTCCCCCCTCCTGCCCCAGTCTATACCCTTACCATCTGAACTCAGACTTAATGGCTTCTCTTTTCTGTCTCCTAGTTCATTGTTTTGTTGATACATCAGGTGGCACATTCTAAACTGACAGCCTAGGTCAGGCCTGGCATCACTGGATGGTCATCCCAGCTACTTGTGGTTGAGGCAGGGAGATTACTTGGGCTTCATACTGAATTCAAGGCCAGGCCAGGCAACTTAGTGAGCCCTGTCTCAAAACAAAAAGTGAGCGGAACCCTGGGCTACAGCTCAGTGACCGGGTGCTTGAGTCAAATTCGTGAGGCCCTGAATTTGACCCCAGAACTCACAGGAGAACTCAAGTGCTCACTTTCACCTGCAGGAGCAAGTTTGGCCACCAAGTCACTTCACAAAGTGGCTCCAGCCTCTACTCTCCAATTCCATAGCTACACCTGCCACATTAGCTGTTCGCAACCACATCGACTGAGCTGCTGTATTACAGCCCACTACCCAGCTCAGTGACATAATCACACCCAGCCCAAACCCCTGAACCACGGACTCAGACCAAGTACCGTTTCCTGAAGGAAAGCCACATTCTTTTCTTTTCTTTTCTTTCTTTCTTTCTTTCTTTCTTTCTTTCTTTCTTTCTTTCTTT
>NW_021604565.1:4463130-4465708 GCF_004785775.1 Grammomys surdaster | reverse complement strand
TTCTTTCTTTCTTTCTTTCTTTCTTTCTTTCTTTCTTTCTTTCTTTCTTTTTAAAAAAAAAACCTCCTGAATTTTTCATTTATTTTTATTAAGTCTTTTCTTTGACAATTTTATGGAGTGGCTTATCCCTAACACCTTATCACCTAAAATACATATCTGATAAATGTCCAAATTAATGTTAATTACTCTCACCAAACTTGATGAGAACAGAGCCAAGCTGCTGGCAGCTGGCTAAGCATGAATTAGAGGCGTACAACTCTTTTTAGATGTCACATATAAATAATAAGGCTACTCAGTACAGTTCCCAAGTGCTGAGGACAGAGGCTGTGGGGAACTGTGCATCGATGTGTTAGCAACTGGCCCTTTTTTTAACAGTCACAGTGGCTTTCTCGACCTTGTCTTACAGCATGTGTTGCTTCAGGGTCACTTTCCCATGTTCGACACAGCTGGGGGATGGGACACGGGTCCACGTTAGGGTAAAGGCCTGGAGTGGGCGAAGCAGCCAACAGCGATGGACAGTCATAACTACATGAAACCAGACACACGAGGCCTCATCTCCTCTCTCTTCTTCCTCAGATAACACATTCAGAGAAGCCTAACCACGAAGACCTGAGGCCGGCTATGCAGGAGGACAGGTGACACCTGCTGACACTCACACCTTTGGTCCTTTGAGGAAGACAGGTGAAGCTCATCACTTGCAGATAAAGGGTGGATACGATATGTTAGGCTGGGGCTACCTGGTTATGAAACTGGAGCGGGTGGAATAGGGTTGCCAACAACTTTAAAGTCCACTCCATAAAGCTCACAGGGGCTCAGATGCTCTGTGTTTTAATAAAGGTCATGGTCAGGTCAAATTTCCTGTCCCCTGGCAGTCTATATTTAAAAAGGAGGGAAGAGTGTTTTAAAATAAGTTTTTAATCCCTCGCTGGTTTGACAGTCATCCAGTCTTACAGTCTAGCATAGAAACAGAAGAGCCATCTAGTCTATCCCTGAATGTCATGACGACACAACTAACTTTTAAATTACAACCGAAATGATGTTGGTTCCAGTGTGAAATCACAAGGGGAATGGGGCTGAGGATATAGCACAGCAGCACAGAGGCTTGCCTACGCTTGCTGGGGTTGACCTCCAGGCAGTGAGGCCCTCTCTGTTGTCCTCCTTCGCCTCCCTGCAGGGGCATTATCTCACAGAAGGGCTCTGTGAGTCTAACAGCATGACTTCAGAGCCTCTGCTTTCTGTCTGCACTGGAGTCAGGAAGGTCATACCACAGACATGGGAGCCTACATGCAATGTGCTTGTTCTGGGAGGACACACTTGATCCATACTTGTTAGATATGTGGGTGCATTTCCTTTTAAAAAAAAAAACACAGTCATTCCACAAGTAACTAGTGCTGCTGTTGTAACCCTGACATTTTTAGATTTAAATAAACTTAAAAAAATCACTTGAGGAAAATCTTAGGCCTTCCACTTCTCCTTTGTTCGAAGACAATGATGCAAGCCTCATACCCAAAGAAAGCACAGATGAAGCAAGTTTGTCATGCCACCCCACCGGAAGGACTCATGCTTACTTACAGAGTAACATGTGGCATTCGAACTTTCTTTTTTACAAAGTGAAATGTGGTTTTGATTTCTAACATAAATAAGCTTAAGCTTCTACCTTGACAAAAATACAGAGACAGTACTTCTTACTTAGCCACTCCCAGCTATGGACAGGAAGGCTTGTAAAGCCTGAGGCTGTCCATCTCTACTTCAGAACTGAGACCGTCCATCTCTACTTCAGAACTGAGACCGTCCATCCCTACTACAGAACTGAGACCATCCATCCCTACTACAGAACTGAGACCATCCATCCCTACTACAGAACTGAGACCGTCCATCTCTACTACAGAACTGAGACCGTCCATCCCTATTACAGAACTGAGACCATCCAATCCTACCACAGAACTGAGACCGTCCATCCCTACTACAGAACTGAGACCGTCCATCCCTATTACAGAACTGAGACCGTCCAATCCTACCACAGAACTGAGACCGTCCATCCCTACTACAGAACTGAGACCATCCATCCCTACTACAGAACTGAGACCGTCCATCCCTACTACAGAACTGAGACCGTCCATCCCTAGTACAGAACTGAGACCATCCAATCCTACTACAGAACTGAGACCGTCCATCCCTACTACAGAACTGAGACCGTCCATCCCTACTACAGAACTGAGACCGTCCATCCCTAGTACAGAACTGAGACCGTCTGTATCTACTACAGAACTGAGACCTTCCATCTCTACTACAGAACTGAGACCGTCCATCTGTACTACAGAACTGAGACCGTCCATCCCTACTACAGAACTGAGACTGTCCATCTCTACTACAGAACTGAGACCGTCTGTCTCTACTACAGAACTGAGACCGTCCATCTCTACTACAGAACTGAGACCTTCCATCCCTACTACAGAACTGAGACCGTCCATCCCTACTACAGAACTGAGACCTTCCATCTCTACTACAGAACTGAGACCGTCCATCCCTAGTACAGAACTGAGACCGTCCATCTCTACTACAGAACTGAGACCGTCCA
>NW_021604565.1:4422952-4462730 GCF_004785775.1 Grammomys surdaster | reverse complement strand
CATCCCTAGTACAGAACTGAGACTGTCTCTACTACAGAACTGAGACCGTCCATCCCTAGTACAGAACTGAGACCGTCCATCTCTACTACAGAACTGAGACCTTCCGTCTCTACTACAGAACTGAGACCGTCCATCTCTCTTTCAGAACGTCCATCTTTACTACAGATCTGAGACCGTCCATCTCTCTTTCAGAACATCCGTCTCTACTACAGAACTGAGACTGTCAATCTCTACTATAGAACTTATTACAATAGCTCATAAACCAGAGGCAGGATGATATTCTATAAGGAATACCAAAAAGTTCTGAGCTCAACTTTTTCTTACAAAACCTACTCCTGTAATTTTGGACCCATGACCTTTCTAGGCCAGTTTCTCCTTCTGCAAAAGCACTACAATACAGGAACTGCCCAGAAGGTTGGCGTCAGGGTGGAGGACAACCCTTATGTAATGTTGCCATCACAGCCAACACACAGTGAGGGCTCCTAGCTGAACCTTTGCTCCAACTCTTGGCCAAAAACAGACCTGTAGGGGCGAGAAATGTGGTCAGATAAATCATGCTCAAGGCTGTCTTCTCTCAAATCCACCCCATATCCCTGAACTCTGCAAAACCTGACCTTGAGGCGCAGATGCCACATTGCACATGAGTTGCTTGTCTGTATAGCCATAAATGTGTGTAACTTCCATGTTACCTCGTACACTGAATGAGGTAAGATCAAAATCAAGTCCCAGGTCCTCAAATAGAAAGTGAAAATCCAAAGAAGTAATGTGGTTAAGGAAGAGTAAACAGTCTTCACTCGCTTAGATCCATATTAAAATTGATTTACATATTATGTGCCTGAGCCTTCTCTCATCCAAGTCCTAAACAAGCTCAAGCCTGCTTAGCTTTAGAAATCATATAAGATTGGGTGAATGAAGGTAGTATGTCTGCAGTTGTACATGAGTCTTCTGAGAGCAAACCGATGTGTGTGTTTTTAGGGTGGGGGAGTATGGAGTATTTCTTGTATATTTAAAAGTGACAACAGAAAATCCACTAAAACACAAACAGGAAATAAAAGAACCATCTGCAAATTACTTTCACGGGCTTAGCTCTAGTTCTAGACATGTTCCTTCCAGGCAGACATTTGATCAGAAAATCTAGAACAGGGATCAGTTGAAATATAGCTGCTAACGGAGGCAAAGGATGTGCGGATTCTTTGAAAAGGAGGGCTGAAACATCAGCAGCGGGGATCAGAGGGAGGACTCAGTGGTGGCAGCAGGATCAGAGGGAGGACTTGGTGGTGGTGAGGGCTGAAACATCAGCAGAGGGGTTCAGAGAGAGGACTCGGGTGGTGGCAGGGGTTCTTTTTGGCACTGCAGTTGTGGCATTGTGCCTCTAGGCTCTCAGAAGCTCCCTACTGGAACCTCACTGTTGAGAAGCTTTGGAGAGACAGACAGACAGACAGACAGACAGACAGATCCAACACACACACACACACACACACAGACATACACACAGAGACAGAGAGACAGAGAGAGACAGAGACAGAGTGTGATGAGGAGAAGGACAGGAAAGGGAGATGGAAGGAGAGACAGACCTTGAACACCAGCCAGGTAGCAGTGAGCATCTAGCTTAGAGTACCTTTTAATGGTAGGTATATTAGCTAGGAGGATTTCATTAAACATTGACTCACCTAGGATAGTCTGCTGCCTAGGAGCTTTCTATAGCAATTAGATTTTAGTATCTAAAAGATAAAGACCAAAGGCCAGAACATGATGGCATGTAGATAAACCTAAGAAAACCACAAAGCGCCATGGCCACTCAATCACTCCACACCCTAGAACTCAGAGGAGAAAGAAGCTCAACAGTCCATGGAGATTTCAAACCAAAATGGCTCAGATGGAATCCCCCACAACTGTTTCCTATGGCTTTGAACCTAGGACTAAAGGAAGTGTGCCTATAGCTGTGATGGATAAATGATTCCATTTCAGAACACTGAGTCCAAGATAAGCACAACGCCCATCTCTCTGACTGAGTGGAGTTCCCCCTTTGACACTGGCCTATGCTCAAAGACAATGTGGACTGGTTTTAGCTGCTTTTGTCTATGTGGACCACTGACAGTAACTACACAGGAAGAATAGCGATCGTCATCTGCCAATATGAAGCATCAACTTACAGCAACTTTTCTCTTTGGCTCTATGAATATATAAACAGGGAAGGAAGAAGTAACAGAATCCAGTTTCAGCTGAGGGCAGAAACCCCCTGCTATCACTCTCACAACAGCACTGAACGGGAGTCTGCAACCAGGGCCTGGCATTTAACAACCATGAGGCCGATGACAGTGGCTTCCCGTCACGAGGAACTGGGCTATGAGTGTTATTTAGCAGTTTGCATACTTGAAGCTTTAAACAGAAACTTCCCATGGTGAAAGAGGATAACCCACCCACATCGCTTGCAAGTTGAGGCAGCAGGGTCAAAGAACACAGATTCCAACAGGCATGTTTAAACTGCCAGCTGTAATTTCTACTACTGGATCTCACTCGGCCTCAGTTTCTTCCTCTCTAACACCAAGACAAAGCCCCCTCCATGGAAGGCTTTCAGGGAGGCACTGCTGGAGACAGTAAATCCAATGTCAACCCGTGGCCAGTGTGTTTACCCCTCTCTCCTAGTGCACATGTGAACTCCTTCGATTGACCTCCAGCAACAGCTGTTTCATGTCTACAGCTTATCCCAAGACAAATTTCCTTTTACAACATGGAATTCTTTCCCCAAAGTCAGCCTACTATACTTGACATCAGCTCGGTAACTTCTCATGCTGGATTCCACTTAAACCTCACACAACCCAGCAAGGAAGGTAATACAGTTACACCCACCCATTTTACAGACAGAGACACTTAGGCACAGAATTTCTCTAACTTGCCCAGATTCAAAGCCAGCAATAGTCCCGCCAGCCTGGTCCCTTGAAAGCCCACACTTGGACAAGATTTCTTCTAGGGGCTTCTTCAGAACATGATGTTCCTATAAACTACAACCTGATGACCAGCTTTTCAACTTTAAAATAATACCTTTCTTTTTTTTTCTTATAATCCTTAAAATAAAAACTATGTTTGAACCAGGTGCCTGTAACTAGCTAGTGTTATATCCACTGAAGCACTATGACCCATACATGCCTCTTTCTAAAGGTCACATAAATAAATCTCACATTGGCTCATATCTGTGAGCTTTTACTTCTGATCCAAATTCATATATATTTTTCCTCTGTGCATATTTCTTTCCATGGATGTGTGCATACCACAGGCAGCCTCAATGTGGGCTAGTTGGTTAATGCAAAGCTGCTCCTCTAAACACTATCTTTATAACAGTCACTACCTGTCAGCCACACAGCAGGGCTGTATGGTATTTCAAAGAATTCCTTTTACAAATTTAATCAACTCAAGTATTAAACATCAATGGCATTAATCCATTCCTCTGCTTGAAAGGAATCTCTAGGGGCAGCTGAGAAGGAAAGGTTAAAGATTTCTACCCTTCAAAGTAGCCACTGCAGCTACTATAAATCATGCTCTTTGTTTACTAGGATAATTAAGCCCATCAGTGCACTTAACTTCCAGACTCAACAATTATCTGGTATGAACAATCTCCACTTTTCCTAAAACAAAAGAGGATGTGTTCTAAAGAGGGTTCTGTGCATCTCTCTGTACAATGTATGGTATTTTAAAGCATGATTTATGTATCTAATTCCTTGAACTGCCTTGAAAAAATACACCAAGTTCTTCCTCCCATGTTCCCTATTAGAAGACAGCCTTATTTAAAGACTGCCCTGTTTCTGACTGCAAACCGCTATATCATGTCAACATTTTTATTAAACATGGTTCAAGCTGGACTTGAAACAAATGGAGTGACTGGAGGCACAGCTGCAGCCCCTGCAGATGCAAAGTTACCCAGCCAGGAGGCTTACATAAGCGACGCAGGACAACTCAGCCATCCTCTGAAGCCTGTTTCTTTGAGACTTGCCCACATTCTTAAAGCATATGAATTAAAACGCACAGAGCGCTTTTCTCATTTTCTCTGCCTTGGAGCACAAAACACTCAGTTGACACATAAGTTGTTTTTCCCTAAAGGAGTAGGCTCCAATTACTGGAGGTTGCCAACTTCTGCCTAAGGGAAGAGCGAAGTGGGATACACAGAAAGCCTGCAGGCCTGAGCAGCAATGTCTCAGCTTCTCATCTCTGTGCCAGTCCTCTGAGAGGATGTCAGCAGAGCCTCCTAGGATGGAGGTGGCGGACGTCCCTGACCCCACGGCGGCGGCGCTGAATCAAGGAGCTCAGAATGTGCAATTAGCGGCGGGCCAAATGCCCTCGGAGCACCTGTCTCCACTAACACATTTCCAACTGGCACATTCGGGAGAGGCAGGAGCCAGCCTTGGACTCCAGCCTTGAGTCCTCGAATGGCATGCCCCCTCCTCTGCAGTCCAGTACGCCTTGCCTTCCTCCAGTTGCAGCCTGACTAACAGGAGGTGCCACCTCGGTCTGGCACAGCAGGAATAAAACGAACCTGTCCTTCCCACGCTGCCTGCAACTTCAGAAACTACAGTCAACTTACTGGTTCGCAGAAGGCAGAGGTCTTCTGGGGCTTCAGTGCGCTAAGAAGCGCTGCAACTCCTCCACACACAGCCGGGCCGGCCCGCGGTGGCCGGTGGTAGCGGGCGCAGGACCCGCCTGGTCCTCGTCGCCGCGGCTCCGCCGTGCCGGGGGAGGTGCACTCTCGCGGGCGCACCGTGCGGTCGCGGAGACTCGGACTGCACCGGGGACCCGAGCAAACGCCGTCGTGGCCGCCAGCCCTTGAGATCTGTGCTCGGAGCTCCAGGTGCGTGTCTCCCGCTCTGAGGGAATGCGACACCACGGAGTTCCCGCACGAGAGGCTCCGGAGTGCTGCAGAGCCACCAGTCCGCCCCGGAGGAGCAGTCACAGCACCCGCGCGCCGGGCGGGAACCGCAGTCCGCACTGGCCGCCGCGCCGCGGAGAATGACAGCGCCGAGGCGGAGCAGCGCGCGGGGCTCAGTGCGCATGTTCGCGACTGCAGCGGCACGTCACGGGGGCGGAGCCAACGGGCAGGGTTGGGCGGAGCGAGAAGGGTGGGGCGGGGTCGGGGCTACTGTGGCTGCCAGCTGCAGGGCAAGGAGCTGGAGCTACGCAAATCAGGGCTGGTGACCAAAAGTTCTGTGACTGAGGTTGTCTCCTTAGCCCATTGTCCCTTAGAAAGCAGTCTATGGGGAATTGCCTTAGGGTCCCCGGACATCCCACAAAGGTCAAGTTTAACTCAGGTGATTGCATAACCCTCAATTTGGGGGACACCTTTCACTTTGATCTTATGTACAGTAAGAACTTGAGGAGCTTGTAGGAGCCCTTTGCCCTGGCCGGACTCCAAAGTAAACACGGAGATTCGAGAGGTGGGGCCCAGGTATGTAGGTTGTAAATAGCCTTGCTCCTGAAGAGGATCTGCGGGTTGTTTGCCTACGCACATTCAGAAGGTCTGGAGGATGGGGGAATCCCTATTCCAATAGAGTCCAAGACTATGCCAGTGGCCAGTGCTGCAAGCCTCCCACGTCCTGGATCCTTCCTTGCCACTTAGAGGGCAGAGAACCCAGAGCAGCTCCTGGCGTGTGGGTTGCCTAAGAAATCAGGTGGAAATGTTTTCAACTTAGAACAAATTCCCAAGGCGTATCCACAGTGGTTCCAGTTCACCCACTAGGCACCGGGTGTGTAGGGGTGGGAGGGGAGGTTGTGTGTGGGAGCTGGGTGGGAAGGGCTCGAATCTTGCCTGGAACAAGCTGCAGATAAATCTGACAAGAGTTTTGTTGGCCTTGAATTTTAGCTTACTAAACAAGCAGCCCGGAATTGAGGATAGACAGCGTAGTAACAAATAGCCAGACCAGATGTGGATCTCAGGACTTCTGAATCCAAGGCCATTGAATTCTAAGTTCTTCGTCTGATTAGTCCATTTTTTTTCCTGCGCGTATTTCTTAAGAGTTCTCTAACAGGAAAAAAAAACCTGGCACGAGTGATATTAAACTTACTGAAGACACGTTTCACTCTTAAAGGCACTGTGGAGTCGGCTGGATGAAAGAGGCTCATTAGGAGTGAAGGGGCGGGAGTAGGAAGCCGAGGGACGGAGAAAGCAATGTTAATATGTTGCAGAGGAGAATGTGTGGGAGATTTTAGAGTCGGCCTTCAGCTTGGAAAGGTACTTTGAGGATAAGGATGCAGGATCCAGTTTGGCTTCCGGTTTCAGAGGACGGTGAGAGGTTCACTGGTTTGAGAGCTTATAAAGGTCTGTATTTCACCACCAGGCTGTATTAGTGACTTTTCTCATTGCTGTAACAAAATATTTGGCAACAGCAGCAACTCAGAGAATAAAAGCTTTGATTTGAGTCATGGTTTGAGGGTACAGTCGACCATGGCGCAGAAGGCGGGAATGTGAGGCAGCGGCAAATTGCAACGACGAGTCAGGAGGAATGAAGAGTTGCTTAGTCCTTCTTATTCCGACATCCCAGTCCATGCAATGGACTCCCCGCATTCAGCGAGGGTCTTCCCTCCTCAGTTAAGCCTCTCTAGAAACACCTTTCCAGACACGCCTACAGGATTATTTCCTAACACACTCTAAATCTTGTAAAGCTGACAAGATTAACCATCACAATTTCTTCACTGAATCCCACAATGATCTAAATTAGATATGGAAAGTTATTGTACTTATTTTATGCTCTTAAAAAAATACATTCTGGTCGGCCTAGGCAGCCATCTTCCAGTTAACTCGCCAAAATGACCAACACAAAGGGAAAGAGGAGAGGCACTCGGTATATGTTCTCTAGGCCTTTTAGGAAACATGGAGTTGTTCCTTTGGCCACATACATGCGAATCTATAAGAAGGGTGATATTGTAGACATCAAGGGAATGGGTACTGTTCAAAAAGGAATGCCCCATAAGTGTTACCACGGCAAAACCGGAAGAGTCTACAATGTCACCCAGCATGCCGTGGGCATCATTGTAAACAAGCAAGTTAAGGGCAAGATTCTGTCCAAGAGGATCAATGTGCGGATTGAGCACATTAAACACTCGAAGAGCAGAGACAGCTTCCTGAAGCGGGTGAAGGAGAACGATCAGAAGAAAAAGGAAGCCAAAGAGAAGGGCACCTGGGTTCAGCTGAAGCGCCAGCCTGCACCACCCAGAGAAGCACACTTTGTGAGGACTAATGGGAAAGAGCCTGAGCTGCTGGAGCCCATTCCATACGAATTCATGGCCTAGTGTATAAAAGAAATAAAGGACCCAACTGCAGAGTTTTTCCTTAGGTTCAAAAAAAAAATACATTCTGGAAGGCTTAGTTGGTGTCGTGCTTGCTGCACATACAAGAGGACCTGAGTTGGGATCCCTAGAACTCACAAAGTCAGATGTAGAAGCACCATCTGCTATTTTAGATCTGATGATGTGGAGATGGAGTGACCCTGGGGCTTGTGGATCAGTCTAGTCCAATCAGGGACATCCAGGTTCAGTGAAAGACCCTTCAGTGGAGAGCAGTTGAGGAAGACACCCTCAGTCTCTGGGCTCTACATGCGTTCTCACAGACAGAAGGCAGAAGAGATGCGCTCTGGTACTCGGCTTCCTTTTCTTTTTCTCTCTGTCTCTTCTTTTTCTGTTTATATTTACTCTGGGACTCTGGCCTGTGGCCTAGAACCACTCGCACTGGGGTAGCTCTTTTCCCTTGGTTTAAGCTCTGTAGATGCCTGTCATAGAGATGTCTCTCTTAGGCAATTCTAAATCCTGTAAGTTGACATGAAGTTAACCATCACAAAGCCACGGTTATTCTAGTCATCCAAGGCCCTAGCAACTTCATCTAAAATATTTATCTGTGTAGCATTTATTGACTTAAAGCAATCTATGGCTCAAATTTATAAAAAAATTAATTAGTATGTCCCACTGCCATTTTGAGTCAGTGTTATTGATGTTTAAAACACGAAACATGTAATATTGTCTTGGCATTGATTGAATCTTAATATTGACTATGTCTGCATTTTGAATTTGTTTCTTGTTAGCTGATGTTGTGTGGTAAAAGTAGCAGATGCATTCTCTCTCTGTCTTTCTGTTTGTCTCTGTCTGTCTCTATCTCAACCTCTACCTCTCTCTCTCTCTTTCTCTTCCTCCCTCCCTCCCTCCCTCCCTCCCTCCCTCCCTCTCTCATTCTTTATGGGCCAGCACAGCCTGCTCTTTAAGAATTTCTTTATCCACTGACCCTCAAAGTGTCACTCACGAAATTTTCAATTACAGACACTAGCAATGGTGCCGATATCTACTCTTTCTCCTTTCAAGAAGCTCTGCCTAGCATAGATTTCCTTTCCTTTAAATTAAACTATTTCTGCTAAGAATCACAGGATGATCACTGAGCTAAGGAATCTTGGTCAGAAATATTTTCACCCTTATTAATTACATCCTTGATCCGTTTTCACTCAAATGGATTTTTGTACATGAGAATCTCCGGGTCTGCTTACCACACAGAGACAACTTGGATGAGGGAACTAGCAGAACTCAGGGTGATGGGTGAGGCTGAGAGAGAATTGGAAGCAAAGCAATCAGATGCTGCTCTGTGAGGAGCTTGCTAGAAAACTCTATACATATTGTGATAGACTTTTGACACAGTTGATTGTCATGTTTGCATGGTTTGATCACATGAGGTGGCAAACAGTGTCACTGGAAAGCATAGCTAAACCCCTGGTTGGGCTCAAGTGAGTAGTCTGTTTTGTTTCCCAAGAAACTTTTGTAAACGTTTGAAAAACTCAGTGTCTTCCCCTAGCATAGGAAATCTGTGGAATTCCAGTATAGCCAGTGTTCGGATGTGACATAGTTTATTGTGACTGTAGCAGATGAGAGCAGGTAAATATGGTGGAAAGATGTTCGGAGCAAAGAGGAGAGAATCTCCTGCTAAAGGATCCTAGTGACCTCACATTATACTGCAGAGTGAAAGGCAGGGCTTACGGATTTCATACTTTCTATTGGGAGGAAGAAAACTTATGACAGCAAGAGACAGGTTTTACAGAGGTGAATACAGAGTATTTCCAGAACTGTCTTTATGTTATGACTATTCCCACTGTCCTGAGTTACCCTACCTTACACATTCCTTACGTTTCTCTCCTGGGGTCAAGTACTCAAGCTAATGCAAAGCTGATGTGCAGAGAAGGCCTAGATTCACAGTGTTCAGCAACAATCACTTTAGTGTAATATACTACACCAAGGATCAGAATGTAGGTGTTCAGAATGGCTTGGAACCCTCCATGTACTCAAGGGTGACCTTGAACGTTGGATCAATCGGTCTCTATCTCCCAAGAGCTGAAACTATACACAAGCTGATGTTCATCATGCCTGGTTTATGCAGTAAATGAGGACCCCAGTTACAAGAGAAGTACTCATGTGGTCTCTAGCATCCAAAACTCTAACCAGTATGTGGTGGGTGATTTATTTCTGTTATTCTTATTCTATTATATATCTTTCTCAAGTCCCATCCTTTGAGTCTTTTCCTGTGAATAGTATCTTCTACCTTCAGTTCTGCACCATCTCCAGTGCAGGCCAGCTCCTGCTACATAGGACAAAAGATGTAGTCTGAATCATGCTTTAGAACGAAAAGGATGCACTGCTCGTATGGCTCTCTTCTGCTTGAGTGGGGTTCCTGAGTCCACATACTTGGGAGTGTGGTTCCTACCTTCTGGGTATAGCTCAGTGGTCAAGTGCTGGCTCAGCATGCACAAGATCCTTGGGTTTGAAGAAACAATGAGCAATGACAACAACTACCCTGCTATTCTGAATAGGTAACAAAGCTGGCTTTGGAAATGTTACTTGGTAGTTGGTGGTCAGATCTTCAGTGGACTCTCACCCATGTCCCTCCAGGGGAAAATGAGAGTAAAAGATCGGTCTTACAAGGGGCCTTGGAAATTTCACAGCAATTCCCATAGAAAGAATTCCCAAGGGCAAAAAGCTGTAAAATAAACTATCACTCTAAAATGTCTTGTAAAAACAGCAGTTGCTTTTAGAAATATTTAATCCCGAATTCCACTGAAAAGCACATGGTATTTCCTGTTTCTGGAAACAGAGGAAAATGAAGCTCTGTTTAAAGCAAGAAAGCAGAGCCAGATGTTGGTGTTGGTAACAGTCTGCAGAGCCCAGGACGCATGTGGCGTAGGCGAAGGATGCTGGCCAGCTGTCGCCAGCCCTGGGAGCCCAATTTCTCTTGTAGAGAAGAGAAGCAGAGCATAGGAGATGTTTTGTTTTGTAAGTACAAGGAGACAGCTGAGTCTAATAGACATTGTTTTTGTTTGTAGAGCCAGCACAACAACATTTAAAATGCTTTTGTCTCTTTTTTTGACACATTCCCAGTCACTTATTCAAGAAATGTTCAGTATCCAACAAAATTCAGTAATTAAAAAAAAGAAAGTACTGTACTATTGCATTTTGAAGTTAATTTTAAACAATCTCATAATAGCTTGCTTTGCCCATATTAATAATTAGCTTTTTTTCCCCTCGAAAAATACACAATTAGCCTTCTCAATTAAAATAGCAATTAGGCATACGGATACCACAGTTTGAATATGGGATGCCCTCACAGGTGCCTGTGTTCAATACTTGGCCCCAGCTGTGGTGCTATTTTGGGAGATGTTAGAAAGTTCAGGAGCTGGGCTTAGCTGAGGGAAGTATGGCATGGGAAGGTGGGCATGGAGTATCTTTGAAGGTTATGCCTGGTTTCTGGATGCTCCCTCTCCTGTCCTCCATAATGTGAATAATCTCTCCCCCAGGCTCCTACCACCAGGGTGCTTTGTCTCAACTCACTCTGGGTTCCAGAATCAAGGAAGCCAAGGACATGGACCAAAACTTCTGAAACTACAAAAAAAAGAACAAATCTCTCTTCCTTTTAAGCTGCTCTGCCAGCTGTCTCATCCCAGTGGCAGGCTGAGGTAGGAGGACAGCTCGCACCCAGCCTGCTCCCAGATCTTCTTTGGCTACACTGCTTTTCTCATCCTTGCTTCCATCATATCCACGGTCCTTTCTTGCTTTGAGGTTTTACTGGCATTTTAATCCAAGCTTTCCTCTCTGATTTATGTTCTTCAAAAGCTAACCGTACCCTAATGTCTAATTCATGGTTACTCATGCACGTAAAGTTGACCTTGGTCATGGTAGCAGAGGCTCCTCTCTTCTTTATGTCCGTGCTGTCAACTGTCTGTCTTATCACATAGTACTTCCTTACACTGCCCTGTATTAGAGATGTCAGTGTGTGTGTGTGTGTGTGTGTGTGTGTGTATGTGTGTACACTTGTACACCTCAGCAGCTCTATAAACATAACACGCCTGTGTTATATCTCATAGTGGTAGATATTATATCTCACACTTCTTGGTACCTTTACTCCTTAACTATTTGGTCACTTCATCCATTATAATCTTTATGATGGTGCTGATTGTGGTCCTTGGTGTGAATCAAAGTATAGGACTTGGGGAAGGGAAAGAGAAAGAATATTAAAGCCAACTCAATATCAGATCCTATTTGGTATGCAGAACTGGGCAGATCATCAAGTGCTTACTGCATTTGAATTACAGGGTAAGGCTAGGCTTCCAGAGAAAAACTTGAAATCCAATTACTAGAAGTGGGTAGTAGGTATGGGCAGATTGACATTAAGATTTATTTTATATTGAACTCCAAGCAAAAGATAATCAATGTTTACCACTGAGTAACAGTGGACAAGATTGAACCCAAAGCTTGGGGAAGGTCTCTGGCTAGGTCTCTGTTTGGAGGAAAGATGACCAATGGGAGCCGAAGGACAGCTCAGCAGGAAATCAGCAGAACCCTCATTCTTTTGCTACAGTGCCTGTCTTAGCAAGCTACCTGAGATGAGCAATTGAGAACCATGTCTGTCTTTCCCTACGCTATTTTCTTTCTGTCCTGCTTATAGTCAGTTCCCTGCTCAGGTAAGGGACCCTTGGCTATATTGTGACAGGATGTGACCACTGATTGGACCAACTCTGCCACCTGATTGACATAGTAGGAACAATTGCTTGGCTAAAGAGACAAGCTTTCGCTAAGGTACAGGCTGGAGAATAAGGGGCAGGTTGGATGGTGGATGGAAGGAAATGGAACAGGCAATCAATGTCAAAGCAGAAGAAAGGTAGGGTATCCCAGCTAATGCAGTGGCTCCATGCAAGAAACACACACACACACACACACACACACACACACACACACACACTATGCTGCACAGTTAATGTTTATAAAAGTTGTGACTGGAAAAGAATTGTGAATGTTATGAAACAGTCAGAAGACAGGATTTATATACATGTGGTGTAATAAAGCATATTTCTAGACTTCGTCTCTGGTTTCAGGCTCTGGTTCAAAACTGTTAGGATTTCCTGAGGGACAGGAATAGCTTGTGCTGTTCATAATTGACTCCTTGAGGGTACTAATGAGATGTACTAATGCCATGTGATTAGAAGGCAAAGACTTTCAGCCTCACCTCCAGCCTCTGGGAGGGGTGCTGGATCTGGAGATGCAGCTCTGTCACATTTCCAGGGACTTAGGATGCAGGCACATAGCGACAGAACAATGGAAACCTCAGGACACTGCCTTAGAGGAGCTTCTTGGCTTGTGAATAAAGGGATATATTCACGAATGATGTGGTAGACTCCACAGGACCGAGACACCTGCCTTCAGCATCTTGCTTGACCTTGCATGGTCTGGATAGTAACATGAAGTAGGCTCATGGAAACCCCCAAATTGTAGCCAAAATCAGACAGAAGTGCAGTTAGTTTAGGGGCCCTGCCTGTAGCTGGTGTCTACTGTAAAACTGCTAGGTTAGAAGGATCTGATGCTCCCTCCAAATAACTCATGCGTACATCAAAAGTGTGCATTGCCCAGTGTGAGAGAGTTGGTAGCAGAACTCAGTATTGCATTCATCAAGTGCCTGTGATATCTGTTTACAGCTCAGATTAATAGAGCAGCTATGGCACTGCGACTTCGAGTTAAAGGAGGAAGCAATCACCCTCTAACAACCTGTCTGCATGCTGACTGATGCTCATGGGAGTAAGCAAAGGATTTTACTATAAACATCCCATTTCTCCGACAGGATTCTTAGATCCTGGGAAACAACCTTACTCATTCTATGCCTGTGAATTTGAAACTACGTCTAATGAATTGTCTTAAAAATCTTAAGTATTGAGGCTGGAGATGACTTGGTGGTTAAGAGTACTTACTGCTCTTGCAGAGAACTTGGGTTAGGTTCCCAGAGCCAACATTGCAAACTTCCGGTGACACTAGTTCCAGAGGACAGGCACCCTCTTCTGATCTTCACAGGCTCCTGCATGCATATGGTATATGAGCCCACCCAGGCATAAAAATAAATAAATAAATAAATAAATTCTTTAAAGAATGTATACTACAGTTAGCATGAAGATATACAAATAAATGATTTTTGATTGGCTCTCTTGTATTTCGTGCTTGTCACACTGGATATCACCTCAGTTTTATTTCCTTTCCCTTTTTCACACATAGGAAAATCTAAGCCATGTGGAAGGGCCTTATCTATTACCTAGGAGCAAGTCCTGACTTGATCTGCAATAGAAAGCCAATTTCTTCTGCCTTTCCAAGCCAATTGTTTAACTTATCAAATTTCCCTCCAGTATTGAGAGTTCTTGGCTGGTCATATTTAGTTCAATCCATGCCTGTAGGTGAGACAGTGAAAGAGTTCATAGTTGAGTTCTATTGGTCATGACACAGAACAAGGCGCTTGACATTCAGACCAGAGCTGGTCACTTTGGTCTCTGTTTCTTCTGGTCACTAACACAGTGTCTTTTTGTCAAAGTAAGTCTCAGTTATACAGCTAGAAAAGATTAGAGATGTCTATCAATCTAGGTCAGGTCAAGAAAAAGAAATAGAGTCCATGTATTGGCAGAAACAGGAATTATGAAAACAATAAAAACTCTCCAGAATATGAAAATAGCCGTCCTGTTTGTCTTCCAGGTTAAAATGGAACTAGCCTTGCTGAGTTGAATCTGGGTTCATTCATTAAGTCTTCATTTTACAAACAGGATGAAGCATAGCTTTGGAGCTTGAGGATGTTTTAGTCTTTTTGGAGGATACAGACCAACAGTTGATCTCAGATAAAAAAAGTAGTGTAAAAGTCTCATTTTTATCTTATCTAATTTATCTTACTCTTCAGAAGTGATTTCTTCTCTAACACAAAAAGATTAATTTTGTAACTAACAAAATCCGCCAAAACACAGTGGTTAGGGCAAGGTAACAGTAGTGTTCTGCTTGACAGCATGCAGTCATGTCCACTTAGAGCATTACGTTCCTCCCACACATGTGGTGGAGACCCCAAGTTTGTTAAAGTCACTTAACAACCTCAATAAGACGCGTGTGTTGACAGAGTAGTACTCAATATATTTCCCTAGGAGCTTTACCTAAAAGGGAGTCGCTGGCAGAAATGATCGCTTCCTGGAGTCCTAGGGTTAGACATTCTCATGAGTTGGTCTCTGAGACAAAGCAGGTGATGTTAGAGGTCTCTCTTCCATCAGGGGCAAGCTTCAGCATCTTCTTCTACCTTCATGCAGGGGACAGATGCTGATGTGTTTGTTGCAGATAGCTCTCCTACTTGTACGCTCTTGGTTTAGGGACAGCTATGTGAAATGTTCCCCCACATGCGTCTGAATCCTTGACCCGCAGCTATTGATGTTGTCTGGGATCATTGTTGAATCAGTAAGAAGCAGGGTCTAGCTGGAGAAAAGGACTCTCATGGCAATGAGGTGTCAGGGCTACCACCTGGCACGCATCCAGCCACAATCCTTACCCTCTGCTTCTCTATCTGCCCTGATGTGAGGAAGGAACCTTATTTGTCTGTGGCCACAACCACGGCTGTTTCTGTCACCATGCCTCCCCAGCCCCATAATTGACTGTGTCCTCAAATTGTGAGATGAAATAAATTCCTCCTCCATTGTATTGTTTCCTGTTGGATA
Source organism: Grammomys surdaster (assembly GCF_004785775.1). Lineage (NCBI taxonomy): Eukaryota > Metazoa > Chordata > Mammalia > Rodentia > Muridae > Grammomys > Grammomys surdaster. The sequence continues at coordinate 4,447,722 of NW_021604565.1, read as the reverse complement.
TTTGTTAGCAGATAAAAGTAGCAAAAAACTTTTTTTTGTCAAGAGCAGTGAATTTCAGGGGAGTTCATTTCAATTCTCTTTTGAAATCACACATATCAATACCCAATTCTAGATCAGTTAACTAGCTAGACTGGACTCCTGTGGGTCCATGGTGACAGGATCCAATGTAGAACTGTTCTCCCAAGGCCATAGGAGAATGGAGAGAGAGTTGGCCAGAGGGAAAATGGCTGTGGTGTAGAGTTCTGAGTCTGTATGCTCCTAAGGCAGCATGGGACCCAGCTCCCAGCACAGTGGTGTTCAGGTGCTGGGGAAGGTTACTAAGGTTTGTGTGCCTCTTCTGGTAGATATTAGAATCATATCCTAGCTGTTTCCCCTTGCTCTGTCTCAAGATTCCTTTGTAAAATGAGAGAATGGTGTATCTTGTTTAATATTTGATAATATGCCAACAATGTATTCTAATATTAAACCTGATGATGTTTAAAAACAGCATAGTCTCTGGAGCCTAGAAAATATTCAAATCACTGCTCCTTACTTATGTGAGGAGCTATGGTCGGCTTGTATCCATAATTCACATAACTTCCATAAAGACAGTGAAATATCACATTCTGGCTTTACAGGCAAAGAACAGGACACACACACATGGGATAGATAATGGATGGGCTAAATAACATGTCTGAGTCCACATAGCAAGTGGGCAGTTGACTGACCTCTGTGCACTTAAACTTGGGCCGCGTGACTGTAAGGTCCATGCACCGAGTCACTGCTCTCTGACGCTTGTCTAATAAATCAATGTGGTATTTTATTTAGTGCTGTTTTCCTTCCTGTAAATCTTCCCAGCTCTGTGGCCTAGCCATGATCTCTGCTTCTTCACGTCTCAGATCCTAGGAGAAGAAGCAGCTGACCCCCTCTTACAGCTAAGCCAAAGTTATTCACAGGAAGCCACTATTTGCAGGGCTCCCCGTGAGAAGAGGGAAGAGTAGCAGGAGGGGCTGAAAGTGTGCCTCAGGTGCTATGTTTTTGTTTGGATTTAGAAACTTGACTATTACATTTGAAGACCTTTGAAGCTTAATTTCTTGTATTGTGGAATGACAGATTAGACCTGGATCGTTCTTGTGCATTCTCCATATCTAGAATTTCGCAATGGTCTATTTATTTAATACTTACTGAATATCCCCTTGTCACAGAACACCGTGCCTGTTCTTTGCTGAGGACAGAAAAAGAAAATGAATAAATAGAAGCCACAGTCTCACCTACAAGGCATGCTCATCTTGAACAATAGACAGCTGTTAAAGTCATGATGACAGGGAGCCTGTATGTATGAATTGGGGTGACTGGGTTCAAACATGGTTTTCTGTTTCCTACTTGTGTATTGCCTTTAAAATGATCAATCTGAACTTTAATTTCTTCTTTTGTCAAATGGACTTTGGTGGCATGTTCCTCATTGGGGTGGTATGCTATTTAAAGTACTCAGTCAATGCTTTGAGTAGATGCATAATTTTCAAGAACAAGTGGAAAGGTCTCAATGGGAAGATATGCCTTGTGGGAACTTCAAAGTGAACGTGGCATCGAGGGCTGCTCTGGTTTCCCAGTGCTCCTTTCAACACACTCTAAGAAACAAACTATGTTCCAAATCTACTGTAAACGCTATGGATGCAAGAAAGTCTAGGCAGCAAGCAGAAGTCTTACAGTCTGGAACCTGTGTGCCTTCCATCTCTAGAGATGCTTCAGTGAGTGCTTTGACGGGTGTGCCCCTGTGAGGACTGGCTACCATTTTTCATGGAGGTGGCATGGCGTGCACAGGCTACCTTCTGTTTCAAAACCCACGTTCCTATCGAAAGTGATGTTATGTACATAAGTGAGAGAAATGGATAAAACGGTTTTCCTCGTGAGTGAAGAGGGAACACCACCACCAGGACTGGTGATTCCTTCCATGGACAGAGGTCCCATTTACACAAAGCACACCGAGACTTGCTCATCCCCACCTGGTACTGGGGGCTAGGAAGGAGAGACTTACTTGATTGTTGAGGTTGAAAGGAGAACGAGAGCACAGACAGTTTACGCCATCCTGTCTTTTCAGATTTGCTCTTCCTTTTACTTAGTTACAGAGTTGAGTCTGCTCTTGGAGAGGGAGGTATGTGTTGACCCAGGAGGCCTGCAGCACAGACTGAGGACACCTCGCTCTGTGCCTTTGAAGTACCTAGCATGTGTTGTCATCTCCTCCTGTAACATCTTTGTTGGTTAAAATTGTTATATTGTTACCCTATTTACCTAACTATGTGGTAAATTTTTTCTCTTGTGACTTAAGTTAGTTGGAAGTAAGGGACAGAAGGTGTTAACTTTGAATCCCCCTTGATTTCCTGTGTCCCAGAAGATGCCTGACTCTAGCACAAAGGGCCTCTGTTTTCTTGCTCATCTGTATGTGCTCTTCCCTGACTCTCTGATGCTGGTGTTTATTTGGAGGTGGGGTGTGTGTGACTGTGGACCAATGGAAGCACTTTCCACATGGCTTCTAAGACTGTTAAACTGAGTCAATATATGGGAAGGATTTAACGTGGCCCTCTACGTTTTAAATATGCTATAGATAGGTAATAATCAACAACACTTTTATAGTTAGTTAAAACATGGTATTTTACCATATTATCTTAATGCTAAAAGAACTTTTACTATTACCTGATACTCAGTAAGAACTAGAGAAATATGTAAAGACGGTGCCCGTCTGTGCAACAGGACAAGCATGTCAGTTTGCTAATGTGTAATTTCAGAGATTAAAAGAAGCACAGTTGTCTACATTAAAAGTCACTCTGTCCATCCCAGCCAAGCTGGGCCTGGATGGTGAATCTGTGACTTTTCTGGGTAAGTCCTGGCCTGTGTCTTCTCTGAGCATCTTAATACCGTCGTTTACAGATGGGTCTCCTTCAAACCAGGGCTCCCAGAATCATGTCTGTTCAGGTCAGTGAAGCAACTACCCATATATACCCATATACTCAATTTTCTCCATGCTGCATTCCATGCTTGCTTTGTGCAAAAGAGTAATGAACCAGACAAGGGCAAATCATACTCCCCTGAGGAGTTTTGGGAAATAATCCAAGTACATATTCTTATTAAATTGCAATTGGTAGCATGGAAATATTTTCTAAAAATCAGACACCTTCCTTTAAGCATACTACTGTGATTTCTCGGCTAGATGTGTGTACACACGTATGTGGCAGTCAGAGGTCAACTTTGCATGTCATTCCTTGGCTACCATCTACGTTGTATTTTTGTACAGGATCTCTCTCTATGGGGCTGGAACTCAGTGATCAGGGTAGTCTGGCTGTCCAGTGAGCCCCAGGGATCTCCCTGCCTCTGTTTCCCTAGTACTGGGAGAACATGCACACACCACCAGGTCAGGATTGTTTGTTTAATATGTACATATGGGTTCTGGGGATTGAAAATGAGTCCTCATGTTTTTACACCAAGTACTTAATTGATTGATTTGTCTCCCTAGTCTTGCACTGTGTTTCTTTTTAATATTTAAATTTGTAAAAAAGTTTTTAATTGAAATAAAATTAGAACACCACTTTCCCTCCTCCATTTTGTCTCTCTACTTCCTCCCAGGTACCTCCCTTTAACTCTTTCCACGCCCCCTAAAGTTGGTAGCCTTTACAAACATTATTATCATTGCTACATAGATGTGTGTGTGTACATGTGTACGCACAGATGTACAGCAAACCCAGTCTCTTGGCTCCACTTTTGTTGTTAGGGGACTCAAAACCTCCCAAACCCCACTACTCCATGCTCTGATGATTTTTATGGTAAGAAAAAATATTAGAAGAAGCTTACACTGATTGTTCATCAATAGATAGCCTCATAAATTAGTATTTGTCAAATGGAAAAAATAGACTGCATCTAAATCAAGAAACTGACCAGGAAAACTGAGGGACGAGAAGGCAGCACTGTTAAAACACTTCTTGATGGTGTCATGAGCTGCGTGTGCAACTTTACCCCCTCAGGACACTTTGTATATTTTATACATAACTATACATTAGCGTAACAGAGAAAATTAAAGCTACTTGGAAGGCGTTTGTACCACTTGAGTTATTTGATTTATTATTTCCATCCCTAAGTTTCTTTTTAAAAATAGAACTTTCCAGAAAAGAGGCAAATTCTTGTTCTAAAATGATAGGACTAGTCTACTTACTGTCCCAGAAATCACTATTCAAAATTTTTGAATATTCTATTGAACTCTCTTGTGCACTTACTAACATCAATGGAATATTTCCATCTTTCTGATTCAGCAGAAATATGTTTTTGAGCTGATCTCTACATAACCAGGCTCCATCTGTTCTGGGTTAGATCTTGCCCCTGAGAAATCTGCAAATTCTTTGTGCCTTTCAGAAAATCTCTTCATCCTGGTCATCACTGAAGTCCATAGGCATTACAGCTAGGTAGGAATTAAGTGTTTCCACTCCTAACAGCTTCCTTAGTACCTCTGGTACTGTGAGAGCTAGTTTTCAAGGAAGAGGCTTGCGGGTCAAACCCAACTCAAATCCTCCCTGCTCTGTGTCTGAAGTGTGTATAGGTACAGATACCTTTGATTATATGTCTCTCGGATAACTTTCTAGAATGGGAGTTACTGGATCAAAAACTATACCATTTAACCTTTTAATTGTCGTTGTGAATGTGTCTGTTAGACTGTAACTAACTACATTGTGTTTCTTCCACCTATTACAGACTGAGGAGAGAAAGGAGAGTTCAACTCCACTTTGCAAGCAAAGGAAATGTCCTCAGAGGAAGGTCCAACACAGACTGCGGTGATGTCTTCAGGCAGCATGGGATGGGAGGGAGGTTTTGAAAGGTACCTGTTGAGTACTTTCCCTGGGAATTCCTCACCCTAGCTGGTAAACACCAGGCTCTTGCTGAGTGGAGGAGGTGAACAGAGGGGCAGATGGACTGGTTAAGGGAAGTTTCTGACATTTCTTTTGGTGAGTAGGATTGTAGTATCATGGCTTTTGTGCTGACTGTGGAATAGCCATTTGTTACTTGATGCAGATTGATACAGGACTGTGATATCAGTCTCCTTTAGTTAGAAACACTTCCTGTTCCACATGACAGGAAGTGAATAACAGCAGACTGTGAAAATTTGAGGGTTGTTTTTCCTCAAATAGAAAGTCTACCTGCAGGAGTTTGGCAGCTCACTCATTGGCTAGCAGGTGTCAGGGCCTGTGTCCTGTCCTGGGAGCTGGCACATGGACTAACTGGTGTCAAGGCCTGTGTCCTCTCCTGGGAGCTGGCTCATGGACTAACAGGTGTCAAAGCCTGTGTCCTCTCCTGGGAGCTGGCTCATGGACTAGCTGGTGTCGGGGCCTGTGTTCTGTCCTGGTAGCTGGCTCACTGGTTACTGGTGTCAGGACCTGTGTCCTTTCATCCTCGTAGTTCTCTTGGCTGGCCTTGCTCATGGTGGCAACATGGTCACCTAAGTTACTGGTCTCATAGCTGTGGTCAAGCCAAGGGGAAGGGGGAAGAGTAATCAAGAGAGCCTTCATCTTCCCAGAAGCTCTCATGGCAGACATCTGGAGCATCTTTACTGACTCCCAGTCTGAGAGAAGCTAAAGGCATAAAGAACGGAACACCATAACGGCTCCTTCAATATGACCATTGTTGGTCAATGTGTGCTGGAATTCTCAAGCAAAACTAAGGCTCTTAGAAGAGGAGAGACTTAGACATTAGTGGGTAAACAAAATCATCTTCTCATGGTGTGGATTTTGAACTACACTACATATACTACACTGAGGAATGTAAATTTCCTTTTGGAAGGTCAAAAGAAGCCTCTCAACTTCCCACATGTTTATAAATTTTGTTAGAGTTGGCTGCTGTTCCCCACCACCTCCCAATAACTCCAAGAATCTGGACTTAGGAGAAAATTATTTCAGAGTGACAGCTACTGATCAAATGAACAGCTCTCCTATTTACTGCACAGTGCGGACAGACAAGGCAGTGCTGCCTCCTTCATCTGCAAGGCATTCCTTAACTTCAAAAGGCCTCTTATAAACAAAAGCACTTCACAGGACTCTGAGAGAAAAACAAGAGATGACACCAGTTTACATGCACAATGTAAAAGGACTCTTGGGGGATGAGCAAAGAAACCCTGTTACTTTTAAAAATAACTGCACAGCCATATCCACAAATCCAACTGCTGTCATGTTATTATGGATTCACAGGGTCTGCAATTTAGTGATCAAAGAGTCAGCATAGTCACAAGTAGTTTTTCTTTCTTTTTTTTTTTTAAAGATTTATTTATTTATTATATATGAATACACTGTAGCTGTCTTCAGACACACCAGAAGAGGGCAGCGAATCTCATTACGGATGGTTGTAAGCCACCATGTGGTTGCTGGGATTTGAACTCAGGACCTCTGAAAGAGCAGTCAGTGCTCTTAACCACTGAGCCATCTCTCCAGCCCCACAAGTAGTTTTTCTTAAATCCCAAATAGTTTTCTCATTAAATAAATTCTCATGCTAAATACATTTCATCTATAGAATGATGAAGATTTTATTGATATGATGATGCATTTGTGCTTAACAGAGTAAGTGGGGACAAAGTATCAGAATAGGAATTTTACTACTACTTATATTTAAGTTAAAAATTAAAGGGATTTTTTAAAAAAAATCAGGCTACTTGGAAATTAGCCAAAACAGGCCTATGTATCATATTTACTCTGCCCTTCTTAAATATTAGAATATTTTGAGGTGAGAAAAGAACATTTAAAAAATAGTTACTTTGAACAAAAAATAACTACCATTATGAAACTGTGATTTCTTATGTGGAAATATTAGGAGAAAGACTTAAAGTCTTAGTACTTGCTATATATACTCCAGGGATTTAAAACCTCATAGAGTATGAATAAACAGTTTTATTACATATTAATTAAATTTTTATCGCAATAAATGCTGTCTCATAGTGTCATTTTTATCAAGGGAAGGACATAAGCATTTTCAACTTTCCAGTACAGACCTTTACTTGACATGAGTTGTTATTAGTATAAGTGCACCTAGTAGGGCACACATGGAAGAAATGAAGCAGACTCAGTGTGGCAACAATGCTAACATTTATTCCTAATCCTCCCAAGCATGTGTGCAATTGCATTGCTGAGAGACTTCAAGGAAACAAACATATTTATTTCACACTGGAATGCTGGATGCTATCAAATAAAACTTTTTCGTTTTGTTTTGTTGAGACAGGGTTTCTCTGTGTAGTCTTGACTGTCTGAGAACTCACTCTGTAGAACAGGCTGGCCTTGAACTTACAGAGATCTGCCTGCCTCTACCTCCTAGTTGCTGGAATTGATTAAAGGCCTGTGCCACCACTGCCCAGCCAATAAAATATTTAAAAAAAAAAAAAAAGAAAAGAAAAGAGAAGAAACCATTCCTCTGTTTCTCCTTTCTCTTTCACTCTCCTATCTTATTTACATGGAGCTGTCTGGTTTTCAGTCAGTTACTCCCTTCCACCACTACCCCTACCCCAGTCCAAGATAGGCCATGGTTGCTCAAGCTCTGAGTTCCCCAGCTCTGTTTCTCTAGGTCCTGTGGGAAATCCAGTGAGAGGGGCATCTGCAGGCTATTTATACAAGGTGAAAGGAGAGAGAGAGAGAGAGCAAGAATGGACAGGATAAGCCTTCCCCCTCTCCTGAAGACCTGTGGTGAGCTGCCAAGGTGGTATGTGAGTCTCCCGTGGTAACAATGCTTGGAAAGTCTGAGACAACCTCATAAAGTCCCTCAGACACTGAGATATCCTACTGTTGAAGTGCCCTCTTTATCGGGAGGGGTTTTGGAGCAGTGTGTTGTCATTCAAAGCCATGAGCACTGCATTGCCAGCCTGCCTTTCTCTCTACAGGGACCTCCTGAGCAGGGCGGTGCTCCTGTGGCCACACAGGAGCCTTCTCTCCCACTCCAGATATGGGCTTGCCACTCCCTTGTCGGTAAGCTCCTGGGAAGCACCAGCACAACCTGGAGGTTTCTGGAGCATGGACTCAGGATTCAGCCACACCAGCTACTTTTAGTATTTCTCTTCCTGCTCAACTTCTTTAGCCAAGAACGACTTCACACTCAGCCCTGGAGTTCTGATGCCACAGAATGTCTCCTCCAGCAAACACTCCCAGCAAACGCTCCCCCAAGCTGTTCTGCACCTTCCCTAGGCAAGCATCACAGCCCATCCAAATGCCACTTGTTTTTCCACATCCAGAGAGGGAGAGCATCTTCTTCTTTCTTCTTTCTCTAGTCGGTGTGATCACCTCTCCTTTGATCTCAAGCTCCCATAGTGTACAGGTGTCTATCTGGTGTGGTTTCAGTTTACTTTAGATATTTTCTTCAAAGATCTGGCCAGCAGGAACTGTCTCACTTAAGACTATGCCAGGCCACACATGTATTAGTGATCATTTGATGTGTGTTTACTGAAAAGAAAATAGACTAAAGGTACTTGTTTTAAGGAGAGGGTGGCAGATGAAACTGTCATCTACCTCATGGTTCCCTGAGACGTTTCTACACAGGGAGTCAAATGATTTTGTTGCTTTTCAGGGAAACACTGCAGATTCCATACCTGGAACTCGAAGCACACTGGCCATAGGAATTTGAGGGAAAGGGCCGGAAAGTGGGTAAACCTCTCCACTGCACCCCCATTCAGCCTTTGGAGACCTCAATTGTAAACGTCTGTGTGGTTTTGGGTGCATGGATCTCCCAATGGTGCAGATGGTGCAAGATTCTCCCACTGAGACTGAACTGTGAGGTTTCTCCTGCCTGCCTGTGTTACCTTTGGATCTCCATCCACCAGAAGAGGGTTGGGCAAGGAGTACAGAGCAGGAATAATGGGTGCTATGCTATGCAGAGAGGGAGGAAGTGGGCATTCTGCCACAGGAGGCACTTGACTGCCAGAGAGCAATTGCCTAGAAGTCACAGGGTGATTAGGTGATGTGTAACACAGTCGGGGGCAAAGGGCAGATGTCAGGATGCAGAAGCAGAGCCGGGAGGAACTCTGTGTTGCAGTGGCCAGTTGGATTAGATTGGACGATTTTCAGCCTCACAAAAGAAGTAGAAATGGTGACTGGTAAGTCCCACTGTGTGCTCATTATCACACACATCACACTTAAGTGTGTTGCTGATTTCTGCTCCTAAGCAATTCTGGTCCAGCTGAAAAGACATGGAACCCCAACCTACGTGCTATAGGGCTGTATTATGACACGAGAGATAAGGAAGTTGAGCTTCTTTCCCTCTCTATTTAATTTACCCAGAGTCATAGTGAGTAAGTCTATCTCCCTCTCTAGCTGAACCACACAAGCTTAGTGAAGAACTTGCTTGTATCCTTTGGAGATGATTCTGTTTCCTTTCTTTCAGCTTTGGATCACCATGGTCCACTCTCCAGGCTGTAGCCAAGCCAAGCCAAGTTTTCAAAAACTATTAATCACATTCATTGCTGTATTTGGGTTTGGGTATTAAAACAAAACAAAACAAACAAACCAAACCTTTTCAAATCACTCCTAATGCGAGGGTTCTATCTAGCACAGTGACCTCCTCTTTCTAAATTTTAGAAGAAAAGACATTGCTGGTCCCCCAGGGTTGTAGAGTGCACACAGGAAAAAGAGATCCGGGCCATCTGACCCTTGCCTGCTTCCCAGTGCCACTTGTGCCTTGCTGTTTCTTGCTCACAGCAGCCTAGTCAGCCTAGTCGTACAGGCTTCTCCCTGCTTCTGGAGCCTGCTGTGCTTTGCCTCCCTTAGAACCTAGAGCAGCTGGGTGCCTTCTGCCTCAGACACTTAATTCCTATCTTTGCAGAGCTGCTGTTTTCTTCTGAAATATATTGTCTTTTATTTTTGATTTTGATTAACGTGTTAATTGTACATATTAGTGGGTTCAGTGTCATATTTCTGTCTGTGCATAGTGTTCATGAATCACATCCCCTTAGCTGTTCCTTTGTCCCACCCTCTCACTCCCTTCCCAGCTCTAGTAAACCACTAGTCTGCATCTAGACTGGCTTTTTTTTTAACTTTCACATAGGAGAGACAGAACACATGGTGCATAAGCTTTCTGCATCTGTCCTTTTTCACTTAACATACAGTCCACCAGTTCTCTCTGCTTCACTGCAAATGGCTTTTTCTTTTTCCTTTTTTCTTATTGGTTGAATATCACTGAGTTCCATTGGGCGTGTCTACTGTGTTTTGTTTTGTTTGCTAATAGGCACCTTGGATGGCTCCTTATCTTGGCTATTGTGACAAGAATTGCAATAACACCAGACATCTTGCACACGTGGTTTTATTTCCCTTGGATCTAGGGCAAGAAGTAGGCCGTCCAAGCACACACAGCCCTGCTCTTGGCTGTCTGAGGAAGCATCACGTTGTTCTTCATAAAAAGAAGGGGAATGTATGTGAGGTGCCCTTTCCCAGCATCCTCCCGTCTGCTTTGTGCAGACCCCCTCAGGGAAGCCCTCCTTATATGCCCAGCCACTGATACTCAGGGCACACAAGTCTCCCTGTCACCCTGTTATAGATCTCACGGTGCTTAACAACATCTGTATGCACAAGTCTGGAGAACTCTTGAGACTCCTTCAAGGCCCTATTTGCATTGCCCAAGAAGGATGTCTTGTATATTGTCGATTCTTACTAACGAATTATTAAACAATTAGAGACAAGGAGAGAGCATTGAAATTCAGAGGATTTGTGGACTGTTCTGGAAGGGAGAAATACAGCCTTTAATTTCAAACAGTGGTGAGAAAGAACATAAAGAGAACAGAACACATGCATTCACGTTTGTCCAAGAGGGGACACTGGCCTGGCTGGAGCAGGAGGCACACAGAAATAAAGGTGGTAGGTGTCATGTCAGGCAGTGGGATGTGTTCGAGGTCAGAGGTCTAAAGATAGTCATTGCATTATCAAGTGGTGTATGTCTATGATTACTAGGTATACACATATTAAATTGTATTTGTGTATATATATGCATGTATTTTATATATGTATGTATTTATTGCCTAAGGGGAAGAAGCATTGAAATTCTATGTGGTACCAGGGAGAGCCAGGATAGCAATTTATCATCTTATTTCCAACTTTGACAAAATAGAGCAAATTACAATCCATGAGTCATGAATATAATGAAAAAAAGTCAGTCAGCCCCATATATTTCGTTCTCGTGCCAGTTCTGATGATTTTATTTCATTTATTCATTTTCTTTGCCTTCTTTTTTCATGAACTAGTTTGCTATTTTGATAGAGCAATCCCCTGAGTTACTCGGTCTAGGAATACTTTTCATTTAGTTGACATTTTATTTTCTCTCAGGAGTGGCCCTAATACAATATGCATTTCTTTTCCTTGAGTGAGGCAATATATTTGAAAGTGGTTTGCAAAATACTGGAAGCTACCTAAACGGAAGGTAGACTGAATACCTTTAAAGGACATATAGGGCATAAATTATGAACAGCATTGTCTTAGTGATCCAGTTGTCATAGAAGAAGCTGTTTCTTTTTTCCTTGGTACTGTCCCTACTACAGTTAGAAAGTAAATATGTATGTTTATTCACCTCCAGTACTAAGTCTTAGAATTAAAAAAAAAACCACATTGTTGATATAACTCTTGGCAGAACAATCAATCCTAGAGTGCATGCTTTGCCAGAAGAACAGGTGATCTGAATTCTGCTCACTTGAAAGAGTTCATATTTCTCGTACCCCTGCTGGGTGCTCCTCTGACTTCACAGAGCATCTCGGTACAGAGTCAAGGATGGTGGCAATTTCTGTGAGAACACAGCAGCAAAGGAGGGTGGGGGTAGGGCTTAGGTTCTCTGGTACACAGTACAATTGTCTCAGTTTAAGGGAAACTGGGAAACCAGAGCTTCCTCTCTGACCTTCACAAATAGCTGAGAGAGTCTTGGCACTAAAGAATAGCATTTCTGTGGTCACACTGATGCTTCCTATATAAACTTTTAAGGTGATACTTTTTTCAGTTTCATAGATACTATAGAGAAATGAGTTCCTCCAGGGATATCAGGGTATCTGGGTCCTCCACCAGGAATAAACACAACACAAAGAATCTGATTAGGAGGTGAAGGAAAGATAAGGGTAATAGCAGTTGGCCTAGCTTTGAATTCTGGCCTGCATGGAATTTCAGCGAGACTAGCAACAGTGAGGAGGCTTGAGGTGAGGAAGTGCAGGAGTAGAGACCCAGGAAGGACTTCTCTAGGGAAGAGACAGAACAGATGAAGAAACAGCCAGCTGCCTGGAGTGGATGCCAGAGCAACTTCTAAGAGCACAAGGGAGACAAAGACCCTACAGCTCTGGGAACCTATCTGATCCCTTACACAGACTTCAGAGACTTTGGATGCAATCAGGAGCTTTATGAGTAACACCTACACTCAATCCACTTTGTGGCAGAGGACACAAAGATGGAGGACAAATCTAAGATGCCAAGTGGTGGATCCAGGAACAAAATGTGTCTATTAAATCCCCAATTTTATGAGTGTGTGTGTGTGTGTGTGAGTGTGTGTGTGTGTGAGTGTGTGTGTGTGTGTGTGTATGGGTGTGTGTGTGTGTGTGAGTGTGTGTGTGTGTGTGAGTGTGTGTGTGTGAGTGTGTGTGTGTGTATGGGTGTATCTCAAAGATATAATATGGTTTATGTGCTTATATATTTAATTTGACAAATTTTAAACACATATGCGAAACCTAAAATTAACCTTAATTTTATTATGTAAAAATAACATAATGTAACACTTCAGACAATTCCAACTTCTAAGTGAACTGCTATTACCACATGATGTGTGTTTTGTGTGTGTATGTATGTGTGTGTACGTGTGTTAGTTCTTTATTCAGTGCACATACTTCTTTCTCCTATAGATGATCACATAAACATGTTTTTCTGAGAAAAACAATGCTGTAAAATTATAATATTTGTGTATAATGCATATACACAAATAAAATGTCGTCCATATTGCCAGTAAGAGGTTATGTCAATTCATGATTTACCAGGGTATAAGACAAAGATTCTGCACAACCTAGCTATAAAGTCTTCAAATCAATGTGATTCTGAAATGGTAGCTCACCTGTCTTATATATCGTGAATTATTAAAGATGATCGTTTTCACATATTTACTGACATTAACTCAAATGCATTTCTCAAAAATATTTATTTTCTTAACCTGTACAGTGTCTTTGGTGTGCTGTTTTTAGCTTCTGTGTGTTTAATAAGCCCTATGGGGAGGAGGGCTGTCAGGAGGAGGATGCAGAAGAGTGAAGGGTTGGACAGGGTGATTTGTAAAGTAGAAACAAATTTTCCTCTTTTTATTTATTTTTAATATAAAATGACTCGCTGAGTGTTAAGAAAAGTTGAAAACATCATTAGTACATAATTTTTTTATTTTTCCAATCTATCATCTCTGATATCCTTCCAGCCTGATAAAACCCATTTCAAGTCTGCCCACACACTTTACAGCTTTATAAAAGCACTTCATTTTAAGAACATTGACAATTAAAATGGAAAAGGATGGTGGAACTGGAGCTTTGGAGTTGGCCCAGTTGTGACACAAGTGTGGGAAACTGAGCTTTGTCCACAGAACCTTTGGAATAAGGCTGGGTGTGGTGCTAGGGGCTTGGGGTTCAGTTCTGGGGAGGCAGAAACAGGGAGTCCCTCAGGGGTCAGTGGCCAGCCAGTCTAACCAGATCAGCAAGCCCCAGGCCAGTGAGAGACCTGTCTCCAAGAAACAAAGTGGGAGGCCCGTGAGGAACAGCAGCAGTGGCTGTCCTCCAGCCTCCACAGACATTTGCACACAGAGCAGTGAAGCTAGCACATCGGAAAACTCAGAGTGATAGTTTTATAAGGAAATTCAAAGCCTTAGAATCTTGCTTTCTTTTGATTCAGAAAATTCTATACCCGTTTTCCCTCGTGGCATGGCAGAAAGCCCCTGCATTAAATCAGGATTTCCTGATATAAAAGGACATGGACTCTCAACTGTTTTACCCATTTGAATTCTGATGGTCTGCTATACACATGCCTGGAGGGCTCTTCAAAGAGTGGGTATTACAAATCAAACAAAAAAATCCCACTTCTCTGTATTAGAACTATTATCCCTGATCCATTAGGCGTAATCCCCCAAATCTTCACTTTAATCAGATGCAGTTTTATTAAGTACTGTACCTTTTTAATAGCCAGCTCTGCGTTCATTGTGGTTCAAGATAGCGTGGAAGCCGCCATTCATAAATCACGTGTTATGTGCTCCAGCTTTCTAACACCAGCCTAACCTTTTGTTATATCTCACCGTCACAACATTCCAATCTGGTTTGATGCGATTTCATTCCACATGTGTGCACCCTCTGAGCCTACAAACTAGCAGAAATAATTGACTGCATCTGAGTGGTTTTCTTTTCAAACACCTGTACTCATTACCAACTCCAATACGTGGACAATTCTTGACAGTTGTGTTCCTCATGAAGACCTTTTCAGATGCACAGCAAAGATGAGGACTGTGGACAAAGTCTTCTCAAAAATGTGTGGATAATGGAAGCCTTTCTATATCTGGCAAGCATTCCAAAAGGTCGCATTTTGAGCCAGCTCAGACATAAGGCAGGCCTCACAACATGGAGGCCCTTTTATTGTCCAAAACAAAAGCCATCCCATACCACTTCCCACATAGATGACATACTTACATTGATTGTCTTTTGTTTTAAAAAGAGAGAAATCTTTTCTAGGTGACAGATCACACCTACCAAATCAGTTGTCAATCAAAGGGTCCTCAGCACTCACACCAAAAGTGTTGGAGAGATGACACCATGACACATGTAAAAATTCAAATCTTCACACAAATGAGATATACTGAGTTCCACCCACTATAGTGATATCATATATCAGGTAAAATTATATGTGTATTATATAATATATAGTGAGAGACCAACAGATGTCTCTGTTATCAGATACTTGAAACACAAATGATACATTTAGGCTGACGATTGTTTCTTCTTTTTTCCTATTTTTATATACAGAAAACCAGAGATGGGCACAGGAAGACAATGATGTCCGGTTTAAGCCATTCTAAAGACTAGATTAGGAATTAATTTCACAGCATGGACCCATTTCATGTACAAAAACTACATCTCTATACAAATTACATGTGGATAGAAACCTTGGGCTGGGTAGATAACTCAGTGGGAAAACCGCTTGCCAGGAAATTGTGAGGACCAGAGTTAAAGCCCTGTAATTTATGTACAAGCCCGGTGGACATGGTGGCTGCCTGTCTGTCATCCTAGGGTGGTATACATTGGAATATGGAATGCTGTGGAGTAAGTTGGTGACTCATACTAACAAAAAGAATGAGTGACCTGCTTCAGTGTGTAAGTGGAGAAAGAGACCCAGCACCAAGCACAGTCCTCCACACACAGGAGTGCTCCTCACCCCTTGCCCAGCACACCATACAAACACACCAAGGCAAAAATAAATTCATAAAAATAAGTCTTGCATATCTTGTACAATATGTAGCATAATCATCTTTTCCTCCTCCATTCTTTGGCAGGAGTCATGACATTCATTTATAGAGAAATGCCCTTGCTTGTTCCTAAGGGCATATGAGACAGTTTTTGAAAAGAAATGGAACCCCAACTGCTAATGAAGTATTTTCCTACCATTTAAATTTTCTGAGAAAAACTTAATTTCCATTTTAATATCTCTGATATGGGCATAGTATCCGTTTTCATTATTTTCTTTATCTGCAATTTCCCTATGAAGTGGAGAAACAACTTAGTAACCAATTCTTTTAAAACAAAAAACAAGATGATAGCATTTCCTTGTTTGTAATGCTGCAGTATATTAGAGGCAGGAGGGGGAAAGGCGCTTGCTTTGCCCATCTGAGAAGGACATTTGATATCTTTGAGGATAAAAAATTCTAATGAACCACGAATTTCAGCAGGCAAATTGGATGTGGTCTTGGTGTATTGATAGGTGGTGAGAACCCAAATTAGCTATACAATGTGACAGTGCTCTATAACAAAGGGGCTGAAGTCAGCGTTCAGCGCACACCATGTGTCTTCTTTATTTGTGTAAACACAGAATAAGGCTTGTGGAGGATGACAGAGCATCGGCCCATGTGCTGTGGACTGAGCAGAGTGCCCATGCTCAGAGAGTGACGTCACATGTTAGAAATGACATCACATGTTAGAAATGACATCACAGGTTAGAAATGCATTTTGCTTTTGAGGGCTCCTTCTGTCCATTGATGGTATGAAACACCAACACAATCTTGACTCTCCATTTGAAAGATTAAGGAACTAGAAATTTCTCCTGAATTTTTACATAAATGTCCCTGAATAATATAGAAATATAAACATTCCCTAGTTTGTTGGCTATTTGATTTAATTGCCTCAATGAATCCTCTTACATGTCAGGATTAAGTTTGACAAGACTATAGCCATTTTAGTCTTAACTCATACCTTTCCAGTGACCCAGCACTCATTCCAAGTCCTACAGGAAAAACAGTCATTAAGATAGTTATCTGAACATTTCATGCTGACCACTGATGCCTGGACTTTTTCTTAACTGATGTTTGACATCTTATTAAATAATGTTTTAGAAAGCCAAGCATATTGTAGCAGATGACAGGTTATCTACATCTGGGAAAGATTCGCCTGTCTCCCTGTTCCCAACACAAACCTCTGTCTAAGTTCTCACATTAGTTACTTTTCTTGTTGCTACAAGAAAAAACTTGGCAAGAAGCAATAAAGGCAGAGAAGTTTATTTTGGCTCACAGTTTACAAAAGGATGCAGTGTGAGGTAGCTGGTCCTATTGCAGCCACAGTCAGGAAGCAGAGAGGGCACATGACGTTGGTCTATGTAACTTTAAGGCCTATCCATGGTAATCCACTTCCTCTATAAAGTCCTACCTTCTAACGGTTCCACAGCCTTCCACAAGCATCAACAGCCAGAACAAAGTACTCAAACCAGTGAGCTCATGGGGACGTTTCACATTCAAGCCACAGCTGTCGCTAACAGATTGCAAGTGTGCTGTCCTAGCCTGTGTCCTCTTCCTTCAGGCCAACACCTTCTTTGGTGCTGGCTCTCAGATGCTGGTTTATCTGATTGCTGAATACCAGGTACAAAGAATGATCCATGACTTAGAGCTAAGAGCCAATTAAAATCATGTGAAGAGTGTCATGTGAATCTAGAGCTATGATACACTGTTGAAAGTGGGGTCAGGAAACACATCTAAAGTTCTACGGGAACAATAGCAATTTAATCATTCTTGTAGACAACTTCTATTCCCATGTTCTGTTTCATGTCTTAGACCATTCATTACTACTTGACATCGTATATATTTATTGGTCGATTAGCAAATTCTTAAACACTGTCAACCTCCCTTCCCCCAAAACACAAGGCAGATTAAGCTGAGTGCCCAGGGCAGTGGGTGATGTGTGGAAGTAGATAAAACAGTGTTTGTGGAATGAATGGACAGATCCCAGCCATGTGCCATATTCTGTATTAGATGCTAGGAAAGCAATGAGGTGACTCTAACCATGTGCAGCTTCTGTTCACAGGGAGGTGGCCATTCTACAGTCTATACACTAATGTTTAGATTCTCACACTCGTGAGAACTGTGGACATAGCCATGGGGGAAATGTTACAGAGGGTGAAAACAGATGTTGCTCAAGGAGGGAGATGACCTTTGAAATACAGTGTGGACCATGAGAAGGAGGAAGCCATGTGAGGGGAGAGGACACACAAGCAAGTCATCCATGGCTACAATGTGCCCTTCAAGATGGAGACATTAAATCCTAATGGTAAGTGTGACTGGGGGCTTTACAAGGTGATGGTCCATAAAGGACACTCTCCTTATAAATAGGACCAAAGCCCCTTAAGATGAGGCTCTCTTATCTTCCCACCTTTGTAAACAATAAGGGTATTCTTCTCTTCTGGAAGACACAACAAAGGCACCATCTTGGAGACAGAGAACAATCTTCATTAGACAAACAAATCTGGAGCCACCTCCATCTCCGATTTCCCAGACCCTGGAACCATGAAGCATAAATGTCTATTCTGGATCAATCTCACTGTCTCACTGAACTAAGGCATCTGGGCTAGAGAGGCCTGTAAGCTTAGAATAGCCTTATAGAGTGACTTGGAGGTGTCTTACAATAGGGTGTGACAGGTGGAGGAGGGGTTTAGCTTCTGTTGTGGTTGCAACAGGAACCCACTCATACTTTCCAAGCACAGGAATCTCAAGATCTGATTCCTGCTAGAGACAGCATTTGTACACAGTCACTGTACATCTGCAGCTATCATGGAAAGGTAGTTTGCAGACTGAGGTCAGCACTGTCCTCCTCGAGGAGTCTATGGCAGAGGTATGGGCTGAACTACACCACTGCCTGGGGTGATGCTATAGTATCAGATTGGTGGCAAGCACATGGAATCCAGATTCCTCTCAGAGGAAAAGACTTGAGGATAGACTCTGAAAGGAGACTGAACAACTAACTGAGCCAGGGAGTCAGCAGAGAGTGACACCTTTAGGTGGTGAATGAGTTCTCTGGAAACTCAAGTCAAAGAGTAGGATTGACTTGGACATTACAGATTCCAGGGAACTGAAATCTCACCAGTGAAGCAGAGAGTGCAAATGAAGAGGCTAAAGGTGCTATTAACCTGTGCTGGAGGGCGATAAGAAAGCACTTTGGAAAGAGAAGAGCTTCCAGATACGAGGGAAATTGGTAGCAGAGTGTCTGTGCCAGAGCTGCCCGATCTGCTCCCTTAAGATACAGAGGAAAGGCATGCAGACGCAGCCAGCGACAGTGTGCACACCGTACAGTAACGGGCTGCATTTCCTGTATTTTAGCTACCTGCTTTCTTACTTATATTTGATGACCTACCCTCAGGATTAGGCGTACTAGATGAAGCAAAGGAAAAAAATAATCTGAGTTTGATTGAAAATTTAATTCAAATTAATGTGAACACAACTATAAATATGACCACAAGTATCTAGGGAGAAATAGTTATTTGAACCGGGTAGAAAGTCTCTTTCTTAAGATAGCTGGCTAAAAGTGTTTAGGCTTTGGCTTAGAGGGTGTTTGCATGTTTGCATTTGAATCCCAGGTGTGGTCTTCAGGAGGTTCATTTAAATAGAATGAATCTGCAGGGCACAAATTGAACCCAGGTTCTGGGAAGCTACAGGATTTGTCAGAATTAAACCTGTGCTGGGAAGAATGGCCCTTAGGGTGGGTCTTTTGGAAGGGTGACCCTTTTTAAAAGTGTGTTAGTAAGATTGTAGGAAGAATAGCACAACAAATAAACACGTTTTGAATAAAACTGTAATTAAGATCATCTCTCCCTTGAGCCATTTGAATTGTAGTCAAAATCTAAAAGTATCCCTTAGGTATTAGTCCTTCTGAGGTCAGGGACCGTAGTCAGTGCATCTTCTGACTTGTGCTTAGCTCCTGTAAGTGCTCAGAGCCCCTTTGGGAATGAAATGACTAATGATCTAGAGAAGGAGAAAGTGACTCTGGCCGTATATTAAGAGAAATATTTTGGGCAGAGTAGAACTTTATTTGTCTTTTAAGAGAAGTAGGTAGAAATCAGACAGTGTGGGTGGATTACAGCTACTAATATGTAAGATTTCCTCTGAACCCAAATGTTGGCAGGTGACTGAATGTCATTGATCAGTTTGTTGATCTGGCAATGCACTTAGCCTCGACTATGTTCTAGGCATTGTGTAAACCGTAAGCACATTTTGAGAAGTAAAACTCGTGAACTCTCTAGACCTGGGAAGCTTCCAGTGGGTGAGGAAGAGCAGGACCACTAAGTGGGTAAGCAAATGGAAAAGGTGTAGAGGAAAGCCAGCTTGCACTGGGAGCACATCTTGAGAAAATGAATAGTTGATGAAAGTCATTGGAGGGAACTTTCCTATGGATGGCCACTGAGTCTGGGCGTGAATCAGGGGCCCCAGGCAGAGCATTTGCAAGGAGATCACAAAAGACTGACATCTCAGCCAGGCGAGTGTCACAAAAGGCTATGAGACAGGAAGCACACTACTTTTGGGGAACTGAAAGGAGCATTTGTAGCCCAATTTTGAGTCTTGTCTTTGAATAAAATTGAGACTCCCAAGCTGAAAGTGCTGGTACCCCGCTGGTACCCCGTAATCCCAGCACCAAGGAGTTGGAGGCAGGATGAACATGAGTTCAAGGCCTGTCTGAGCTACATTCTGAGACTGCTCTCAAAAACAAACAAACATGGGGCATCTGAGTGATGATGTACTATAATAAGGATAACTAACAACCTCAAAAAGACTAAGTATCCCTGCTGACAGACATTTGGGACACAATATGTACTTTAGAAGGAGAGAGGAAGGAAGCCATAAGGAACACAGTCAAAACTTGAGTTTCTGGTTATGATAGGCACAATGAAGAACATACACAGGTTGTGATGATTTCACTGAGGGAACCAGAGAAGGTTCTCGAGAAGAAGCCAGCCAGGTAACACGGAACAGCTGCACTTCCTGCATGTGCAAAGGCCCGAGATCTGCTTGTTTCTGTGTAGCTTTTCCCGGGTGTGAAAAGGCTCAGGCTCTTCTCACTGTCCTGTATCACATGAACACCGCACACACTGTCATGTGCAGCGTTGTGTCGCCCCGCCCCCCACAGCACACAGCTCATTCAGGAAGCCGAGGTCCTTGCTGGTGTACACTTCACCTCCCTCCTCTCCTTTTCTCTTTCCACATTTCTTTCTGTCATCCTGACCAAATAATGTTTTTCATTCAGCTACACTTCAGCAGCATCTCCTTCGCTCCACCTCCCCAGGTGTGCACTGTGAAGAGCTGTTGCAAAGGAGGAAACCCAAAGCAGGAAACCTGTGTGAACGAGGAGATCAGATCAGGAAATGGGTGTAGCACACTTCACTGCCAAACCAAAGATACGCTTCAAAAATCTGCTGCCAGTTTCCTGCTGTGGGGCCTGGCGGCCTTTGGGCCAGGTACCCCCATCATCCTCAGCATGTGTGTGCACTCTGGCTAAATTTGGAATCAAAGGCATGACATGCATGTGAAAATAAGAGTTAAGTGGAGAATTCAGTTCTCAAATCCAGCCCAGATCTTATCACACTGTTATTAAAGATGCACTTAGTCCTATCAAATTGTTAATGTAGAAGTAGTAAAGTGTTCACTTATATTTTTATTTTTGAAGGTGTTCGCCTATGACTGAATGCCACAAAAAATAAACTAAGCACCAGTTATATGCCAAATAATTGGCTTGGGAAACAGATGAATCAAGGTGGTGATCCTTTGAGATAGGTCTTTCTAGCAAGAGGTGAGGGGACAGGTTGATACACTGTCCACTCATTAGCAAAAACCAAGGATGATGTCAGAGTTGTCTTTTGAACATGTATCCTGAGGTCATCACCTGACCTCCTGAGGTCATCTCTGTCAGGGGCAGCCCTGCTTATACACTGAAGGTCTAAAATCAGCAATAGGCCTGACATACATGCCTGCTAGCACCAAGTCTTGGGTCTCTGTGGAAAAACACTGAAACAGATAGCTGGGAGTTATTGTAAACAGGCTGCTTTGGTGGAAGGCTGCCAAGCCTGGCTACTCATAGGCCTTGTAGATAGGTAACCTTGGTGGATAGTACCAACTTAGATAAAGACAAGTGAATCGTAGGCGGAGTCATGGTGTCCTGTCCCCTGAACCTTCACCCAGCTGACACTCTGTTCTGGAAGATATCTGTACTACCCCTGAACAATCTGTATTTCCCCTGAACACCGACATTCCTGTGTCATCGCCTTCCCCACATCCTGCCTTTTGTATATATACCCTGTGTGTGCGCAAAAGTAAAGATTGCTATCTGATCAGACTATAGACAGGTCGTCCTTCCTTTGCATTCTCCTGTTTCCCCCATCTTCTCTTTCAGGTGATCTCCTTGGACCCCTGTTTAATGCCCTGCTGGCCAGGAAACATCTCAGTTGCCTTCACAGCACATGACAGCAGGCTTGGGGATGGGCAGCCTGGTGGGCAAGCAGGAGTATGGTGGTTTGCCTTCTGGGAGCACAAGATAGAATATCAACATTTTTTTTTTAATGTCAGCCCTGTGAGCTTAGGCTGACAACTTTGCCTTCTTTTAGCTTTGTGTCTTAATCTCTAAAATGTGTCTGTATCTGCTGTTCTGAATCTGTAGATTCGATGAACCACACATGAAAATATTTTAAAATTGCATCTGTAATATATATGTGCAGACTTTTGTTCTTATGGCTCCTTGAAGAATACAGCATAACAGGGTTCATATAACATTTCCATTGTATTAAGAGTCATGAAAGGGCTGAGATGTTTCAGTCAGTCAAGTGTCTGCCACACAAGCATGAGGACCTGAACTCAGATCCCTAGCACCATGTAAGAAGCTGGGAATGGTGGTATGCACTTGTGATCCCAGGCCAGGAGGAGGAGATGGAAGGATTTCTTAGCCTAATGGCCAGCCATTAGATGAGTCAATGATGGACCCTATGTCAAAAAATAAGCTGGAGAAAGGTAAGAAAGAAGACTTCTGCTATTGATTTCTGGAGTCTATATTCATGTGTATGCATCTACACATATATGTATATACACATACATCGTAAAAACACAAAAGTAAATTTTATAAAAAGAATAGGGATGATTAAAGTATGTTATGTGCAAGGATATTGACAGTTATATACAAGTGCACCGTCATTATATATAAAGGTTATGAGCATATGTGCATTACGTAATGTGCATTATGTAAAAACAAGAAAAAAAGCTCCTATGGGAACCAAGGGGTGGTAGAATGACTTGGATCAATGATTAATTTTATATTAAATATCAAACATCACACTGGGCACTTTGAGCTACTCATTAAATGGGAGTTTCCCATCACCTCAGAGACCACTGGTCCTTCTGTCCTTCTTTTCAGCTATACTCTAAGCTAAGGCACGATGCCTCTCCACAGATCAGAGAGGTGAGATGCAAGTGGGGATAGCTGTCTGGGACTAGGTCTCCCCATGACAGGTGCTCCTGGCTATCAAGGCTCCTCCAAGAGCATTAGTGCATGATCTACCTCAAAAGCCTGTATCTTAATTGGACTTATGATCCAGTCAACAAGAGGGAAAGCATGCTAATTACTCGGTGCTAGTGAAGTCATGGTTACTGTAACAGAATGTAACCACTAACTCACTAAACCAGCATAATCCCTAAAGCAGTCTACGAGCATTTATGCTGTGCCCACAGATAAGAAGTTTCCCTCACCAAGGAAACTTCTCTGCAACAGAAGGAGATCACTACAGACAACTAGAACCAATCAAAGTACATAGTTGTGGAGTGCACTCCCAATAGATACGTCTACATGGCACACCCACACCTAAGACTCAGAGAACTTTACAGAAGAATCTGTGGAGAGAATGTAAGACCCAGAGGGTTGGGGAGCTTGCTTTAAGATAGTGTCTCCCAGTAATGTCTGAAGCTACACCCAGAAAGTTTCACCAACATGAGCAGAGCAAGGACACCAGTGAACATACCAAAGTGGACAGGGCAGAGTTCACTAGGCTTCAATCCTACCCAGAGATCTGTAGGAAATGGAGGAGAACTGGGAGCAGGAGAAGGGTCTGCCCCAGGGAAGGGCACACCAATTCGCTGTTCAGTATCAAATGGTCAGCCCTGAAAACATACACAAAAGTAATATTATAAGAATGGTAGGAATGTGTGTGTGTGTATCTATATAGAGTATATATATATATACATATACATGTATGCATGTGGTAACAGTGAATGAAGAGGCAGGACTTTGAAGGAGAGTGAGGAAAGGAATATGGGCAGGTCTGGAGGGAGGTGAAGGAAAGGAAGCACTGCTGTAATTCTATCATAATCTCGGAAATTAAAGAAAATTTAACCATGAAAAACTTATACAATTCTTATCCCTCAGTCTCATAGATAGCAACAGGGCAGGACAGTCATGGAGATGTGAGTGGCAGCCAGGGGATGTCTAGAAACAGCCAAACCTGCCATCTCCTGATGGATGACATTGAGATTTCCCGTACCTAAAGATCATGGCACTGATATCAAAGCACTGCCTTGTTTCCGTAATCACTGCTGCTGGACCTTCTAGATGCCAGAGTAGGCGGATCTCCACAAATGCCCCACAAGTCATGTCAGAACCCTTAAATGTGGGTGTTATATTGGGTCCCTGTTAGGAATAAAATCTATTTCTAACTCAATATTTTTAATCTGCTTAGACTGTCAATCACCTTTACTAATAAAAATTATGTAATTTTTTCTTCAATCAGTGAATAACTTGACCTTTTGGAGTTGGGAAATAAATCAGGAAAGAATAAAAGGGGGATGGACATTGTTTTAAGTGAATCAGAAAGACTGTGTGCATACTGAAACTCGTTTGCTTTTCTCTGAGTCAATACAGAACATTCAGCTCAGAGAGCTATTGAATACAAAGCTAGGGAGGTAGTAGCAGTGGTCTTAAACTGTGATAGCACAGCTGCGATGTCACCCCCAGGGCTTCCATTCTTCAGTTAGGCTGATAGGCTTCTGATAGGCTGCTGTGTTGTATTCTAGACTTCAGGGCCACACCAGCATTAATGCATGTAGTTTTGTTTCTGATGTATTGATTTTCTATCAGAAACTCTTGACAGAATTAATAGCCATGGACCATGTTAACAAGACATAAAGTCTAGAAGCCAATCACAGCCTGTCTCATAACCTGTGTGTGTGTATGTGTGTGTGTGAGAGAGAGAGAGAGAGAAAGAGAGAGAGAGAGAGAGAGAGAGAGAGAGAGAGAGAGAGAGAGAGAG
>NW_021604565.1:4408724-4422852 GCF_004785775.1 Grammomys surdaster | reverse complement strand
GACAGAGAGAGACAGAGAGACAGAGAGACAGAGAGACAGAGAGAGACGGGGGGGGCAGGCATATTGTCATCTCTTGCTTGGATTCAGGACTTTGGCAAAAATGGTCTTTTTTTCCTATTCTACAGCAGCAATTTGGGGCTAGAAATAGACCACTCAATTATGCTTCTCTCTCAATAAAGACTATGGGGGATGTTCCTTTTCTGTATGATTAGAACAGTTAGCTTTACTGACATCAAGGAACTGAGGGAGAGGAGAGCACTGGAGAGTGCCTTAAAGTACCAGAGCTTAAGTAAAGGACATACAGTCTGTCATCTCATTGCTTCTTATGTTTAGGACAAGGAAGTGGGCTTTACTAGTAAAGAGACAGGTAAAATCCTCCAGAGAATGTACTAGTCCATTCTGGTTTACAGTATAAATAGGGATGTGTCTGGGGAGGAGAAAACAAAATAGAAACGGACTGCAGCGACAAAGGCTTGACCACAGCGTCTTCCTATCCGGCAGAGTCGCATTCTCTCTGCTCTCACTTCCCTCATTGCCTTTTCTGTGTTTTACATTTGGTTGGGAATGGGGAGGAAGGGAGAAGGAAAGGAATTATACAGTTACCATTAGTTATGCAAACTCTCAAGTTCTCAGCCACATTCTTCTCATCCAAGGTTGCCATGTCTACCTTTGAGCTCAATCTGGATTTCTTCATTTGTCTCTGAGAAGATGACTTAAACCCTAGAAATCTTTTGAGACGAAAACACTACCATTGACCATTTTGGGATCTAACCTCTGGGCACTGTTATATAAGGGTTTTTGCTGTTATCGTTCTTATTGATGTTTGTATGCGGTACTAGGACTAAAAGGACCGTGCTGGAGAGGCCCTCTCCTCCTTAGCTGTACCCAGTCCCAAGTGCCAGAACTTAGGCAGCCCATCTCTGGTGTAGGGTCAGAACATGGACTATGATGTGGGTGGTGCTTTAAGAACAGTCAGCTGGTTCTCAAAAGGGGAGTGACCTAGGGGATGGGGACGATGAGGAGCATACACAATTTAAAAAGGCTGACAACTTCTTTGTTTGCTTATTTCTAAAACCAGGGCAAGTGTTAGCAATGAGGGAGGGGACTATTTGAAAACTTCGGAACAAGCTGGTGCAATAAATTATGAAACTAGGTGCAGCCAAAGACCTGTGAAACACAGCGTCCACACTCAGAAAGGTGGCTTCCCTTTGCCTTAGGACATTTCTTGTGATGGAGAAGTTGAGTAAGACCTGTGCTTTACACTAACCGGGCACAAATCACACCCATCGCTGTCACACAGACCGAACCCTGAGCTTGCTGATCCCAGTCTTAGTGGCAGCGTCAGTTGTGTGTTGTTAAATACATACTCCAAACTTTAATCACTTGACTCAGAATTTCAAGTTTTTAAAGGTTGAAGATGATTAATTTTCAATGGCATTAAATTAGAATAAAACCCAACAATAGGTACATTAGAATATTTGACAGAATGTATTTTATTCCTTCCAATACCAGAGTAACATCTAAACCATGCCATTCAGCTATTACTAAACCTTAATTTAAAAGAAATATAATTCCTAAAACAGTAAGACATTTCAAAGAGTTAATTAAATTATTCTTTAATATAAACAAACAAATTTAGTAAGAAATATGACTAAAAATTATCAATACTCTTCCAACTTTGGTTATACTACAGAAAGGAAAACGAAAAGTGACCAGGAAGACACATAACATGTGTCTAACTCTAAAAGTCATTTTAATTTAAGCTACACTATATACATTTTCACAGTAGAAATTCAAAGATATATTTTTGGAACATTTAACTATCTAGTGAAATCAGACACAACTGGAGGATCTCTTTCTAATTTTGTAGACTCATTAAGATAATTTTTCATCTTAGGATCACCAATCTAGCTCTTTTCAAGGCATTGGTAAGTGTGTGTGTGTGTGTGTGTGTGTGTGTGTGTGTGTGTGTGTGTGTGATTTAGAAATGTAACTTTCCATACTATCCTATCATAATAACATATGGTTGTTTTCCAGTCAATATTTTAAACAACAGCTCTCTTGTCTTCCTTATTGACCCCTTTGAAAAATATTTTGTTTGCTATTCATAGATGCATAAAGTGTCATAAAGTGTGCTTGAATCAAATCTACCCTGAATTCCTCCTGCTCCACTTCCTCTACCCTGCCCCCACTCCACCACTTTCCACTCTTGACTTCATGTTTTTTTTTTTTATGTGCACTGAGTCCACTCAGTGCTGCATGTATGTGACAGGTGTGGTTCCTCCTGGAGCTCAGGTAGCTTCCCAGGATGTGCATTCCCTAAAGGAAATCAGTTCTCCTTCTTCCAACAATCATCGATTGGCAATAGCTCCCCAGACAGCACAAGCCCTTTCCTTTACACGCTGTGCTTTGGCTTGGCTTGATCTTGTGCAGTGTTGTGCCAGTCACCATGGCAGCCGAGAGTTCATCAATAGCGTTTCTCAGACTCCTCCTCATTCTCCAGCTCCTACATCCTCTGAAGCCTATTGTTTTAAAATTTTTCTTCTTCAATGGTTGCTGTCTTGAGAAAAATAAAGATATGCATTTAGATGGTTCATGAGATTAAAGAACTTTAATTACTTTTACATGGTCTCAAAATTTAATAGACTCCCATCAGCCTATGGGTTTGTTTATTTGTTGGTTTGTTTTGAGGAAGGATGTCCCAGTATTGCCTTCAGTCTTGGCTGGTTTCAAACATATGATTCTACTGCTTCAGCCTTTCCAGTAGTTAGGATTACACATATGTACCACCATGCCCAGCCTTTCCCATAAGTTAGGAAAATATAATAAGCATGTCACAATCAGTTCATCCTTTAACATTTTAACAAATATATTTAGAAAAGATGCTGTAATAAACTCATTTCATTAAGAAGGGATAATAAGCCCTGGGTCTAGAACACTTACCCAACATCAGTGAATTTTCTGCAGCCATGGCTTCAGTGTTTGTGTTATTCTTCCTTCATCATGCCCCTGGGCTCTTATGATTCCTTAATGGCTTCTAGATACCCACGTGGTCACTGCCAGTCCCAGCTGGGAAGTTCTCACGCTTTGAACACATTACAATGCACTTTGTAGCAATTTGAGTGTAGATGCCATGGTTTCCAAAGAAGAGTTGGCAAGATTCAGGTCAACTGAAATGAAGTGTAATAATAATAATGTTATTGTTATTATTATTGCCATTACAGTTTACCATAGACATGTCCTATGGCCTGTTGAGTTCCTGGACTCATGTGGTGGAAGGAGAGAACTGAGTGAAAAGCTGTCCTCTGATGTCCATGTTCATGTATATCCTATACCTCACAAAATAAAATGTAACTTTACAATATTTCTTAAAGAATGACAAGTTTTAAGCAGAGATTATCATTGACAGTTTGATTTGCAATGGCATTAAGAGCATCTGATAACTCTTGTGTTTATTTCCAGTACACGTGACGTCATTCTGAGCCTTAGGCATGCTAATCAAACACTATACCACTAAGCAACAAACCCACGCCTCTGGAGCCTGTTTTTGAAATGCGTTGAACAATTACCTATGCTGCCTAAAACTTTTATTTTAGCTTTATCACTTGTTTTTAAATTATTAAGTCTGGAAAAAATTAAATGTGCCAAGAAATAAATTTATTTTCAAGTCAGCAAACTTAAAATAAGAAAGCCTTGCATTTTACAGTACAAATCTAGTTCAACAACAACAAAATATCTGCAAGCTTCTTGCAAGGCTCTGCAGAACCCGGAGAAGGCAGAGAACACGGGTGGTGCTGACCACCTGTGCTGAGGAGCCAGCATTGTTCTGGTCTGCTTAGTTTTCTTCAGTTCTGTTGTTTCCATGGTGAACTCCTGTAGCACAGGTAGACAAATCCTATCTTCCTTTGGATCAAACAGTTCCGGAAGTGCCATGCTGCAGTGTTTTTCATCAACATGGGGAGATGAAAATGACTTGCGTTTCAAAACTCTGCCCACAGAAAACAAATAAGCTTGCAGTAATTAAAAAGAAAAATTCTGGTTAAAAGACTTAATGAGTTTCTATCCTTGTGATTAGTCACATCGTTGTATTAAAAGAGAGGAGGGAGGCCCGGGTGAACTTTCTGTGGCATGATAACTCAGATTTCCATGGAGTTGCTATGGATTACAAAGGTGTCTCACAGGCAATTTCATTTTAATTTCTGTGGTGCCTGCTTACTTTTCTGTCCAATTTGAGAACTCTATTCAGATCCCTCATCAGCTGAAGCTTCAGGGTGGCTGATGAAGGACTTGGCTGAGTTTATCTTGGGTAAAATCCCCACTCTCTGAGGCCATTCTGAGGCATTCTGTGGCCAGCACCCAGGGACAGCATCTATGGAGAAGGCTCTGAACTTAATTCATCTTTGTGTATTATACATAACTGCATCCTGGGAGGCCATATTATTTGAGTTCTGTTTTAAAAATCATTTTCAGCACTGTTGCCTTCAAGCTTTTTTACAAGGAATTTTTATAGGAAAAAAAATCCTCTTTGTAGTCAATAGCCTCAAAAATGAAAAGTAAAACTTGACCTACGTAGACTTATAATACTGAAAATGTCACATTTGTTACATGCCCGGCATTGTGGGACTAGCTAGTGTTTTTATTTGTAAACTTCAATTCTTTCTGTGGATCCAGTTTTAATTCACTCCCAGTGTCACCCAGACTTCTTGGGCTGCTTGTGACACCCTTGATCTAATTTTGAAGGCTCCTTCTTTGTCCCCGGGGTTCTTCTCTTCTAACTTCTGGAATGGTCTGCTTCAAACAATTGTATCTGAGCTGTGTTTGAATAAGAGTGCTTTATCAGGAAGTTCTTGGCAAACGTCTTTGTCTGTTTTGGTGATCTGGAAGATTGCCTAACTTTCTTTTGGGTTTAGAGCTGCCCTATGTCACATGACTTTGTCATCGACTCATTTCCTGTCCCCAGAGACTGCATCTATTCTAGGAAGAGTAAGATATGTCCTCCACCTAGACCAACAAACCCTCCCTCCCTCCCTCCCTCCCTCCCTCCCTCCCTCCCTCCCTCTCTCCTATAATCCACTCACCTAACATTTATCTAGATGCTTGTTTTATACTAGGTCCTGGGAATATACAGCTGTCAGTGTCTTGACCTTGATGCTGCGTGAGGAAGTCAGTTCTGTGTGAGTGATGCAGCGCATCTGAACGATTGTGCTGTAGGTAAAGGCAGACAGACAGACAGACAGCATGGAAAAGTCAGAGACTTCCAGAGACAGAAGCAACAAGGAACACATTTACACGGAATTACTTTCCCACTTTCATCTTTGATGTTTCCTCAAATCCTGATGTATGATTGAGCTGCTTTGCCGTCCCTTAGGTCTCTGGAGTTCCAGGGTAGGCATTTTCAACAGACCAGGCTTTGGCAAGGATTCATCATGTTTCTCTGCCAAGGGCTCTCGATGGCAGATGGCAACAGCTGCTGCAATCGAGTGTAAGAAAGTACAGGAGGAGCCC
The DNA here is from genome assembly GCF_004785775.1 of Grammomys surdaster. NCBI lineage: Eukaryota > Metazoa > Chordata > Mammalia > Rodentia > Muridae > Grammomys > Grammomys surdaster. The sequence continues at coordinate 4,417,347 of NW_021604565.1, read as the reverse complement.
AGCAGAATGTCCTTTTTATTACACTAATGGCTTCTTTCCTGAGAGCGGCTTTTCATTGTATTGGTACATAATTGTTTCTGCTAATGCATTTGCTCTGATCATACAAAAATCTAATTACTCTAGGTAATGAATCATTAACAATTTCCTTAAATTCATTTCAGTGTTTGCATGTTGGTATTCAGTTTATGCTAATAAACCTAAAATATTCATCCTTTTAAGTCTGAGATTGCAGATGTTAAAAATTTGTTTTAATAAATGTACATTGCAGATCAGGTTTTTGTAAAACCCGGAGGTGTAGGCTCTTGGAGATTATTCTGGAATATGGCATATGGCTTTCTCGTCTACTTTTAAAGCAGAGGTCCTTCATCTCCTTCACACAGCATGTTCAGTTAACCAACAGAGTGACATGTGGGCATCTGTAACCCGAGAGCAGTCATGGGTGCTTAGTAATAAAGGAAGATCAAAGTGACTGATCTTTCTATCCTTTTTTTCTTGGTTTATCTGCGCTGAGACTCATCCAGTTGGTGAAGTAGATATTAGAAATTGATATTATTGATGAGCCAGGGTAGGGGGATACAGGGGTGCCTGCCTGCTCAGAGGAAAAGGGGGGAGGGCATGGGGGAGAGACTCTATGAAGGGGAACTGGGATGGGACAGCAGCAATTAGGATGTAAAAATTAGTTAATTAATAACAAATTAATATTGTTGGTCTAAGAAGGGAAAGTTAACTTTAAGCTCTCCCCCACAGACATGCAGCACTCAGCTGTTTTTGAATGTGGTCACTCTTAGGAACCGGATCCTGAGATGTCCACCTCCTCTGCTAACTACCCAAAGCTTCAGTCTATTATTATCCTCCCTTCACAGATTAGAAATAGAATTTGAGAAGTGAAGCAGCGTGGCCCAAGGTTCCAGTATTCCACAGTGCTTCTCAGCTGGGGCTAGTCTTGTCTGGTCGAGGACATTTGGCAATGTCTGAGGACATTTTTCACTGTCACAATCAAGTGCGGGGGTGGGGTGGGGGAAGTCACTGATACAACGAGGAAAGCCAAGGACACTGCTTAACATCCTACGAGGAGCAGAACACTACCCCCCCGCCCCCCCACCCCCCGCCCCGCCCCAAGGGTGATCCGCTCCAGCGTGACCGCAAAGTTGTGGCTGAGAACTGCGGTATTGCAGCTGAGTGCAATGTCCCTGACACAGCTCCGTGGGCTGCTGTTTTCTAACAGCTCTGGTAGACAGCTGTGGGAGAGACCACGGTGTGACTACGCCTCTCCTCCAGCACCTGTGGGAGTGTGGCCTTGCTTTCCTGTTTGGGTTTTGGAACACTGTGGGGAACTGTGAAAGCCTGGAGGGAATGTGGTTGTTTGACATGGGCACAACCATGTCAAAGACCCAAGGCCTCAGAACCGTGGGGCCAGCCACACCTTCTCATACTGATCAGATCCAGGACGGGCAAAGCTTTTCTCTGGGTTGAGTGCAAATATTGACCGTGTAAGCAGGAGTATTTAGGGACAGTGGACTGCTGTGTGCAAAATTAGCAAATGCAACTTCGGCTTCCTAGACACTTAGACTGCTCATCTACAAAGACTTCCTACTCATACTGGCTAGCCCTCCCCTTGGGCTGTATAGTAGGTGCACTCTGTCATGGCAAGCACGGTCTACCTGATCCCAGCTTTTCTGTACACGTCTGTCTCTTCTTTCTACTGTTTCTTGCTGCCACAGAATACCTGTGTGGCTGCAGCCTGGGACTGTGCGCACGCTTCTCACCTGTAGAAGTGACTTTCAGCCAGAGTTCAGACTCTCTTTGTTTTACAGGCCAGTTTTGAGGGACTTCTACAGAAAGCCTCTGTCTCTGGAGGCACACATCCTCAGCTGCTCTTAGTGGTCATCGATTAGCTGATTTGGGGACCCACTCTCTCCTCCTCTACTTGAGGTGTGCTGCAGGGCTGTTGATGCTTCTGAGAGCAAAGCCCCTAAACAGGAAAGCAAAGCCACACTCTCACAGGATGTGTGTGTTCATAGATACGTGTGTGTTCACGTGTGTATGTATCAAAGGCCCTCAGCATCCTCTCCTTTCCCCCTTCCCCTCCCAACACAACTTTCTTCCCAATTTCCTCATACTTTCCTTACTAGCGCGAGCGCGCGCACACACACACACACACACACACACACACACATTTTAATTAAAGGTGCCTGCATGAGCATGGGTGGGCTGTTTTTACTTCAGGAAGGACACTATACCAGTGGCTACAGCACTGAGGACCATGACTCTCCAATTCCAAGGAACCTGCCTTATGCTCATCTGTGAGGAGTGAAGCATTATAAGCCCTCCTCTAAGCCATGAACGAATATCGACAGGTACCGTCTTGTGAACGTCGCCACTGCTGCTATGAGTGCCATGGTTGTGACCTGTTCCGAAGGCAGCTTCTCTAGCATTCCTTCCAATCATCTATTTCTTACAATTTTTCCATATTCCTTTTCTCCTTTATGCAGTCTGAGTATGAAATGACTCATCTGTCCTTCCTTTCTCCTCATGTACTCAGTAGGCTTCTGGACTCTCCATGGATGTCATCTAGCTCTGGTTCTGGCTCTGATAGTCCATCCAGGCCCATGATCTCCTCTCCTCTCCTCTCCTCTCCTCTCCTCTCCTCTCCTCTCCTCATCTATCTATCTATCTATCTATCTATCTATCTATCTATCTATCTACATATACACAGGATTTATTAGAGTGGCTTATAGCTTATGATCTGACTATTCCAACGATGGCTGTCTCCCAATGGAAAGTCCAAGAATCCAGCAGTTGTTAAGTCCATGAGGCTGAATGTCTCAGCTGGGTTTTCAATATACGCTGGAACCCCAAGAAAGCACTGGATGCCCATACAGGCCAGTGAGAGTGAGGTAAGCCAGCAAAGAGCAAGGCTTCCTTCTCCCTGTCCTTTATATAGGCCTCTGCCGGAAGGTATGACCCAGCTTTAAGGTGGAACTTCCCAACCTCATGAAATCCAGATTTTAAGGTGAGTTCCTGAGGAGATCCAACTTTAGGGGAGGTTCTTCCAACTTCAAATGATTCAATCAAGAAAAATCGCCAGGTAGTAACACACACCTTTAATCTCAGCACTCATAGGCAGAGGCAGAGTAGGCAGAACTATGAGTTGAGGCCAGTCTGATCTATAGAATGAGTTCAAGGACAGCCGGGGCTACACATAGAAAGTCTGTTTTGAAAAATCAAAAGAAGAAAAAGAAAAGAAAAATCTCTCATAGGTGTGCCCACCATCTTGAGTTTAGTTAATTCAGAATGTAGTCAAGTTGACAGCCAAGAATAGCATCACACCCAAACGTATGCATGAGGTCTGAGAACGATGTGCCCTGTTAACACGTATAAAACAATTCCTCCAGGGTCCCGGGAGAGTTGGCCCAGAATTGCTTAGCTAAACAACTACAACTAGCAGATGAAAGGCTTTTTAAAAGAAGAACTTTGACATACTCAATGATCTGTACTTTAAATTACCTTTTTAAAAAATTATTTTTATACAGTGTATTTGATCAGAGTTTTTCTTCCCTTGTGAGATTCTATTTTCCCTCCTGTTCAGCCCCATACTTTCTTTATCTCTTTCTTTAAAAAATCTAGTAGGCTAATTAAAACGAACAGACAAATAGAGAAAAGAAAAAGAAAAAACCTGAAAAAATGCAAAGAAAACATTTAAGAAATACATATTTGCCCCCCACACACACATACATGAACACAAACCCATAGAAATGTAAAATTGGAAAACATTATAGATAAGCAAAAAGACAGGTAAGGTTAAAAAAATATTATTGAGTCTGTTTTGTGTTGGTCATCTACTATTGGGCAAAAGGCTGCCCTTAAGTGTGGTGTGTGTACCCAGTAAGACTCCACTGGAAAAGCTAATTTTTCCTTTGGAGTGGTTGTCTGGCTTAGGGAAGCGTGCTCATCCACTTCCCTTCTTGGTGATGGTGACTCAGTCTGGCACAGACCTTTGCGGCCCCTGCACATGCTGCCACCGTCCTTTGAGTTCATCGGTGCAGCAGTCCAGCTCTGGTTAGAAGGCCTCCTATCCTTGGTGAAGTCTTGAGTTCATGTGTGCACCAGTCCAGCTCTGGTTAGAAGGCCTCCTATCCTTGGTGAAGTCTTGAGTCCATGTGTGCACCAGTCCAGCTCTGGTTAGAAGGCCTTATTTATCCCCATAGAATTCACCAAGGAAAAGAAGGGGTTTTTCACATATTTCTGTCCCCTCTTCTACACAGATTTCTGAGCCCTGAGGAGAGGGGTTTGACGGAGACCTTCCGTTTAGAACTTATTGTCCCAAGTCTCTTCCTTTCTGCACATTGTTCAGCTGAAGGTGTCTCAGTTAGTTCCCATCTCCTACAAGAAGAAGCATTTCTTGCTGGCTGAACAAGACACTAAACTCGTTTCCACTAGGTGTGGCTTCTGCGTTCTCAGATAGAGTTCCATGATGGTTTCTTTGTCTTCAACTTTCTGTCGGAACTCCTAAAACCTTTTTTAAAGACTGTGGGTTGCTCTTTTTCTCTCTCAACTCAGCAGACTATCTTTCTTCTCAATAACCATCCAGCTGAGAAGAATTTTTCTATGCAAATTCAGTGTGTGCTTTTAGTCCCCAGCCAAATATTATTTCCTCCTTCAACTTCTAACTGAAAGCCTTGGGTTCCCAGGGGTGGGTATGGTGTATCACAGGGGGCAGTATGGGATTGGGGGGGGGGGCAATGGGACAAACCAATGACTGAACTCAGAGCCTTGTACAGACTAAGTGAGCACGGTGCTACTGAGGTAACCCTAGGCCTTTTTTCTATTTGTATTTTGATAGAGGGTCTCACTAAGTTGCCTAGCTGGCATTGAGCTTGAATGTGCTGTTTAAAAAGCTATGGATCTATAATGAGGAAAAAAAACAGTCCCTCTTGCATCTGATAGTAATAAGTCCAATGCAGTGATTTCAAACTTCTAAGTCCAATTGTTATCTTATAGACATCAAAATTTTATAGACAGCATAAATCTGCTGTTGTAGAATTGAACTTTTATTGTAATGGAGCTGTTTCAAATAATGTAAAGTGTGAAAATGTGAAAGGTAGACAGATGGGCATGCAGTTTCTACCTGTACTCTATTTGGTTATGTAACACCAAAGAAAAGCCAGTGAAGTAACTGTTAACAGAGTTTAGGAATTCATTTAGAAGTCAGTAAATTCTATTAGCACTCTATCAAACATTACATACAATTATTGTATATGACATGCATTTACATGTTGGTAGTATTTCAGACACTAAATTTAATGTCTGTGTATTTATTAATGTCTGTGTATATTATTAATGTGTGTGTATGCATTGATTTCATGATCACACACAAGACTCTACTTTGAATCATGAATTCTCAGTGTATGGATATTATCCCGGGGTGGTGAGGCAGAAATATTGACTATTGAAATAAAAGAAGAGAAAAGAAAAGAAAGGAATTGAAAATAAAAGAAAGGAAAGGAAAGGAAAGGAAAGGAAAGGAAAGGAAAGGAAAGGAAAAGAAAAGGTTGGTCTTCAAATGTAACATGGACTCAGCACACACTGAGAAACCAAATTTTTGGGTTCAGATTCCATCTTAGAGAACCTGACCTAAGGTTGAACTCAAGTTAACAGGCCAGTACCTAACACCAGTTCCCAGGCTAACCCCCAACAAGACCTATGTCTAACACTAGTTTCCAGGTTACCGCCCAAAAAATCTGCACCTCCAGGTTACAAGTCCACCCGTGCCTAACAACCACCAATTAGGAGGAAAACAGGAGCTAAACCCACGCCTGAGCTTGTGAATAAAGACCTTTGTGTGATTGCATCAGATTGACTCCTCAAAGGTCTTTTGAGGTTCATGAACGCTTCCTGGTACTACACACATGTTACAACTTTATAGGGAATGACTAGGGAAGCATGTGGAAGACATTAGGGGAATAGTGAAGAGGAAGCAGCCAACCATGGACAGCACAGGAAAGGAACTCCAGGTCCTCATGGAGCAGGTGTTGTCACAGCATAGAAAGAACAAGATAATAAGGGAAGTTGTCATGTCATACAAGTCCTTATACATATGATCAGTGTGAATTTATGGAATTTAATTTTTAGCCTAACAAAGCTCTCTCAATTAAGTGAAAATTTTAAGTTGAGGTGTTTTCAAGCTCAGCTTTCAGCGGAAAGGTGAACCAAAGGAAAGAGCCCGGAGGGGGTATGTGGGAGGCCAGGGAATGGGAGATGGCTGGGGCCATTGTGGACATCTGAGTGCAGGCCTTCATGAGTAAAGGGTGAGTAGGGAAGAGGATTCCAGTAATGGGGCAGAGTGTCCAGAAATCCTGAGGACAGAGTCAGAAGAGTGAGCCGTTGTGGTGGGAAAGGGCCATGAAAGATATCAAAGACGGTTTCAGTATCACAGGGTCCAAGGCATTTGGACCATTTAAGGTCCTTATTTTAATTCCTGGAAGAAATGAAGTTCTTAGGATTTTAGCGAAGGAAATGATATCATGTAATTTACATTTTAGCAGCATTTTTCTCACCGTTATCCTGAGAATGGAGAGAGCAAGGCAAAGAGGTCAGTGAGAGATCTTAAGAGTCTGCTGGGCTGCCATTTCAAAATACCACAGGGTGGGTGGCTTGAACAATGGGCTTTTTTATTCTTCGAGTTTGGGGTGCTTGGAAAGTACAGACTCAAGGTACCAACTACGTGAGTTTCATGCTAGTGGCCCATTCTTTAGCTTATGGGCAACCACCATATCCCTTTGTGTTCCTGTGGCTTCTCTGTGGTGGAACTATACAATGGAGGGAGAGAGGTGGGGGAATGTCTGTTTATTTTTCTATAAGGAAAAAGAAGTAGATGAATGCAAAGGACTAGAGCCCCCACTCGTTCGGCTAATTTCAGTCACCTCCTGTGGTGATTTGAGTAAGAATGGAATGCCCTCCAGGCTAATATATTTGAATATTTAGTCCAAGGTTAGTTGAACTGTTTGGGACAGATAGTAGGTGTAGCCTTGTTGGAGGAGATGTGTCACTGAGGGTTTGAGGCTTTGAGGTTTCAAATGTTCTTGTCATTCCCAGTTAGCTCTCTGTGCTAATTTATGTATCAGAATTTAATCTCTCAGCTATTACTGCAGTGCCCCATGAACCTGCCTGCTGCCGTGCTCCCTGCCATGGGATGGTCTTAGACTCACCCTCTGAAACTGTAAGCTCCCAATGAATGGTTTCTTCTATAATTTGTCTTTGTCATAATATCTCTTCACAGCAATACAGAGTAACTAAGACATTCCCCAAGCTTCACATGGCGTCATTCTGACTCAGAATATCAATTTAGAGGAGATGGGAGTTTTCAGTTCACAACAGGAGGTCACTACAGCATTTGGGGGTGAGAGATGTCAGAGAATTTGGTATGGTAGAGGATACAAGCTGTTATACTGTGAAAGCATTTTTTTTTTTTTTATAAATAGAGCAGATTAGCTCTATTTGGTAATCTGATATGGAGAATGGGAGGAAAAAATAATCAGAGACAGAAAAGAATACTGGATAGACATGGTATTATTGTTTGTTGTTTACTTTCAATATTGATAAGTTGAACAGAGCACAAGAGAGTAGCTAAGTGTCTCTGGGAGAGTGGGATCCAAAACTTCTTCGTTTAATGAGTTTCAATTTGTAAATAAATGTGAGGAGGGCCTTCTACAACAGGTTTGTTCCTGTTTGACACTGTGGCTGGGGACAACTGGCTTTTAAAGGACCTGGGCTAGAAATGCCAATGCTACGTCAACCCAGGGCTATCTGGCACCACTGACGAACAGCTCGACCACAGATTCCAGCACCGTTCCTCTGGGAGGCATTGGGGGTATTGATTTTCATGTAGTTTCTGTTCTCAAAATCTGCCGTTGCACTCAGAGGCGACAGAATGCCGACATGTACTGTTGGGTGTTTCCTGTGCAGTGACGGTATAAAGGCCTTTTGGGGTGGAAGTTGTCTCAGACATTTTCTCTGTGCCACTGTCCAGAAGGTATCAGACGCCATGCAGTGCATGCCCTCCGACTCTATCCACTTCACCTCAGTGCAATAGAGAATGTGTGGATTACGTGCATTTAAATACAATTTTGGAAAATTCTCTTATTTTGAAAAGGGAAGAAACACATGAAGGGGTAACTAATCACAGACAAGGGATGTTTTTTGTCTCTAAGACCCAACTGACAGGATATAATAACATTTTTAAAAGCATGAAAATAGTAGAATGTTAGATTATTTTTTTAATATTGGCATTGTGTGTGTTATATGTGTTGTGTGCATCTTCATGTGGGTGTGTCCATGTGTGCATGTGAGTGGGAATACACACGTATTTGTGCCGGAGATTGATAATGGATGCTATCTTCAGCTGCTCTCTTCATGGTTTTCTGAGAGGGTCTCATACTTAGGCAACAGCTGGTCATTGGCCTAGGTCAGCTGTTCATAGAGCTGGGAACTGCTGCCTTCCTTCGCCTCTCTAGCCCTGAGATTCTAGTTGTACTTTCCTCACTCGGTAGTGTGTGGGGTGGACGAGTGAGCACTAGGGAACACTCGGTAGTGTGTGGGGTGGACGAGTGAGCACTAGGGAACA
>NW_021604565.1:4395158-4408714 GCF_004785775.1 Grammomys surdaster | reverse complement strand
TAGTGTGTGGGGTGGACGAGTGAGCACTAGGGAACAGATGCAAGACAAGTGGTGGGGATCCACTGTTTACAAAATACCACTCTTCTTTAAAAATGTGATAGAGTAACACATAGCACTGGTTACCTATGTCATTGTCAGAGAAATATTTGTCAGAGAAGCTTCTTCCTGCGGCAGATGGGACCAAATACAGTTACCCACATCCAGACGTTATGTGGGAGACCTTGGGACACTCAACATTAAATGGCATGTCTCCATCAAATCCCTCCCTTCAGAGCTCAGGGAACCCCACAGAAGGGGAAGCAGGAATGAGGACATCAGGAGAACAAGGCTCTCTAAATCAACTGAGCAAAGCTCATCTGCGCTCACAGAGACTGAAGCAGCCAGCACGGGGCTTGCATGGGTCTGCTTGCACGAGTCCACTGTCTATGTATTATAACGTTCAGTTTACTGTTTGTGTGGGGCTCCTGAGTGTGCACAAGTGCAGCTCTGATTTTTGTTCCTGCTCTTGGGGTCTTCTCCTGATGTTGTTGGTTTTGCCTTGTCCAATTTCAATGTGTTTAAATTTATCTTATATTTTATTTTGTTATGTTTTGTTATTATCTCTTAGAAGTCTGTCTCTTCCTAATTAGAGACAAAAAGGGAAAGGGTCCAGAGGAGAAGGCAAGTGGAAAGGAACTGGGAGAAGTAGAGGGAGGGGATACTATGTATTGTATGAGAAAAGAGTTTTCAATAAAAGGGAAAACTCCCAGAGCAACAGAGTTCTTGTTTTAGTACTGCACATATCACGTTTTCTCATAGCTCTTCCTTGTGTTAGGAAATGGTTCCCAGGGACTTTATGTTGTATATAAAATTTGTATCTAGTCTTTCAGCTTTTGGTTTTTCTCATCCTGAATTAAATGTCCATTCTTCTTGTCAATTCTTGCCTATTTGTTTGGTTTCCTGCTATTGTGATGTATCTACCATGTATGCATGCTAGCATCAGCTCCTTATCTGTCTTAGCTTGATCCATGGTAGTTAGTCCTAGCTTTTCTCCGACATCCACAGCCTGGTTCCCTAGTAGCTACTACTTCTGATTGTATATTACTCATCAAATGCTTGTTACTGTTTGAAGCACAAGTGGTTTCAGCTAGATGCTTAATTGCAGGAAAGAAGACATACATCAGCATAATTTAAAACATTTCCAGATATTCACCCATGATGACTTTTTATTGCTTGATAATAAAAAGCCCCACTGAATTTGTTGGCAGTATCTGACTGATTAGACACGTCAGTCTGTCTTTATTTAACACAGAAGCAGCAAGGCCCACAGAGTATGAAATCCAGGAGAGAAGGATCAGCAGACACTGTCTTGGCTGCTGGGTACCTCAACACAACTCTGCTACCAGAGAGGCACTTGGAAACCTCCAGGCTTTCCTACAAAAATGTCTGACTTTGAAGAAATCAAGCTGATGAAAATTTCGTAAAACAATGAGGATAATATATCTTTCATAATGAATTCTGCTCTTCTTTGTGCTCCATTAAGTTTCGTTGTCAATGCATGCCCTGGAACTTGGTTGGTAGCATTAAGAAGTAATTGGAGAAATCTACAGGGTCGATAATCACATGGCAGTGCTGTCCGTCCTAGTGCTGCACTTGCTATAAAGCAGATGGCGATGTGCTCAGCCTTGTTTGTTGAGACTTTTTCCCTTCAATCAGTGAGGTCATCAGCTACTGGAAGGCTACAGCGATTAAAGTATACTTTACTGCAACTTCATGTTTACTCTTTGTTCACATTAAAAGCCCTTGCAGCACAATAAAGAGGCGACATCTCCATCAATTAATTATGAAGCCAATATTTAGTAAAAAAAAAAAGGTGGCCTTTTATAATATATAATGTATATTATTAATATAATTTTAATAATAGGTCATGAATTCAATTTTTCTCATAAAGAAAAATCATCTCAGAAGGGCCATCTGTGGAGTCATTTAAAAATCTAATACAGTAGATGCTTCCTAAAATATATACATCTATGAAAGTGATGTAAGTGGAATTGTCAAATGACAGGGGAGATGGAGCCCTAACTGGACATCTCTCATCGCTAAATTCTGGTACCAGGAATTGAGCTGTTAGTCAAAGGGGCCTCATGGGAACCCCCAAACAATCTGGGCTATAGCCAAGGGTATATTGATTACTTTCTGCAAACTGATTATAAGGTTGTGTTGAAGAGGACAACACCTATACAATTCACTAAACATGGAGAAATTAGGCTGGTGCCTTTTCAGAGCCTTCACCCCTACTGACTAGTGTTCAGTGTAATGGAAGGTACCCTAAATGCTACCGGAGAAGAAAGGTGAAGACCAATCCAGCTACAAACACTTTGCTCTACAATGGTGATGTGCCTACAAGCTGTGTTAGTGCAATAGTTACATACCGCTATGGAAGTGACCAACCAGTCTCTTATAGGTACCCATCCTGAACATTTCGAGGGTGGTTAAGAATAGAGGCTAGATAGGCCAAGGGGAAACCTGAGTCTACTGTTCTGCTAAAGGAAAGCAGCAATAAAATAAGTCCTAATAATATTCTGCTATGGTCATAGATGTGTTTATTGTTCATCTCTCAACAGAGAAGATGTCTTTCCATCAGTTCCCTTTTCTCAGAGTTCAGGGAACCCTGCAGAAGAGAAGGCAGAAAGATCTTAAAAGCCAGAGGAAATGGAGAACAGTAAGAAAACAAAACCTTCTAGTTGCAATATGAACTCCCAGAAACTGTGGTGGCAAGCACAGGTCCTGTGCAGGTCTGTTTCTGATGGGGTCCCAGTGCTGAAAGAGAATGTGGACAGGACCACTGTCCCTAATCCAGAGTGCAAGTACGTGTGTCTCTGCATCTGTCTGTGTTTCTTTATCTTTTTCTTTGGCTCCTTTTCTTCTGTTTGTTTCTTTTGTCTCATTCTGGTTTGCTTTTACTTTATTAGTATTATTGTTTTGCATGCCTGTTTGTATCCTAACGAGTGTGAGAGAGGAGGGGAGGGTTTAGGAGAGTGGGAAGAGATGAGGATCTGGGAGAAATTAGGGGACGGGAAACTACAGTCAGAGTATATTGTACTAAATATATATTTTCAATAAAAATATTATTTTCAGTACCTACTCATAGAAAAATATTCATTAGGTTTGAAGTAAAGCTTTAGAACTGAAACTCTGAATAAGTGGTGGGCTTGATCCCAAAACAGTAGTCCATAGCATGATGCATGGGGTATGCACAATGCTATCATGTCAATATCCAGCAATTTGTAGACTCAGCCTGCAACATGAAAGGGTTCGGACATAGGACCTTTCAAACATTAAATCTTAAAAAAGAGGTTTTCTTTGGTGTAAGATTAGACTGGAACTTCCTGTGGTTATCAGTAAAGCTCTGAAGATGTGTGATACAACAAGTTGTAATGAGTTTGTGTTCTTATGTAAAGCGAAGGGTAGAAAACTTGCTATGGATGAAGAGCTTCAGATTGGAATAAGCAGAGAGCAGAACTATACAACAATGAAGGATGCTCACTCAGACTGGACCACGCACTATCCCCTGAAAAGGCACTAGCCATCAATCAGTGAGTAGGAATTAAGTATTGCTATCACTCAGACTGGACCACGCACTATCCCCTGAAAAGGCATTAGCCATCAATCAGTGAGTAGGAATTAAGTATCGCTATCACTCAGACTGGACCACACACTATTCCCCTGAAAAGGCATTAGCCATCGATCAGTGAGTAGGAATTAAGTATTGCTATCAGACTGCACTGTGTATTTAGTTTTAACACTTGCAATACATAAATACAAAGGTAAAATGCAAACATAACTCATTTTAGTAAAGCCTAAATGTTCTCAAGTTTGAAAACTACCAACAAAGAAGCTGGGGAGATAGTTTGGTGGGTAAAGTACAAGCCCAGGAGCCCAATGACTGGAGTTTGAATCCCTAGCCCCTATTCCAATTGTTTGGGGGTATCATAATCTGAACACTGAGGAGGCTGAGATGAGAGCCTCAGAGCAAGAGTCCTACATAGACTCGCTGAATTGATGAGCTCTGTGTCCAAGTGAAAGATCCTTCCTCAATACATAAGGTGGAGAGTGATGGAGTACTGCACCCTATGGTGGTTTGAATATGCTTGGCCCAGGGGGTGGCACTATTTGGAGGTGTGGCTTTGTCGGAGGAAGGCTTGGGTTTAAGACTCTTCTCCTAGCTACCTGGAAGCCAGTCTTCTCCTAGTAGCCTCCAGCTGTAGATATAGAACTCTCAGCTCCTCCTGGACCATGCCTGCCTGGACACTGTCATGCTTTCACCTTGATGATAATGGACTGAAAGTCTGAACCTGTAAGCCAGCCCCAGTTAAATGTTGTCTTTATAAGAGTTGCCTTTGTCATGGTGTCTGTTCATAGAAATAAAACTCTAACTAAGACATATCTCATGTCAACCCCTGACTTGACATGTGTGCGTGTGTGTGGGGGGTCACACACACATACACACACATGTGAGCATCTATATACATATGCAAGTATCCTATATACATACACAAAATAGAAATTAAAAATACAAATAAAAAATCAATATATCTCTGTGTTGGTGTCCTTGGGTTGCTGGGACAAAGACTTTTCAGGCTGTGCTCGTCAAACAACAGAAATCAAAGTTTTCTCAGTGCTGGAGCTACAAGTCTGAAATCACTATTAGCAGGTTTGTCATTTGAAAAGTTCTGTTTTAGCTTCTTGACTCTGAGCTGGCCATCTTACAGTGAATTGTTTTCCTGTGCATTTTCCTATGCATCTGCACACTGACCCTTTCCTGTGCAAGCTGCATCCTAATCCTCTCCTTACACTTAAAGGCTTATTCACCAAGGGTGTACCCGATGACCTCATTTTGATTCAATTACTTTGAAACCATCTAGCGGCACCCTCTGAAAGACCACTGAAGGCCATCTGCCTCTCTGAGTGGACACATTTCAATGCATGAAACACTCTTGGATATATCCTTGTAAATTCTTATACTTGTATTTTAGGGTTGGGACTGAAGATGCCTAATCTTTCACACACACACACACACACACACACACACACACACTCTCAAAGGCACACACATTGTATTGTGATAAAACTTTTTTGGTGTACATGAGGGATGAGGATGGTGAAAAGGACCTGGTGAGCAACGTAACAAAAGAAGATGCCTGGTCGTCAAGGGGTCTTACACCACCTCCTACACAAGAGCAGGCACGTGGGTGAGATGAGATCTGCTAGTCAAGTGAATTTAGCTTGGAGTGTGTTTGGCGTTCTGCAGGCAAGATGCTCAAGAGAGGGTGCTGATTGCTTGTTGCTGCATGGACTAACCTGGCATTCCTCCAGAAACACTTGGAACAAAGCAAACAGCAGACAAGTAGCTAGTGAAGTCAAGCCGGGAGAGTGTGTATGGATTCAGTCACTTTGTTTATAACCCTGAGTAGTAGAAGCTAAGTGGCCAATAGACTTGACTTTTCACACAGCTCTCTGAGTTTCTTGTCACTTTATTTGACTCCTACTTTTTCTCTGCTAAACACAGCCACGTTTCTGTACATCACTGTTTCTCTTAAATATCTGTTGGAATCAGATGGCATGTAGATACAATAAAGTTCCCAGAGGGTTGTTTTGCTTTCTTTGGCCACAAGAAAACACTTTGTAAATCAAGTCAGCTTTCAAACACTTGAAATTGCAAATAAGGGATAAGAGCCAAGAAAGGTCAAGTGGTGGATGAAGCTAAATCATGTAATTTACATGGAAAGTTCTTATGAGAGAGTGGGATTGTGCCAATGTTGTAGAGTTAATAGGAAGAAAGTCTCAGATCTATAGCTGTTTGTTTCATGTAATAAAGTGGATTGAATGGCAGTGGTTTATGGGGTTCCCTTTGATCCTGACACTTCATTATTTTTTACCTAGAATGGCATTTCTGGTACAATCTTTTAACACCATGTTTCCTCATCTTGCTCTGAAATAATATCTCCACTACAATCAGCCTCTTATGTGATGTTCCTCTGACTCCCATCAGGAAGGCAATGGCACCATGAACGAGATTGCTGATGTCCCTCGTTTGTCCCTTGGAGTCTTTCTGAGGATATAGAAAATAATGGTGTATAAAATAGAAAATCAGACAAAATTAATTTTTTACAAATTATGCACATGTGAACAAACATGATATTTTGTTAAATCAATAGGCACAGTGTAAAAAGTGATAACAGAATCAAAAGCATATGACTTTAACCCTCCCTTTAGCTAAGGTTTTTGTTTGTGTGTCTTTTGTTGTTTAATTGTATTTTTGAGACAACATACTATTAACTTAAGAACTGAGCTTCACTTACAGAAGAACATTTTCATTAACACATTTCTTTTCATTGCTCCATCAAGTTTTTAATTAATATAGAATTTTCCCAAGATGACATAAAACATGGGATTTTAAGAAAGTTGGTTTGTTATGCCTGGGGAAAATAAATGGGGTGTGTATTTTGACTTTGCAAAAATGTCATCATATACTCTGACTTGAGTTTTGTGCTTTAGGGAATGTGGCCAGCGGGACCTGGCCTTACCTTGCTGTTTTAATAATGAGGTTAAAGACTGTCAAAGCACTTTTGTCAGGCACTTTCTTAGCCTGATAGCTTTGCAACAGTTAACCTGAGATGACACTCAGTTAATAGGATTTGTGGAGAGGAAATGAGATGGTACATGTGTTTATGTTAGTGGTCATACACTGACGGGCAACCTCGCTGGATTTGGAATCAAGTAGGAGAGACAGACTCCTGAATGTGTTTGTTAGGACGTTTTCAGAAAGGCTTAACAGGGGAGAGGAGATACACCCTGGAAACAGTCACCACTAACACAGATCTGTGCCTCGTGGTCCAAGGGAAAGCTTAACACTGGTACTCACCCATCTCTCTGTTCTCTGCTTTCTGGAATGCTCTGATGTGGGAAATCCCAGCTACTTTCTCCCACACCATAACTCTGCAGTGTCTCTTCTGCCATAGGCCAAAATAAACCCTTTAAAGAAACACAAGTTGCTTTCGGTCAAGCATTTGGTCACAGTAATGAAAAATTATTTTATCTCTACAAGCACTTAATTTGCTAAAGTATTGCAAATGTTAACTGAGAGCTCTGAGGACAGAAGGGGTGTTAGCCTCAGAAGAATGCCAAAATGACCTGGGCCAACCGCCCACTCCAAGTGAACACCCTTGACTTTGTAACTGCGGTTTGGACGCCCCCAAGAAGGGGTGCTCACCATATGCCAGTGCTTCTGGCTGTTTTTGAATTATAACCATATTTATACTGCTATAAACTGTTATATTAAAACATATTATAACACCATATTATAACTGTTTGAATTATAACCATATTTTCTGGGTCACTCTATGCACAAAATGTTGATACCCTGCCTCAAAATGAGTACTAGAAGACTGCAATACGTGGCTTGTGGGGCTTCCCACTCATGCGGACTACAGCTCACATAGCAAGAAAAAGAGCTTCACCATAATATCTAAGTGAAATATTGCACAGTTGAGAGCATAGCTCGTACAAAACAGGTAATTCTTTGTTGAGAATAAAATATAATTATGATGTTTGCATGCAAGGAGACTTATACTGTTCAATAAGACTAGATGTAGCTATTTTGGAATGCAAACCTTCAAACTGAGAAAGAAACGTCTTAGCCTTGACTCTATGTAATAAGATACAAGGGAAATATATCTTCACCTGAATATCAGCATGGTGGGCTATATCTGTGACAGCATCATGTGCAGGTACACACTAATCTCAGTATATACTGTTCTGGTTTCAATGGACAATAATGCCTCCTACAAAAATTAGTTGATCTGATTCTGCCTTTACCTGTCTGTGTGGATTTTAGCATATGTGTATCATTGCTTTGTAACCTCAATACAATGGAACAATTATAATAATTATTATGAATAATATTTATTATTATTATTATTATTATTATTATTATTATTATTATATGTGAGGAGGTGTCTGAGTAAAGTATACAAGCCTTCAGAGAGAAAGGACATGGAAAGCGAAGATTAGCAGAACTGTGAGAAGAAGGGAGGAGAACGGAGCTAGTCTGCAGCAGAGGAATCAGCTGTTCAGGCTCCAACTCAGTGGCTTCAGCCCGAATAGTTCACACAAGAACACTTTTGGTTGTCTTAACTGCAGTGGCCCAGAGCAACTTGGGAGAGGGGAAGACTCTTATTTCGTTCTCAGTAACAGAGTCTATGAAATGAACTTACAGTTGGTGGATTAACAAGGGGAAAGAAACAGAATTTATTACCTGTGTGGGGCTGTCGTATGAAGAAAACGAAACTCCCCAATCCAGTGAATCTGGTCATTCACTGTGATGATTGATTAATCTTCATTGTCAACTAGATTAAGAATTGCCTTGGAAATGGCCTTTCCTGTGTGTCTGTGCGAGCGTTTTCCAGAGGTTTAACTGAAGAGAAATGGAAGACCCACCTGGAACAGAGGTGACCGCTCCAGTCCAGGGGCTGAGGTGCAGGACTGACTAAAAGGAGAAGCTGAGCAGAGCAGTGCTGTTCAACACTTTCTGCTTCAACTTAGGGACACAATGTGACCAGCTACCTCCAGCCCCTGCTGCCACCTATCCCAATATGATAGGCTGTGCCTTAAACTGTTAGCCATTGCTTCTGTGAGGCATTTTGTCACATTAGCCAGAAAGCATGCTTAGTGCACTTATGCCTTTCCATAGGAAGAGGGCAAGTGGTACAAATACCCTAAGAGAGAGTACATGATCTGGGAAAAGTGACTGGGTCCTGGGGATCTGACATCTGTCGCAATCCGTGACTGAGGTGTTGACCTAGGTGTCCTCTCCTTAATATGAGTTAATTTTTCCTTGGGTTTGCTGGGAGGATTTGTGACCACTGAGATCCTTCAGTAGGATCTGGAACCAGATAGGAGAAGGTCGTCATACTCTGTTCCCTGCCTCCCCCCACAGCCGCTGCCCCCTGCCAGCTGACACCCCAGTTTAAAGTCCCAAGTGTCATAATTTGGATGGCATTTTATAACTCCATTTCAGAAAAACAAGCTCAAAGAAAACCAATCATCTCCCTTCCCACTTTAGGCTAGACTAGACAGGAGATTACATACTTCTCGTCTATGGAATTCTTTACTACTGAGAACCATAATTCCTAGGTACCAGTGCTTGTCTTTCGTGGGTGGGCCAACAGCAGGAGGAAGCTGGTTACAATGAACAGCTGAGTGGCTCTGCTTTGAGTTGAAGATTTGCCTATGTTACCTAATTTAGGGCAGACAGGTATTAAAGGTTTCTCAGCCCACCTTCTGTTATTATAGCAAAATACCCATGACCGGGTAATTAATAAAAGAAAGAAGATTATTTTGGCCCACAGTCTGGAGGGATGGAGCTGGCAGGGGCCGTGTGCTGAACCACACTGTGATGGAGAGCAGACGGGCAGCAGACAAGTGAGAGCATTTGAGGCAACAGAGCACAAGGGAAACAGCTTGTAACAGTCAGCTCTTGTACTAATCCAGCCTACCACTGGATGTAACTTACACTTTTGGAGATGACAATTCTGTCTGTGAGCACTGTTGAAAGGCCTCTAACATTCTTATCATCTCTCAATGCTGCTGGCGGAGGCACTATACTTCACTGTGAATTTGGGGGGATACAAATCATAGCCCAGAAGGATGTATGGTTGGTTATTTTTCATGGCTATGACTGAAACTCAGGAAGGTAACAGGACAAGGACATCTCAAGCTACGGACAATGCCATTTCTGTAAATAGACGGTTGGTTAAAGCAAGTTTGAAGGGTAGGTCCAAAGTGATAGGCTGCCCTACAGCTCAACTACTGAGGTAGAGAGGTGACAATGTTTTTAAACAGTAATTCAACCCACATCAGACCAGATACAGTTAAGCCTGTATATTCTTAAAGAATGTAATGGTCTTTAACTGCAATGCATGGGCTTTGATTTTATGAAAGGAAAGCTGATCCTTATAATGTGAATACAACTACGTCCCTAGGTTCTTTTGTTTGCTTGGTGTGAGAAACCAAGCAAAACCAAGTTTTCTGGAGTTTCTCCAGAGTCACTTGCTAAATGTAAGTAAGATTTTCAGGTGACCCACTCTCCTCTCTTCTATGTAATAAGGCAAAACTCGAATTGGCTGGGAAGCCCTCAGCAGGCGGAGGACTATTCATTATATAACTATTCAGCCTTGATGGCTCCTCTGCAATTATTTTGCTGCTATTTACAACATTTGCAGAACCGAGGGAAAAATGTCAAACAAGCATTTGATATTTTTCCTCATCTCTCTATCCAAGGGATATTGCTTTGTAATTTGTTTAGCATTTTAGTAAATCCATTAACCTTTCACCCTGGACACAGAAAATGGGTTCGATGGTTTAATTCTGTTCCCTGAGGAGTCTATAACCACATCGTAAGCAGCATGCTGGGCATTAATTGGGATGTATTTTCAGACACATCCAGAGTCAGGATAATAGAAGTATAGAAAATATGAACTAGGGAAAGCCAAAGAAACTAGCCTATCTGTGAGCATGTTGATTTTAAAATCATCATCTCTGTTGATAGGAATGGTGTGCACTAGCTCCTGGGATCCAGCAGTAAACTACACTTTATTTTATAGTTAAGACCTATTTTCCTTTCTTAAAATCATTTCTTAAAATTATATGTATTGGTGTGGTTCAAAACTCGTGTGGGGTGCACGATGAGGGGCAGGACTCAGCAGCGCAGACCGCCTGCGAACCACGGGTGTGGGGAAAGAGCCTGAGCCACGCTCCTCGGTGACGACAGGGTCCCGGGAACAGGGGCCCAGGGATGCTGCATGCCTGGCAGTCGCGGCTGAGTCCCCCAGGGGCCCCACGAAGACCGCTAGAACAAGGAGTGCAGAGAGGGAGCCCCGGGGACCGCTGGAGCACAGAGAGTGGGAAGGGCTTTTCCCACGGGAGTTTTCCACTTACACAAATGAGTCCAAAATCTCAAGAGACACATGGAATTGAAGACATGTAGATTTATTGACATGGTGAAGCTTCTAAATGATGACGGCTCTCCCCCAAAATGCCAGGAGGAGAGGGGCAGGGCTAGGCCCTTTAGGTAATATGTAAATCTTGAGGCAGAGACCTGTTTCCCCGCCCTCTACCTGTGCCTTATGTGACCCACTGCATGTTACATGGAGACCTTGTGTCAGGTCTCTGGGTTCTGGGGGAGTGGCCAAACACCCCAGGATTTCCACAGCCCCACATATTGGTATGTGCATATGAATGCAGCTGCTGTAGAGGTCAGAAGAGTGTGTCATATACCCTGGAGTTCGCATTGCAACTGTATGTGAGCTTTCCAGTGCGAGTACTGCGAATTGAGTTTGGGTTCCCTGAAAGGGTAGTGCATGCTCTTAACCATTGAGCCACTGAGCCAGCCCTGTTCTAATTTGCTTTCTATTGCTGTGTTAAAACACTGACCAAAGCACTTCATTTTATCTCATAGTGTCAGTCATAGTCAGTTGCTGAGGCAGGAACTGAAGTGGAGACTGGAGGACTGGTTTTCACTGGCTTGCTTCCCTCAGCTCGTGCTCATTTAAATCTATTTATTTACTTATTTATTCTCTTACTTATTTACATCTCGAATGCTGCCCCCCTAAGGTTTTCCCCTCACAGAGTCCCTCCCTCCACCTCTACCCTTCTTTGGAAAGAGTGGCCCCACCCTGGATAGCCCACCACCCTGGTGGATCAAGTCTCTGCCAGATTAGACATATCCTCTCACTGAGGCCAGATAAAGCAGCCTTGTTGAGGAACAGATTCCACTGTCAGGCTACAGCTTTAGAAAGAGCCTCCTACTCCAGTTGTTGGGGGACCCACATGGAGACTGGGCTGTTGTCAGTTATATATGTGCCACGGGCCTCCTTCCAGCCCATGTATATTCTTTGGTTGGTGGCTCAGTCTCTGAGAGCTCCCATAGGTCCAGGTTAGTTGACTCTGTTGGTCTTCCTGTGTGGTTCTTATCCCCTTCAGGGCCTTCAATTCTTCCTTCAACTCTTCCATGAGAGTCCTCGACTTCTGTACAGTGTTTGTCAGCCTGCTCTTTGATACACTCCAGGATCACCTGCCCAGGGGTGGCACTACCCACAGTAGGTTGGATCCTTCCATAAAAAACATTAATAATAAAAGGCCCCATAGACCTGTCTGAAAGTCAAGTTTATGGAGGCATTTTCTTAACTGATGTTCTTTCTTCCCAGATGACCCTGGCTTGTGTCAAGTTACAAAAAAAAAAAAAAGTCAAATCACTTGAAACCAGTGTGCCTCTCAGGCATGATTGCCACTGATTTCCTGCACATATTTTCTGAAAAGCCTTCTGAGTACTCTTAGCTCCTCCAGGTGCTGTGAGATTTGGGACTTGGAATTTAGGGTACTATTTCAAAAGTCAGGAACTAATTTTCTGAAAAGAAGGGCTTGCGCAGAAAGCTGGCTTTTGCTTTTCTGTTGCCCTAAGTGAGAAGCTTAGCCTAGGAGAGCAGCTCTCTGTGCAGCTGCTATCTGCCACCTGGGCCTCAGCCCCACCCCTGCACATGTTACCACACACACTGCTTAGGGACAGGAATAGTTCCACTCTGGAGCTGACTAGATCTACCTCTCCCAGGCTCCTGTCACCGAGGAGGTGACGCTGAAAACCCGAGTCGCTTTGCACACTGTGTGCCCTTGCTTAGCTGAGTTTTACTCCGATCTTATAATCAGGCCAATTCTTTCATCTCCCTTGTATTTGATCAAAGATTTATCTCCAGTGTTACTGTGATGCCTGAATGCATCTGAGTCTGGATGAGCAGGAACTGAAGTTGGGAGGAAATGTGTGTGCAAGTCCTGAACATTTTCTCAGTTGTTATTTTATGAAAGCGATAGTTTATCAGAAGGCGCATGTGGCTCAGTAAGCTGTGTTTTATTCTTCTGTGAAATGTAAGTGAGGAAGGGCTTTCCCTTCTCTGAGGGGAATGAGCGGTTTTGGAGGGAGAGGTGTGTGAGGATGCGACTCGGAGCTGAGGAGGGAGGGGTGCAAAGTGAATGAATAAATAAATTAATTAATAATAAAAAGAATGGCCTCCAAAGGCCCGTAGATTTGAACGCTTAGTCATCAAGGAGTGGTGCAGCTTGAGAAGGATTCAGAAATGCGACCTGGCTGGAGGAAGTGGGCCAGTGGATACGGGCTTCGGGTTTTAATAGCCAGAGCCAGGTACAGCATTGCTCTTCCGGCTGCCTGTGGATCCAGACGTAGAACTCTCAGCTGCTTCTCCAGCACCAGGGCTCCATGTGTGCCACCATGTTCCCTACTGTGATGACCAAACTTCTGAACCTGTAAG
Organism: Grammomys surdaster; assembly: GCF_004785775.1. Lineage (NCBI taxonomy): Eukaryota > Metazoa > Chordata > Mammalia > Rodentia > Muridae > Grammomys > Grammomys surdaster. The sequence continues at coordinate 4,395,356 of NW_021604565.1, read as the reverse complement.
CAAGCCCTAACTAAATGCCTTTCTTTCTGAGAGTTGCCTTGGTCATGGCGTCTCTTTACCTCACTAGAATAGTGACCAAGATGTGTGGCCTCAATGTTTGCTTCTGTAATTTTTTGAAACTAGTGAAAGAAGCTCCAGGATACTCTTAGTTTCTCTCTCTCTCTCTCTCTCTCTCTCTCTCTCTCTCTCTCTCTCTCT
>NW_021604565.1:4372824-4395148 GCF_004785775.1 Grammomys surdaster | reverse complement strand
CTCTCTCTCTCTCTCTCTCTCTCTCTCTCTCTCTCTCTCTCTCTCTCACGTTAGGAGGTGGGTGCAAATAGGAAGGATGGAGGGAAGATGGAAGAGATGGAAGTATTGCATATGGATGTCTTAAGAAAGGGCAAAACAGTTATATATGGTGGTAGGCAGAACATTGCTCATGTTAAAGACAGGGAGCATGGAAATGCTTGCATGAATCCACAAACCCAGTAGTTAAAACTGATAGAATATTCTTCAAGAAAAAAAAATATTTGGTTTCAAAACTGTTTTCAAACACATTAATCATCCTAACCAAGAAAGCAGAATCTGGCCTAGGAAAGTATTTTAAGTCATTTAATATACAGGCTTCTCATTTTAAAGACTTGGAAACTGAGGCACAGACAAGTGACTTAAGATCCATCACTTACAGAACTGGTATATGAATAAATAGCTTCTAGCCTCACACTCCAGCCTGAGACAGCCATCCAAAGCTATGAAGCTCTCTGCAGACAACCTCAGGCCCTTTGTAGAGTTATGTTAAAAGGTGAAAGGGACTTTGAAGTTGTGATAAAATTAAACTGGTTCTGGGCTTCCTAACCACTGTGGTCCCTACTGGTACCTAGTTAGTGTCCTGACTACTGTGCCACTTTCCTCTGTGTGGTCAGGAAAGGGAGTCTTCCCTTTTCCCTCTTCACAGCCACCAGGGAACCTCTCTTGGGAATAATAGCCCAAATTTTGAATTTCTTAATTTCAAGTTCAGCCATGAACTACTGATTTCTAAGACTTCTTCCAGGAGTAAAACTATTTCTCTTTAAAAAGTATTGTGCTAATGAGCTTTCTGAATGTTTATACGTGTATCATTTTGGCTCCCAAGTGACAATAGGCAGTTTCTCAGCTTTGTCAAATGCACTGGGTTCCATGAGGTGACACTCCTTATCAGGGCCAAACTGTGTGGCTCAATTGCACTCTCTAGTTCTTTCCTCATTAAAAGAAATATTGAAAATGAGTTTCTTCAGCTGCTTGAAACCTGTGCTTCTGTGAACACATCACCGTTGCAGAGGCAGAGGTTGTATTTCTGTGAACATATCACCATCACAGAGGTTGTGGGGTTTGCACAAAGAACCAGGCTGAATCCTGCTGCACTCACATGGCTGCCCAGCATGGTTTTGTGTGGAAGAAGAACACTGTTCTAAGTCTCACAATTCATGGCTGATAACAGGAATGCTTGAGTGTAGAATACTCAGAACATTCACCAAAAGTGTGGAGGCAAAAACCCTCACAACTATCTGCAAATTCTATTCTTCAGAGCTGTGTCTTTCCTAGGCCAGGCCTGCCAACAATCTGCACTTGAATCTTGTTCTATGGGGGATATTTAAAGAATTCTCTCTTATGAGAAACTTGTTTCTATAGCTCATCAAGGTATGACTTCATAGTTATAGCTGTATGTTCTTATTTTCTCTGGGAAATTGTAATTCTATAGCGAAATGGGCAGAATGTTTTCTGTATAAAATCCTGAAGACCACCACAGAAATTATATAGCCAAATTAACTCTGAGTTGTACTTACAACCAGATTCCAAATTCCTTGTGTTATCCTCACTGCATTTATGATAAATAGTTTAGCACGAGTCCCCTTTAAAGCCATACAAATTGCCAAAGCCTTCAGAACGGGCAGAGTGTCAATGCTGGCATGCTGGGTTAGTTATTCCTGCTGGAGGAAGGACGCCAGCCAATGAATCACCAACAGACTTCTCGCCACACCTGGGGTTTTCTCTGTAGGGCTTCCATCCAAGTGTTGACAAAACTCAACTTTGGATAGATGCTAAGAATTGCTGGGATGATGGCCAAAGGTGCTTTCATGCCAATGGGACAACCTCCATGCCCATTAACTAGGCTCTTCTGCTTCCCAGGTGGCAAAAATGAGTACTTTGTGAGTTTCCCACATCAATACTGACTGTGAAGGCTTCCAGACAAAAAGCTTCTAGTTCTGGTTATTCGTTGTAGTGCCCTGGACTTGTTTTTGTGAAAGCTTGGTTTGAAACTAAGTTGAAAGCTACTACCCAGCCATAGGCCACATAGGTGTATTTAACATGCTGCCTGGTTAAGGTTAAGATCCAGGCTACAGTCACAGTATCAGGTTTTATCTTCTGAACAGTCCTGGAAACAACTGGAGCGGATGCAGTGCCCCAGTTGACTGAGTGGGCTGCCCAGAGTGCAGGAGTCCTGACTCCGGCTGGGTAGCTGATTTGTCTTGTGACTGACATTTAGCAAGAGTCTCCCATTTCCCTCTTGGGGTATTAACTCATGGTGGAGCTGACCTGTGAGTCTGTGTAAGGACTGATGACTCTTTTAAGAAGGCCCTCCTTTAGGAAGGTGGATGCTCCATAGTGGTCTCACATACTTCAGTGCTTGACAGTGCCTGTAAATATAATTAGGAGAGTGAAGTTGTACTCATGAAAAGGACATTATAAGAAAAGACTCTCACTGTGCAGCCTGGTAAACCTTCTTTCACTGCTATTATCTGTAATTTCCCTCATCAATTATTCTAATGTCAGTTCAGAGCCTAACTGAGTTAAGGAAAGAATACAGGAAAATTTACATTGACATGGTGTCAGAAGGGTGGCCAGGAACCTGGAGATGCCATATCATGCCTCTGTTTGAATATCATAACCTGATGTGGTGCAAGCTTCTAACAGAGTCTTTTGGGTCCTCGCAGACCCGTGGAGCAAAACCAGCAACTCTGGCTACATGTTTGTCTTAGCTAGGCTTGCATTGTTGTGAAGAGACACAGTGACCACAGCAACTCTTATAAAGAAGAACATTCAATTGAGACTGGCTTACAGTTTCAGAAGTTCAGTCTATTATTATAACAGGAAGCATGGTAACATGCACGTCAACATGGTGCTGGAGGAGGAGCTGAGAGTTCTACACCTTAATCTGCAGGCAGCAGGAGACTGTAAACCACACTGGGCATAGCCTGAGGATATGAGACCTCAAAGCCTACCCGCACAGTGATACAGTTCCCCCAACAAGACCATACCTACTTCAACATGGCCACACCTCCTAATAGTGCCACTCCCTATGGGCTTATGGGGACATTTTCTTTCAAACAACCACATTATTTCACAAAATATGAGGTTAACACCAACTTATTCATGGTTTGTTCTTTAGAAAGAAGAGAAATCTGTGGAAGATTCTAGAAAACCTGTCACCAAGACCCTGTAATGTGTGCTTTCTATCTGCTGAGTTGGGCTCTTTAGCCATTATCATCTGTCATCCTCAGGGCATGGAGTAGGTTTAATATCATGGACAGAAGTGTTTTTTTAGAAAGTTAAGGGTTTTGGATGTCTCTCAGTGGAAGAAAGTTGGCTCAGCATGAACAAGGCTACAGTTCAATCTCCAGCATCAGAAAGGATATATTAACTTAGGATATTGGTGGGTAATAAATTATCTAGCCTCGTGTTTCTCCTAAGCAATTTCTGTTGTCTAGGAAAAAAATCAAGTTTACTTTCAAATATCACTCCAACACATAATCATATTCTCCAAGGTCCAGGGAAGTAGGTCTCTGTCTATGGATAAACTTGCCAGCACAGAAAGTCTCATTTCATGGAAAACTTCCTGGACATAGCAAAGGAATTTGCCCTAGGAGAACTAAGTATGGGCTGAACAAGTGATAATGGGTCCTTCCTTTGGGAAGGGTTTGGTGCCGGTAGGCCCTTCTGAGTGTGCAGCAGTTGCTACTGAACCTTGTCTGACCTGAAACACAGAGAGTGAGCAACTTTCCTGGATGACTGGGCAGCGTGCCACTTCTCTTCTGAAACAGAAGGAGCCAGTCTGTGTCCCTAGCTGGCTGTCATATGCAGTCATAGTTGTGATGTTCTGAGCATGAGTAACTGCTGATAAGGCTTTAGTGAGGACAGATGGGAAGGCTGCTTCTTGCTCACGTTTCCTCACTGGGGGGTAAGGCCGAGTGACAGTTGCGTGCTAATCCTTATACCTCACTGAGCAGAGCACTAGTATTACAGACTCTTCCTTTCCCTTATTTCATTATGTCTGCACAACTGGGTAGATCTTTCCATCAAACCCACATAGTCTGATCCCTAAGCCCTCAAAGACACACACTAGCTTCTTTACTACTGAGCATCCATTTTCTTGGGAGCAATTTATAAAGAAATATCTTTTTTTAAAAAACCAGAACAAGGAGATGAAGAAAAAGGTGCCTAAGTAGGAAACAACCAGGTGTGAAAGTAGAAGATGAAGAATGAAAGATAGGGGCTGGAGAGATGGCTCAACAGTTGAAGGCACTGGCTCTTCTTCCACAGGAACCAGGTTCACTTCTCAGTGCCCACATGGCAGCTTACAACTGTCTGTAATTCCAATTCTAGGGGATCTGACCTTCAGATAGATATACAAACAGGCAAAACATCAATTGATGACCTAAAATTAAAAAAAAAAATTAAAAAGAAGAGAAGATAACCATAAGAGGAAAAAATGGCTTAGAATCTGTAGGAGGAGCTAAGGTGGGAGGAGTAAGGAGAGGAAGAGGAGGAGTTGGGAGAGGAAGAGAAAAAAGGAAGAGGTGGAGCTAGAGAGGGCAGAGATGTAGGAGGATGGAGAACCACACAGGTATGGAGCACACTCATGGGGAACAACTTATAAACTTATAATTAGGTTAGCTAATTGGGATACAACTCTCTTTGTATGGGCATCTTGTTATTAATCATTATCAAACATATAAAGCCTTTGATTAATCTATAAGAATTAGAGTCTCATTCTCTTACTGGGCCTGCATGGATGGCGGAATGGTCTGGGCAATGCCCTGCCTTGCAGAGACAGCGTGGAAGATTGGCAGAGCCATCTAGTGGGTGGCAGGGCTGGTGTTTCTGTTGGACAAGTTCTAGCTGCAGTGCGCACGTGGTCTCAGGCTGAGAAACATGGCGGCTGGGCTAGGCAGAGCCGCTGCAGTTTAGATAGTCAGCTGAACCAGAGGCCAGTTTTAAATAATTACTACAACAAGAATCACATACCGCTTCAAATAAGGGGAGCAGAGGAGCAAAGTGTGGTGGAGGGAAGTAATGGGTACTGGTGAATGGAATGAGGTTTTCTTGGGATTAATAATGAAGACAATGTGGTCAATGGCTTCTATTCTCTCCTTCTCTACCTACCAGGATGGAACCTAGAGCCTCATACACACTGGTCAAGCATTGTGTCACTGAGCTGTATCCCCCAGCAAGGTTAATATGATCTTAAAAAATTTAAAGCAACTAATGGCACAACACGGAATAGATTAAAAGATAATACACAACCTATTGATTATGATAGTGGATACAAAGATTAAGTGATGCCATTAAAAGGGTCTTCAGATGGAGGCCATGGTCACGGGTGAAGTTGGTGAGTGGCCAGGGTAAAAACTAAGCTACCCTAAGAATAAAGCGTGAGCTGAGGGAGACAGTGGCAGCTATTTGTGAGCACAGAGTCATCAGCTTTAAAACAGGCAGAGCACCTCCTCATTAGATACACAACGTGACGGACTTATCAGTTCCAACATACATCGGAGTGCATTTGGTGAACCTGTTACTCAGACATGCTGAGAACACAATGATGAGTCGAGCAGATGACATTGCCTGGACAGATGATTAAAGAATTCCAACAGTGCACTGTGATTACATACATCTCCGTTTCCTTTTCCCACCAAACTCCACCTTCTTAACCCACTACCAACTTTCTTCAGACGAACCTATTCAAAAGCAAGCAAAGAGGGCAGAAGGTGGCCCGAAAGCGATAAAGATACAATAGTCATAAATTATTCTCCCTAAAATACATAGTATTGAAATCACCAATAGAAATACAACAGGAACCAAGTGGTAGTGGCCAACACCTTTACTCCCAGAACTTTGGAAGCAGAAGAAGGAGGATCTCTGAGTTCAAGGCCAACCTGGTGTACAGAATGAGTTCCAAGACAGCTAAGGATACACAGAGATACGCTGTCGTAAAAAAGCAAACCAAAACAGAAAAAGAAATACAAGAGAAAATGTAAAGACCTTTCTGCTCCATAAAGTTGCTTCCCTGTTAAGTTACACACACAACTGTGACTGGTTGATATGCTGGTTGGACTTCCTCAGAGTATGGGTTATCTCCGCTGCCAGGAAGGCAAGAGAAGGCAGAGAACAGAGGGAAAGGAAAAGGTCTCAGAGGGCCTCATAGGAACAAAGTGTTACTGGTATTCACAACAGAGTGGTTTTGGACTGTGGGGGGCACCCACAGGTCTAGGGTCCCCTATGCTTAGACCTCTGCTTCCTTTATACTTGAGAAGTGGCAGTGGTTAAGATATGAGTTCAATGTGCCCAGGCCAGTTAAGCTTCATGTGCTAGTAGCCTGGCTCCCCATATGGTGCTATTGATGAGGTAGAGATTTTAAGAGGTAAAGGCTTCAAGGTATGGTGGTTCATACCTGCAATCCCAGAACCCCTAAGACAGGAACATTATGAACTTGAGGCCAGCCTGGGCTACACGTGGAGATCCTGTATCAAAAAGCCCAACCAACCAACCAACCAACCAACCAGCCAGCCAGCCAGCCAACCAAACAACCAACCAAACAACCAATGTGAAGTCTGGTGGAAGGTGGATCATTGGTGGTTGCCTACGTTGCAAGGGATTAGTGTAATTCTTGTGGTAGTCCAGTTATTTCCTTAAAGAACAAACTGGTATAAAAAGAACAAGCTGAATCCTACTTATGAGTCTCTAACTCCTAGCTTTCTGTGTGACCTCTCCCATGCTAAGATATTTAAAGACCATGATGTGATGGGGTCAGAAGCCAGTGCTACACTTTTGAACTTTTAGACTTTGCTCAAATATGCATTTTTCCCTTTGATCGATTTCCAGGCTCAAGTATTAGTTATAACAGAAAATGAACTCCAACTGAGGTGTCCCTGTAGTGGTACCTTGTTATGTGTCATAGCGTGAATGTGAGCCAGAGGAAGACCCACGTTCTCCATGGAGATAGAAGCAGAATTTGTCTCTTTTCAGGCAGTCTGGATAAGCTGCTATGATTTCCCATGGGAAAGTATCTTTTTTGATTCTGTTATATAAGAGGGCATAGAAGCTCCTGGATCTAGAATTTCACCATGAAACTGATTTTCTTGGAAGAATCCATTACCCCCACATAACTGCAGAAAAAATTGCCTGTGCTCTGCCATTGGCTGAGTAGTCTAAGACTTCAAGCTTTGAACATATTGTGTATTTCTGTTTGGAGAGCATGTGATTCAATCCTGTCTTGGAGACATTCTTAAACAATCTGGGCATGAGTCTCAGAGAAGGTCTGCAGATACACAGTGGTCACTGGTCAACCATAGCCACAGGGTTCTGGTGTCAGATACCCGTGTGTGGAGAGAAGACATGGGCTGATGGCTGCCTTTGTTCAGTCTGGATTATAACCTCACCCATACAAACAAACTGATGGCTTGATAGAGTGCTGGAGACTGTGTTTTCATAATAATGCTGTTTCCTCTAAATTATTGCCCTACAATCTTCTTACAAGTAAAGTAATAGCTCCCAAGTTTATCTTCTCTCTGGAATTTACCAAATGCTCTTACATATTTTATGCCTGGTGAGATAGCCATGTCTCGTAGTCAAACTTTATGTACTCCAAGCTTTATATTCTTCATAAATATTTTAATTCAAATAAAGTAAATTTCAAGGGTTACATTTTCCTCCCAACACTGAAAATATAGCCACTATTAATCACTTCTGGTTTTATTAGCATGCTCTAAATATCATAAACAAAATTAAGAATATAAATCTTGCTTTAGGTTATTTTCTATAATAACTTGAGTTTTTGAGAACCTTTCAAAAATTTCAGAAAATATTTGGGAAAATTGTTCATTTTATCAGAAAATTAGTCTTCAGTTGTGTATCTATAAGTACTTCGTCTTATTACCTGGTATTATCTTCATATCTCTACAGTGTGATTCGTCATCTGTGGCTTCTCACAACTGATGTCAGTTGGGCATTCACATGCATGGGTTTTCTCCCACAGATTCAGTCACCACAGGCCCGGAGTAGAGTTAAATGTACAATAGTATCTGCAGTGAACACATATACTCTTTACTTTTTGTACTTATTTCTCAAACAAGGTACTATTGCAATGGCCTACATAGCATTCACAGTACATTTAAAATAATCTAGAGATGATTGAAAGCATACAAGAGGATTGGTATGACATGACAGCACTTAAATGTGCTGGCTGCTAGACCTAAGCGAATTTAACCTCCAGGATCCATATGGTAGAAGGAGAGAACCAGTTCTAGCAAGTAATCTGATTTCCATATTTGTGCTATGACATTAACATTCACACACACACACACACACACACACACACACACACACTCCAAACTTTTGTGTATGTATATGTATATGCATATGCATATGTATATATATGGATATGATCAGTCCTATGCAAACATTACACTATTTTATAGAAGCCTCAAGTGCTCCAGATGTGGGTATCCATGCGGGTGTGTTCTGGCTAACTGCTGATTTTTTATTTTTTTATTTTTTTATTATTATCCCTTTTTTTATTTTACTAGCTAGAATTGCTTGCTTCGAGTGCAAAGCTAACTATCCCTTTAGGGAAGGAGACAATCAGGAGAATTGCACTAGGAGATATGTACACTTAATTAGGTTCATAAGTTTTGGGGTCTCTCAGAAGGATTGAATCTTAGTGGGGAACTTACTCACTGATAGCATAACTCAGTGTGAAGTACTCCAAAATATGCAAGATCATCTTAATTTATTCTCATTATCAGGAAGATGAATAATAAAACCGAGTTTTAGAAATTTTAATTTCCCCCAAGGATTCGGGTATCTTTTTTATTGTTTGGTTGGATTTCTTTTGTTTTTAGAATCAACCATTGAAAGACACTTCAAACAACAGCTTCTGCTGATCCAGCCACCGTTTCACACTTAGAGATCAGAACAGAATGGCTTTCCTCTCTCTGCTTCACATCTGCTATCGCCTTTTCAGGGGACCTATTTATAGTTCATAGTTACAATTACAGATGCTGAAGCCACAAGTCTTTTCTGACTCCCATTCTACATGTGTTTTAGCCAAGGACTATGCGAGACTATTGGAATAGTTAAGGGCAATTACAGTAAATGGGCCAAACGCACTGGATTCTTGGATGTTAGCCCATTGGAAGCTAAGTGTACTAATCCTGCAGACAGTCACAGCACCCTGAGTTCTGTTGAGCACCAAGCTATGCAATACTCACTGTCTATGAGCCTTGACTGAAGGGGAGTATATTAGTTATTATTTCTCACTTATTTTAGCATGTGCTTAAGGGTAGTTTATTTTAGAAGCTTTCTTCTGAGGGCGTGCTAGAATATTACTGAATATTCTAGGGCTGAATATTACTGGCCTTTAAGATTATTTTGTTTGCAGATGACAATAATTCCTTTTTCCGTTTCCCCAACTTTCCCCCAAATAAAGTCTTAGCAAGAGATGGCACCTTGGTGTCTTGACACAGCGGTGTTCTTCCCTGAAGCCATTTGCTCTCTTTGTGATGTGAATATTAGTGATACCTATGTAGAGAGTGGATGATCGGACGAGGATACTGAACATTTCCATCACATTATCATTGTTTTCTATTTGCACACTTAGAGCTCGTCCAGCTATTAATAACTATGTACTAGCGTCTTGTGATCTGAGCTGTAAAGTGCCAGGACGTGTTAGTTGTCTCTGAGTTCATGTTTCTGCCCTTGCTCCTCTACAGTCCAGTAATACCCACACATGACAAACCCCAACTGGGACAAAAACTTTCATCCATCTTGTGCAAGGCCTACAACCTAGCTATTCAGAAATGTTGATGTATCTTTGACATTAGGACATATGACGTTTTGTCGTGTACCTCGCTGTGCTTTTCCCCTGTCTGGGATATCCTCTCACCCAACTCCATTGCCACTTTTGGGTCTTAGCTCAAACAAGATTCTTCTGTGAAATCTTTCTTGGTTGCTTTTTTCCTCCTGAAGTGACCTTATTCTTTGAATTTAGTTATGACTACAGTGCATCCCAGCATACTGTTATCTTTATAACTGCAATCTTAATTGCATTTTGTACCATGTCTATCTGCACATTTATATTCTCCCTGAAGCAGACACAGTAGCTGATTTATTTCTGAGCACTGTGGAAGAAAGCACATTAATTCACAGTGAGGGAAAGACACTGCTAACCAGGAGGGTCCAGTTGCTAACAAGCAGGAAAAATATGAAAAAGAGAGAGTGAGAGAAGGAAAGAAAAGATAGAGAGGAAGAGAGAGAGGGAAGGAGGGGGAGGGAAGGAGAAAGAGAAAGAGAAAGAGAAAGAAAGAAGGAAGGAAGGAAGGAAGGAAGGAAGGAAGGAAGGAAGGAAGGAAGGAAGGAAGGAAGAAAAGTTAAAAGCGTGTGTATCCCTCCCCAGTAATGTTCACAAACATCTCAGGTGAAGATTTGTAAAGTGAGGTCTGTTAGAAGGAAAGTGTACAGAGAGGGTAAAGGCTTCTCAGAGAGCTTTCCAGAAACAGCTGCCCGTAGGGAAGACTCTCCCAGAGACCAGTGGTCTCTGCCTGCTACATGATGTGGGACACACACTGTTCAGGACCTGAGGACACAGGCAGAGTCAGAAGGAGGGAGACGATGGAGACTCATGGAGGAAAGGAGTGGTCCCAAGCTCAGTGTTATGGAGATGAAGCCCTTTTGACTGAAGATACAGCTCAAGTCACAATGGTACAGTGTGGGCAGATTAGGCTGTGTGCTGTGGTAATCATAATGAAGACCAAGGGTGTTTGTTCCCAGGGAAATGAGAGGACATTTAAGGTCCAGGGCTAAGTACCTACCAGGGCTAGGTTGTCGTAGCAAAATTTCAGTCTAGTTTCTTTCGATTCTTCCTGGGTAGATCCGCTCTTCCATCATAACTAATTAATTGTATTCCTCTCACTCTCAAAGGTCTTCTTGTTTACATAATAAATTATAGCTGGCATTTCTTAATCTCTACCACAGCATGAATGGGTTTACTGTAGGTAAGATAAAGCTGTATTCCTGGACTTTGGTAGAAATATCAGGTTCAAAATTAAGATGAAAACATAGCTAATGTAATTTAGTTTGAGATTATAAAAATGAATGCATTTCTAATTACAACTAGTACCACAAAAAGAAAAATTTTAAATTTCACATTTATACAGAAGCCATGGATTTTGTGTACTGTGAACTTTGCCTTTACTTTTGTTTAGGATATAATGATTTCAAAGGAATAATAGTATCTACATGTGGCTAAGTGACTTATACTTACAGGGGTGTTTGTCTACTCTGAGGTGTTCTCAAATGTGATTGGTGCATCATGTGCTGGAAAGAACGAAGGGCGAGGGCTTGAGGACCTGTCTCAGTTTCTTACCAGCTAACATGAAAATGAGTCAATTAACTGTCTTGTAGCTCCACTTCCTCACTGGTGTAAAGAGATGCTAACATCTCATAGCAGTTGTGGTAAAGAGCAAATGATATAAAAAATAATCCTTTTAAGAACTAAACAATTTAACTGTGCTAAACGTTCTTTCTAAAAGGAATCCACATGAAAGTACTTAATGTCACAGATGTATACAGATGAGTTGGAATCATGGTTTTCTTGTCAGAAACTGTCTTGTTTTACATGAAAGATACACAGTCACTAGTGAATCAAAGGCCTGGGGGAAAATGAAGCAGTTCTGGAGATGGAGCCCTTTCATTCATTGTTTTATGGTGTTTTATCTAATAAACCACCAACCTAGTCATCAGAAGGTCAACTGTTTTATAGATTAACTCTCCCGGCCCGTGACACAAGGATGTTTCTTGTTAGAGAGAACAGATGTCTGTCGTTTGTCTTTCCACATCAAAGACCTGTGGGAACTTTTTAATAAATTAGAAATGTATTGAGGAGATTCGATTCGTTCTTAACCTAAAGGAAGTATAACTCAGCACAGCTTCCCTAAAAGGAAAGAAGGAAGTATAAAAAGTCACATGGAACAGTTCAGTTTCTAGAAAACCCTTTACTATTGGTGAAGCACATGGGAACCTTTGAGGTTTTAGATTATACTCAGGATACTTACTTCTAGTTTTGGAAGGTTGTTAAAAATATTTAGACTGCCACATACAAATTTATATTAAATATGCTTTTTTTGTACAAATAGAGAGTCTTTTAAAAATAAAGTCAACTTTGTTTAAAGAAAGGGGCCATTTAATTTTGCACACAAATGGTAAACTGAGAATATTAGTAAAACAACACAGGCTTTTGTGAAATGAATGTGCTTTTGTAAGAAAATGAATGCATTTCAATTCAGGGAAAAGTCCCCACTAGGGTCTGGGATATGTGTTAGACGTGTTACAAAGATCATGGCAGTTGAGTATTTGTAAGGCAGTAAGGATAATTCCCATTTCCACTTTTTCTTACAGGAAGATCTTAGGCAGCTTCTGCTGGAAGTGCCGGTGTGCAGTAGTCTCGGGCTGCCTGCCACCCTCCCTCCAGAAGCCAGCCTCCGGAAGTCAGCCTCCTGCTTGTTGTATCACTCATCTGTTTGGTCACGATGTGAAGGACTTTTGCAACTGTAATTAAAAGTCCCAAAGCAGTTGACCTTCAGACGTGGCGATTAACCAAATGGGCCTGACTTAGTCATACACAGCCCCTTAAGATGAAATCTGAATTCAAGAGCGTTGACAAAAGAGAAGGGCAGGGCTTGCTCATACTGCTTTGAAGATGCAGGGGTCATGAGTGTGGAGCCCCCGGGTGCAGAGGGTGGATGTCAGCTGACAGCGGCAGAATGGTGACCTCAGAGCTATAGCCTCAATGAAGTAACCTCTGCTGTTGTTGCCTGTTTTTTTTTTTTTTCCCCTGAGGCAGGGTCTCACCATGTGGCTCAGGATAGCCTGGAACTTCCAGTATGTAGCCTCGGCTGGTCTCCTATTTGTAAATGTCCTACCTTAGCCTCTTGGTGCTGGGATTAGAGGCAGCCATCACCACACCTGGTTTATGAATTTTCCTCTCTAAATTCTTTACCTAAGGATTCATCTTGGCCAACACCTTAATTTTGGACTTAGGAGACCTTAAGCAGAGAACCAACTGAGCCACTTCTAGACTGTGGAATAATAAGTAGATGGTCTTCCTAGTTTCCAACGTGTGATTAATCTGTTTTGGCAGCAATAGCAACCTAATGTAGAAGTTCACGGTCCTGAAGCAAATGAACCATAAATCTAAGTTTAATCACTCCAGCATGCTACAGAGAGAAAAAATGGAGAAACAAGGCAATCAAGTGGATCGTAAGGAACTCATTTCTGAATTCCACATTCATTCATGGCCGTGAGCTTGGCTCCCCTTACAAATATTCTATTGATGACAGGCCTACAGAGATAAAATCACAGCCCCTTTCTCTAAGTACTCACAACGGAAGAGTTTAGGCAGACAACCAAACGGATCCATGCAGGTTAATACATCTCTCAGGTACCATGAAAGATGCATCAGCGGTCAGGCGAGGTAGATCGTTGCACAGGCTGTGCGTTCTCTTCACAGGCCTGCTGTAGGTGGTATAATAGTCTCCAAAGAGGTCCAAGCCTCCTGAGCCAATCACCGTATTGGATTAGTGCTGAGGAGAAGGTAAGTTAGAAATAGAATAAAGCCTGCCAACCAAGTGACTATAAGATGAAATAACCCCCCATCAAAATCCCAACACAATTCTTCAAAGACATGGAAAGAGAATTCTCAATTTCACAAAAAATCCAGGATAGCAAAAGCAATCCTTAACAACAAAAGAACTTCTGAGAGGATCATCATCTCTGACTCAAGCTTTATTACAGAACAATAGTGATAAAAACTGCATAGTATTGGTACAGAGAGACAGACAGGTTGATCAATGGAATAGAATTGAAGACCCAGAAATAAAATTACACACTTATGGACACTTGATCTTTGACAAAGAAGCTAAAAATATACAATGGAAAAAAGAGGGCATCTTCAATAAATGGTGCTGGTCTAACTAGCAGTCAGCATCTAGAAAAATGAAAATAGATCCATATTTGTCACCTTGCACAAAGCTTAAGTCCAAGTGGATCAAGGACCTTAACATAAAACCAGATACATTGAATCTAATGGAAGAGAAAGTGGGAAAGAGCCTTGAACTCATTGGCTCCTCTGGGGGGAATTTTCTAAACAGAACACCAATGACTCAGACTCTAAGATCAAGAATTGATAAATGGGACCTCATGAAACTGAAAAGCTTCTATAAGGCAACAGACACAGTCAATAGGACAAACTGGTAACCTACAGATTGGGAAAAAAACTTCACTAACCCCACATCTGATAGAGAGCTATATTCAAAATGTATAAAGAACTCAAGAAGCTAGCCTCCAAAAAGCCAAACAACCCAATCAAAAAATGAGTTACAGAGCTTAACCGAGAATTCACAGCAGAGGAATCTCGAATGGCAGTGAAGCACTTAAAGAAATGTTCAAAATCCTTAGTGATCAGGGAAATGCAAATCAAAATGACTCTGAGATTTTATCTTATACCAATCAAAATGGTTAACATAAAAAACTCAGGTGGTAGGACATGTTGGCGAGGATGTGGAGAGAGACGAACACTTCTTCATTGCTGGTGGGATTGCAAACTGGTACAACCACTCTGGAAATCAATCTGGAGGTTTCTCAGAAAATTGAAAATAGATCTACCTGAAGACACAGCAATACCATTCTTGGGCATATACCCAAAAGATGCCCCACAGACCACAGAGGTATGTGTTCTATGTTCATAGCTGCCTTGTTTGTGATAGCCAGAAGCTGGAAACAACCCAGATGTCCCACAACAGAAAAATGGATACAGAAAATGTGGTTAATTTCCACAATGGAATACTACTCAGCTATTAAGAATGAGGACATGATGAGTTCTGCAGGCAAATGGATGGAACTAGAAAATATCATCCTGAGTGAGGTAATTCAGACCCAAAAGGACATGCATGGTATGTACTCACTAATAAGTGGATATTAGCAGAAAAATACAGACTTTCCAGGACACATTCTACAGAATTCAAGACGGTTAACAAGCCAAAGGGCTCAAGATGCTTCAATTCCACTTGGGAGGAAGAAGGAAGCAATCACGGGGATGGGGCGGCAGAGGCCAATAGGGAAAGGGGAAAGGGGGAACAAGATTATGTATTGGGGTGGAGACAGGTGAGAAGCCCTAAGGGGAAGCAGAAAGAATGGAAATATATAACCTTGAGAGATGGGAGGTGGGGGGACCCTCTAGAATGTGCAAGAGACCTGAGAGGTGAGAGAATCTCAAGACTCAAAGGAAGGGACCTTAGATGAAATGCCCAACACTGGGGACAGGGAACTTGTAGAGTCTACCTCTAGTACAAAGACAGGGCATCAAGTAGAGAGATGGGGTTGCCATCCCACAGTCAAAAACAAGGAATTGTTTCTGTCTAAAAGAACTGCAGGGACAAAAATGGAGAAGAGACTGAGGGAAAGGAGGTCCAGTGACAGGCCCAACTTGGGATCCATCTCAAGGGAAGGCTCTAAGGCCTGACACTATTACTGATGTTATGTTGTGCTTGCAGTCAGGAGCCTAGCATGGCTGTCCTCTGAGAGGCCCGACAAGCAGCTGACTGAGACAGATGCAGATACTTAACATCCAACTAATGGACTGAAGTCCGGGACCACTGTGGTTGAATTAGGGAAAAACTGGAAGAAAGACCAGAAGTCTCAACTAACCCAGATTGCTGAGATCTCTCAGACACTGAACCATCAACCACGCAGCATACACTAGCTGGTTCAAGGCCCTCGACACATATGCGGCAGAGGACAGCCTGATCTGGTCTCAGTAAGAGCAGATGCACCTAACCCTTGAGAGACTTGAAGCCACAGGGAGTAGGGAGGCCTGTGGGAGGGTGGGGGTGTGGGGACATCCCTTAGAGATGGGGGGGGGTTGCCCTCTCCTCAGCCTTGAGCAGGCCTGAAAGACCTTGTTTACCACAATAGATAGACCAAATAATAGAGCCCAGGTGGAGTTACCCACCTTGGCTGCATGTACAGCCTGCTACAGGAACTTAGAAGAATAAACTGCCCTCTGAGCTTGCCTTGAGACATCTCTGGCTGTGACTAAGGGTGGGTCATCTCCCACTGAAACAAGAAGAGGTTTCGTGGGGCTTTCCCTTTAAATTGAGAGCTGAACATTAAACTTTGAGACGTTATCAGAATACTTTGTCTTGGTTCCATGTTTCTCTCGCCCTCCGTCCCTTTCTTCCTTTCCAGCCCCCCTTTCAGGTGAACCCAGTTAGTCCGTGGCTGCAGGTGGCTACTTGGGGGCGGGGGGAGAATGAAATGAGGAACTGTCAGAGAGCAGACCAAGATGGGGATAATGACTGGACTATAAAAAAATAAAAGTAATAAATTAGAAATAAAGAGGTAATTGTACACTGTCCACTGTTATCACAAGTTTCCTTTACACTGGGAGGGAGCATGAGTGCACCTGCTTCTCAAAGGTGGCAGCAGAGTTGCTGGGGAGTACTAAAGAAAGGACTGAGGGGACTAGTTAGGTGCTAAACATGAGATGATACTGTGAGTTTCAAAACAAATCACTGAACCGTGCTCAAAAGAAAAATGTAATTGTATATAAATTATACGGTAGTAGTCTTGATTTAAACTGAACCTTGAAAAAAAATTGTTCACAGTTTAAGCAAATAGACCTACCAACTTCTCAAGTGCATTTTCAAGAAAATGTACCTTTTTTAGGCTGGTTCTGTAGCTCAGTGATAGAATGTCTGCCTAGCATGTATTGAGTCCCTGGGTTTCATCCCTGCTCTCTCTCTCTCTCTCTCTCTCTCTCTCTCTCTCTCTCTCTCTCTCACACACACACACACACACACACACACCATACATACCACATACTCATATTCTCTCACACAGCTCTCTCTCTCACCATAACCCACTCTCTCTCTCACCACACACTGTCTTACACACACATACACACACATACACCATACAACACATAAAACACATATACTACACACACAACACATACCACAGACTACACCCCCCCCATACAGACACATACACCCCACACACACATACAAAATCAGTGTGAAACACTACAAGGAACATTTTACTTAAATCTAAGAACCAAGAGATGACTTAAAGTGTCCTGGAGGAGGAGGGGGAGATGCTCTCCTGTTATCGTCATGAAGAAGTAAACTCCTGTAAACAGCTTGCTGGCAGCGAATAGCTACGAGGATTACATAGGGTATGTATGCTCAGATGGGTGCTATTGATCTTGCTCAGTGCTCAAGGATGACTTTTACTGGCCTTTTTTTTTTCCCTTAAAAGAGAAAACAGTTTCATGTTTGCAAAGTGCTCTAAGTTCCTCAGAGAAAAATGCTAAGTACCAGAAGGGTGTTACTATCTCACGAGTTTTTGGCTTGTGTTGACAGTCATTTCACTGGTTCCATTTACAACTACTGCCTGTGCAAACTGCATCTTTCGTGTGTTTGTTTGTAACCCACTAAAAGTGTGCCCTCATGTTGGGAAATGGCTCTTCAGAGACATGGATAACAAACTTATGGAAAGGTTACTGTTTGGCCCAATTACTTAATGCCATTGGAGGGCATTGAGGGAATGAGACCGTATGTGTGTGCTTGGCATGCTGCCTTCTGAGTCAAAGTGTATCCTTAGACAGTCTCTATGAATTATTTACTTGTTGGAGACTTTCAAGATATTATTTTGTGGACAGCTCTTTGGTGGAAAAAATTTAGCAAGAAATGATCATTTTGCCTATTGTTCTGCCAAGGGTTCTGGGGATTTGGCTAGAAAAATCAATAGGTTTTTTGTTGTTTTGCTTCACTTGTCTTTTTGCTTACAAATTGTATATCTGAGCAAAAGGACAAAAACCCAGCCCGATTATTTACTAATACTATTCAGTTGCAGTTAATCAAAGATACAGTCTGCTTGCCCGTCCTTTAGTAAGTGCTTCTGTCTTCCTTTGGGGCGTGGGATCACAGTCAATAGCTATAAACCGCAGAAGTGACAGGATGTTCCATCTCATTAAGAGGCCCCCGTAGCCCAGATTTCATCCTCCTCCTCCTGACATCTGATTTGGACTCCTCAAAGACAACCTTTCTGCCCTTTGTTGCTTTGCAAATATATTGGGTGTCCCAAGGGCACATGACGAAGTGGGCCACATGCTTCAAGTTGCATAGCGGAACTTGCCTTTTGACGTGCATTTCCTCAGTTCTCTGTGGGAAAACCCTTTTGTTCATGAGATGTCCTTGGCACCACTCTCCAAAAACCTCCTAAGTCCTTCATATACTGGAGGAGAGTGGTGTACGTGAGGTCATCTGGCATTTCACTGCTCATGAGACTAGACTCACACTTTGTAAAGACCGGTGTCCGCTTGTACTAATGATAGCATTGCCTTAGGCTTTTGTTTCCAGGGCTAAGAAAGAGTTATCAAGGAGAATAGCTTTATTGTACCCCTTACCAATTAAAGTATATCATCTGAACAATCTTTGTGTAATGTTCATTATAGAATACATTGAATGCATATTTTGATAATTTTTGACACGACTAAAGAGGTTTGTATAAATGCATCCATATCTGGCCAGCCTCAATAAATCCTTTCAGAAATGTTATGTACCATTCACAATGAAGAATTTTCCAGTCACATAAAGCAATGTGTATGCTGTCATTATTTATAGTTTGCTTCCATGGCTGTAGTGACTGTGTATGAAATTTTAGTAACAAGATACAATTTCATACTCCTGACTATAACTACCAAACTGTAAAAGACTTAAAAACATTTAGCACATGCAGCTTTTTTTGTCTTTAACTTAAAACAACAAAATTGTATGTATGTAGTACAAGTGGATCTTGAAGAAACTCGGGACGAGAAACTCTGCCCTTCTGTTCTCTGACTGTGATCTTTGCTCTTTATAAATCTAGTAGGAGTTCCCCACCAAAGAAATCAAATGCACTAATCCAAGACGAAGCATGTGTGTCCTAATTAACAAGCTCACTTAATTAAATTGGATTGCATGACATATAGGCCCATAGTCAAATAGGACGACTCCTGGCAGGATGCAAGAGAGGGCAGGGAGGGAGGTGACAGATGCTGCTGTATTTGTGGGTGAGCCCTGCCCTGTGTGTGGGTGTGTGTGTGTGTGTGTGTGTCTATGCCTGCATCTCCAGTGTTTCTGGGGTATTTGTGGGTGAATCCCCCTGTGTGTCCATGCCTGCATTTCCAGTGTTTCTGTGGTATTTGTGGGTGAGCCCTGCCCAGTGTGAGTGTGTGTGTGTGTCTGTGTGTGTCTGTGTGTGTGTGTGTCCATGCCTGCATCTCAAGTGTTTCTGGGCCAGCACTGGATTCCAATAGGCCTCTCATTTCCTCTAGAATATAGACTAAAGGCATTCATTTCCAATCTTATTGAATGTGAAGACTTCCTTTTTTAATATAAAAAGAAATCAAAGAATTTAGCTATCCAACTGAAAATTCATAATCGACACCCTTAAAAATAATTTAACTGTGACCTTCAGATCACCCACAAAAAGCTAGGGACAAACAGTGGCAGAGGGGCATTGTGCTCATTTTTTTCACTAATTTATTTATTCACTTTACACCCCAATCCAGCTCCCCCTCTCCTCCCAGTCCCTCCTCACACAGCCACTCTTCCTTCCTCTCCTTCCATTCTCCTCTGAGAAGGGGGAGGCTCCCTGGGAACCAGCCCACCCTGCACCTCAAGTCACTGCAGGACTAGGCACATTCTCTCCCACTGGGGCCAGACAGTGTGGCCCAGTTAGGGGAGCAGAATCCACAGGCAGGCAGGCAGCCACCCCCCCCCCCCCCCCCAGTTTTTGGGCAACCAGCGTGAAGACCAAGGTGCGCATCTGCTCCTTCTGTGCAGGGTTGTTTGTTTCTGCACCCTTTCCTTTGGGATTACAAACACACACTGTTAGATTTTCGAGAGTAGCTTAGACAGATAACGCCAGACCAAACGGTTCCTGGGGGGGGGGGTGTTATTTAGGAGATGGGGCAAAGGTGGGGAGAGAAATGGAAGGAATGGCAGAGAGAAGAGCGAGGTGGAGGCCGGCCATGACCACCTGGAGAGAGGGGGAAGGGAAGAGGAGAGGAGAGAGGGGGCAGAGAACCTGCAGGCAGAGAGATCAAAGGAGCAAGAGAGAGAGGAGGGGGGCAGGCAGCCCCTTTTATAGTGGGCAGGTCTACCCAGCTGTTGCCAGGTAACTGTGGGGACGAGCATACCTGGCTGCTGCCAAGTAACTGTGGAGGTGGAGTTTAGACAGAATATTAACACTCATCTTTTCTGCACAGGTTCTGGGGATTGAACTCACGTCTTCAAACTTGCACTGGAAGGTTAACTGAAGCGGGGATTCTATCTAATTAACTATAGGAAAGTTGTCATTCATGCCAGGTGTGTAATTTCAGGGACATAGCTGCTTTGGGATCAACCCACCCTCCGCTATGGAACCCCTTACCACTGCTCTGTAGTTTACCCTGATAAACTCATTGATGATTTGAGTGAAACTATTACTTTGATCTGTCGTTGGTGCTCTATCTGGGAGGGGCTGGGGGAGGGGTGGGGAAGGCGGGAGTGGGAGGCAGGGGTAGGGGGAATAGGAAATGTTTGCTCACATCTCCCTAGGAGGAGTTCACATAGTACCCGTGTTAAATCATTCAAGTGGACAATAGAACTCTAAGCCTGTTCTGCTGTGTTGAGCAGTGGGACTGAGTTTTCTTTTTCCTTTCCTTTCTTTTTCTCTTCCTCCTCCTCTCCTCCTCCTCTTCCTCCCCCTTTCTTTTCTTTCTTTCTTTTCTGAGACAGGGTTTCTCTATGTAGCCCTGGCTGGCTGTACTGGCTGTAGACTAGGCTGCCCTTGAAGTCAGAGATCTACCTGCTTCTGCCTCCTGAGTGATGGAATTAAGGGAGTTTTCTTTTCTAATACTTGGTAGAGTGCCTTGGGTTATTATGTGCTCTGTCAACTTACTTTGCTGAAACGAGATGAATTTGTTAACTATGTATCCTTGTCCTGAGCCAGTGTGGCCCAGATGATAATAGAATCCTGCAAGTGTTTCAGATCTGTGTCTAGAAACATCTGGAGAAGCTTGACTGTATTTTTCACTTCATACAACTGCTTTATCTACACCTACTTTTAAAGAATGATGTAAATTATGAGCAAATGAGTTTATCTGTTAATATTTTTTGAATGGCTTCATTATATTGCAATATACAAAATCTGCTCATTTAGCAGTAAGAAAGGGGCTAACATTGTCTTAGTCTGTTTCAAGCTGCTATACCAGAGTACTGGAGGTTAGATCATTTTGTAAGGGAACATTTTTTTTTCTTATAGTTTTGGAAGGATGTAAAGTCCAAAGTTAAGGTACTTGAGGGTTTGGCTTGTGGTAAAGACACTGTCTGGGCTTCCAAAATGGTTTCTTAAATGCTGCATCCTTCAGAGGACATGGAAGAGCACTGTCCTCCTTATGTGGCAGAAGACTGAGGAGCAGAGAGACAGCAAGAGGAGGGAGCTCTCCTTCTGCAACAGAAGCAGCCCGGACACTGGGGTCCTTATGACATAGCTCCTGTTGCTGCAACGACAAATACACTTCAACAGGAATTTAAAAGGTCACAAATATTCAACCTACAGCAGTGAATTACTATGGGAGAATGTCAGATTATTGACCTAGAAGTGGGCAAAGGGGAATTGTTTTTATTCTCAAATACAAATTAGTTGTGCTTTGCCTGCTTATTTTGGAGACAGGGTCCTTCTCTGTGGCCCAGGGTGGCCCAGATTTTACAGCAATCCTGGTTCATCCTCCCATGTGTTGGGATTATACACATAAACCCCTCTTCCTGGCTGGGCTTCATTTCTATGTGGAAGAAGTGTTAATTTTCTAGGACCAGAGGAGGATTTTCTTCAGCTGCCCCACTAGAGTCTTCTCTTAATGCTAAAGGTGTCATGGCAGCATCTGAATCTTTCCACTTCTCTGAAGACCTCTCCTTGAGTTAGCTGGGCTCCCTCTGGAGGGGACCTTATTGGAAGATAATTTGTTCCTACACCAGCACAGCACTGTGTTCGCTTATTAAAAAGTATATTCCTGGGCCGGGGAGACATCTCAATGGGTAAAGCATTTGTGGAGGCTGGAATTTAGATCCTCAAACCAATAAATGGCAGATGGGCTTGGTGGCCTGCCAGTATTTCCAACCCTGAGAGGCAGAGGCAGAGGCAGAGGCAGAGGCAGAGAGGCAGAGAGGCAGAGAGAGGCAGAGAGAGGCAGAGAGAGGCA
>NW_021604565.1:4370201-4372814 GCF_004785775.1 Grammomys surdaster | reverse complement strand
GAGAGGCAGAGAGAGGCAGAGAGAGGCAGAGAGAGGCAGAGAGGCAGGAGGCAGAGAGGCAGGAGGCAGAGGCAGAATGTTCAGGGCAGGCTCTCTAGTAAGATTACTCACACCCACTGCTCTGGTTTTGCATCAGAGAACTTGGTTGGCCTCAATGGTGGATGAACAATTAAGGATACTTTTAAAGAATGCATTTCTAATCAATCGTTTTAATTGTAAATGTACATAACTACCAAAATATGAATGGTTCCTGCTCATTAGAAACACTAAAACCACAAACATGAACACAAAATCACATTTAAACCAAGGTGCCGTTAAACACAGTCATTGGAAGGCACACGGGAAGAATCCCTCCGAGTGGAAGGATGGACTTATTCCCGAGAGCAAGAAGAGAGGATATATACTTTATCAAGCTCTACCTCCCTTCAAGAATTCTGCAGTTTTGTTTGGCTCTGGAAGGCCTGCACTGTGGTTGCCTGCTGTGTACATGGGATATTGATGAGAGGGAAGACATGGTAACTCTTTTCTTCCAGTTGATTAGGTTCCAAATGCTAGAGTCATCCTGGTATCCCTCTCACCAGACCCATACCTGGATTCTCATAAGTTCTGATGTCTTTCCATTAAACCATCTCTCACATACCTTCACTCCTCCTGCCTTGGTCAAGTAAACCCCGGCTAAGTTGCCATTAGCCCTTGCTTGGACACCATTGATACCTTCCGATTCTTCTTCTTGCTTTAAGATAACTTGCTGTTCTACATTCTGTTTCCTTATAGAGGCCAGAGAAATCCTCTTCAGTCATGTCATTTCTCAGTGAAACCTGCCCATGGCTTCCCGAGTTGTAGTCGTAAGTGCTCTGTTGTAGTGTGGTTGGGTATCCCCAGGAGAGCCCTTTAGCTTCATCTTACAGCGTCTTCTCACTGCTGTTCCCTTGCAGTCTCACCAGCTGTCCTTTGTGCTGCTTCCCAAGCACACTGAGAATGCTCAGGGGCTGGGTACTGTGGCCCTAATGTCCCCACCTTGTATGCTCCTGCTAAAACAGATAGACCCAAGTTCTGTGATGTCTCCAATGCAGGGGATACTTCGTCCTCATGTCGTGTTGGGCAGTGACCAGTTTGGTGAGGAGCCCATCTTGCATGCTGTCACACTGGACCCTAGACCATAGGGACCACTGCCTTAGTGAGCATGAACTACCACAGCTGCTGGAGAGGCCTCCCCACACTGAGCTAGACGTATTTGAAAGGCACGGGGGGAAGAACACAGTAGCCATAATCTGCACTCATGTCCACCAGCTCAGGCCCAGTCACCAGATTGAAACCACTGGTAAGGGAGTTGGGACAGAAGCATAGTGTGGGTGAGGGAAAGAGACTGTGGCAAGCGTCCATGTGTCCTGTCTACTCTGGTAGATGTACATCTGTCTGTCCCTTTCTTTAGGTGTACTCTTAGTTGTCAGCTTCTGGGAAGTACCTTGATGCCATTGTGTAGCTGCGATGCTGGCCTGGGCTCACACAGCCTCAGCTCTGTTTTGTTTTTGTCTTTAATCAGGACATTTTTTTCCCTTAACTTCCAGAAAGTGATTATCTCTTGTAGTGGTTTGAAATGCAGCTCACACAGGATGTGTTCAAGTACTAATCCCAGAACCTGAAACTGTGGTGTTAATGGATCTAAAGATGTGATTAAGGAAAATGAGATGCGATCATTTCTGCATGGACTGAGTGAGCCCTAACCCAGCAAGTGAGCTCTAACCCAGCAAGTGAGCCCTAACCCAGCAAGTGAGCCCTAACCCAGCAAGAAAGCACTAACTCAGCAAGTGAGCCCTAACCCAGCAAGTGAGCCCTAACCCAGCAAGTGAGCCCTATCCCAACACATGAGCACTAACCCAGCAAGTGAGCCCTAACCCAGCAAGTGAGCCCTAACCCAGCAAGTGAGCCCTAACCCAGCAAGTGAGCCCTAACCCAGCAAGTGAGCCCTAACCCAGCAAGTGAGCCCTAACCAAACAAGTGAGCCCTAACCCAGCAAGTGAACCCTAACCCAGCAAGTGAACCCTAACCCAGCAAGTGAGACCTAACCCAACAAATGAGCCCTAACCCAACAAGTGAGCCCTAACCCAACAAGTGACCCCTAACACAGCAAGTGAGCCCTAACCCAGCAAGTGAGCCCTAACCCAACAAGTGAGCACTAACCCAGCAAGTGAGCTCTAACCCAGCAAGTAAGCCCTAACCCAGCAAGTGAGCTCTAACCCAGCAAGTGAGCCCTAACCCAGCAAGTGAGCCCTAACCCAGCAAGTGAGCCCTAACCCAGCAAGTGAGCCCTAACCCAGAAAGTGAGCCCTAACCCAACAAGTGAGCCCAAACCCAGCAAGTGAGCCCTAACCCAGCAAGTGAGCTCTAACCCAGCAAGTGAGCCCTAACCCAACAAGTGAGCCCTAACCCAGCAAGTGAGTCCTAACCCAGCAAGTGAGCCCTAACCCAACAAGTGAGCACTAACCCAACAAGTGAGCCCTAACCCAGCAAGTGAGCCCTAACCCAACAAGGGTTCTGAAAACAGAAGAAATCACAGGTGTAGGTGTGTGTGCGCTCAGCGTGTGTGTGTGTGTGTGTGTGTGTGTGTGTGTG
>NW_021604565.1:4357993-4370101 GCF_004785775.1 Grammomys surdaster | reverse complement strand
GAGAGAGAGAGAGAGAGAGAGAGAGAGAGAGAGAGAGATCCTGTTCCTGTTGTATAGCCCAGGCTGGCTTTCTGTCTCTTCTTGTCAAAGTTTCCTTTGTGTTGAGATCACAGGTGTGTGTACCATGACCACCTGAGACAGTGAACTTCTGGTTTTAGCCATGTGCTCTGTGACAGTTTGTTATATTACCTACGTTACATGTCTTCTCTGCTATTCTCATCTATCTTCTTCCCCGTCGATCCTTAGATGACCTTCCTTCCTATCGCCTAAGCTCTGGCAGTGGTAGTCGTGGTGGTGTGGGTGTGAATGTGTGTGGTGTGTAGAGGCTTTGTTTTGTTGTTGTATTTGCAGTGCAGAGAACACTACCTGGCATGCAAATACTGATTGAATGAATAAGTAGAAATAGGCAAACACACCTTTGTGGAAAGCTTTAATAGCCATTGTAAAATGATCTGTCCATAAAGACACTGTCTTTTGGTCTGTTCTCATTCTGAGACAGGCTGTTTAGTTGGTGAGGGCTGAGACTCTGAACTCTGGAATAAAACTTTCACTGTGGAATCACTGACATGTGCAATATTAGATATATACCACTTACACCTTAGTTTCTATGTCTGTAAAACACACCATGTCTGTACAAGCTTGAGGAAGAATTGTGTGAGGTAATGTATAGGTACCTCCCAGAGTGTGATAGGAGTATGTCCTGAGAAACATATTGCTAAGTTATAAATGCTGTGTGTCAAAATTATGTTTATTCTCTCTCACCTGCTGGATGTTCCAGTCTCGCAACCCAACACGGTGGAGCTCAGTCCCAATACGGTGGAGCTCAGTGTGTGTGTGTGTATGTGTGTGTGTGTGTGTGTGTGTATGTGGGAGCCAGAGAACACCACCAGGTGCTGTGCCTCCAAATGTCAGCACCCTTTGCTCTCTAACAAAGGGCTGTCACTTGACCTGGAAATTGCTAATTCCTTGAGGCTGGTAGACTAAGGAGCGTAGGGAATCTGTCCGTCTTTGTCCCCCCTGCCCTGTGCTGGGATTACAAACCCATATTTCCACATCTGGCTTTTTAAAGACTGTTGGGCCTGGTTATCAAATTCAGGCCACCATGCCCATGATGAGTGCTTCACCACATGAACTACGCCCCCAGCTCCTGGTTCCCTTTGGATCAAGTGGCTGACAGGAGTTGTGGTTCGATGTTCTGTTTGTCTTTGTTAGAGCATCACCAAACGTAACACAAGCCCAGAAAACAAAAGACAAATTTCAAAAGCTGAAGGACTGTGTCAATATAATCGTAATTCACACTGTTATAAAGAAAAAAAGTGAAGTCCAACCATTTGACGGTGAGGATGATCTGTGCATACACACACTCATAGTTAAGTACCTAGCCATATAAACTGATGAGTTACTAAAATAATAATGATAATTACTTAGGATTAATAGGGGACATAAAACTCAGTTATCTTAATCTAAAATGGTGTTTATCTATCACAATATTTCTTCACTACAAATTCCAATCAAGTAAGTGCTTCCTAACCACAGAATACCTGAGTGTGCTGTAATATTTGAGAAACATGTTTGCATGTCACACGGAATGTGTAGGAATATTTCACTGAACACCAGTACACTGCTGGAAAAACAAGGTAAGCTGATTCCGAGAAGCCCAGACACCATGATGTAGGGGAAGGTAGATGCCACTCCCTGTGTTTGTGTCTGCGTCCTTGTGACTTGCTGTACCTAACACAGCAGGTCATAGTTCTGCTACTTCATGAAAATCCATGATCTTCCTTCTGTTTATGCTGTGGCTTAGTGTGTAAGTATCACATATTGATATTGTGTGCCATTCCAGGATGCCACATTAAACGCACAATTATTTATTCACATACATTAGCGTGACATCAGCATACAGTCAACAAAGTCATAAGACTCTACATTACCACTGCAAATAAATAAAGAAACCTGAGGAGAGATCTCCGAGAGGCTCAGAAGGAGTTGGATAGTCACCCTGTGCATGCGGTGTCGGCCAGGGAGCGAGCGAGCGAGCCAGCCAGCCAAGCTCTGGAAGACAGGATGAGCTCTCTTGGTCAGTTTCATTTTTTTGTTCATGGATAAAAATATTTCTCAGAATTTCACAAATCTATTCTTTAATATTGCTTTTTTTTTTTTTTTTTGGCTCTCGTTTGTCAATGGGAAGTTACTGCAACCCGGGGCTGTGGAGGGAGAATAGAAAGCACTGGACTGAAATCCGAAGCCCCCAGCCCTGGCTGAGGAAATCTTGCTTATTCGCCCCAGCGCCTGTCCCAGTTACATGGCTCACTTCTTCAGAGGGACTTCTTTAAATCCCAGCTCAAAACTCAACCTGGCTGGATTAATTCTCCAGTGTTAATATTTGTGTATGTACGTGTCTGTCTATGGCTGTGACCTGGCTCAGCAGGGCAGGGAAAGGGTTTCCTTGCCTTACACGTTCAAAACATAGCCCATCATCAAAAGGAGTTAGGCAGGAGCTCAAGGCAGGAACTGGAGGCCTGAGCCGAAGCAGTAGCCGTGGAGAAGTGCTTACTGGCTTGCTCAGTCTGCTTTCCCGTACACCCCAGGACTACCTGCCTGAGTTGACACTGCCCCTAGTGGGTCAGACGGTCCCACATCAATCATCAACCAAGACTATACTCCCCTACGCTTGCCCATGTCTGATAGAGGAATTCTTTCATTTCCTCTTCCTTGATAACTCTTAGCTTTTGTAAAGATCAAAGCTAAACAACACAACATGTGTATTTGTCCGATCAGTTTGAGCCAGACGTTTTCATGGCTAACTAAAAAGCTAGTTCTCCACCACAGCTGACACCTTAATACCTGGTGATGTTCCATAAATGTGCATTAAATATAGTTAAGGCAGATGCTCCCATGTGCTTACTTAATTGAAATTTTATCTTCTCAGATCTAGATAGTCTAAATTCGGATCCTGGAACCATAGAGCAGCACCCCAAGATTAGCACATGAAGTGCAGCTAGGGGACACTTCTCCACACAGATGCTGTCCCGCAGAGCCACTGGGCAATGACTGAACTCAGATTCAGGAATGTACATGCTCTCTTGCTTTTGTAGTCCTTGCACCTTTGTGCTCCCACAGGAGAAGCACACGCAGGAGAGGGCTGACAAAGGGCACCTGTGGTAGCTCTCGTACCTGTGGGACAACCCTTGGGTTCCTGGGAGAGTGCCTGGTGAAGTGCAGGAGACCAAGGGGCTCCCAGGCCAGGAGTGCGGCAGCAGGCAACAGATTCATCTTTTCAGGCTCCGGTGTTTACAACTCTGCTGTCCTTTGTCCAGCAGTGTGAATGGAGTGTCAGTGAGTGCCTGGGAATGAGGGAGATGGGACCCTGGTCCCAGCTTCTGCATGGGAGACACCGTCTGGTCTGTTCCTACCCCTGATGCATGGATTTGTAGCGAAGCTCCACACTAGTAAAAATGTCCCCAGGTGAACTGTAAGGGAGAGTCCTAAAACATGACTTGCACATGTGCTGATCATCGGAACATGGAAACGCAGAATCATAAGCTCACATGAAGCCTTCTATCTGAATGCTTAGAGCAACTTGGTTCACAGTACCTAAAACCTGAAAACAAGGGGACAGCATTGGTGAATGGGGAACCAACTGCAGTGCGTCCCTATGGGCATGCAGCTCAGCAAGTCCAGCACAGGGAGCGTCACACGTGAGCCTTGTAAGCATCACATCGAGGTTACTGTATGCTGTGTAATTTCACTTCTGTGACAGTCTAGGAAAGGTGTATAGGGACAGAAATCATTGTGTGTGTTGTTCTGGCGGACGGATGGAAGGAATATGGAGACTGTTTGCACTCGGTACAGTGCAGATTGGGTGACAGTGCACATTTGTCAGCATGCATGAACATAAAACTGTTGCAGGAGGGGCAGAGGGCATGGGTTAGTGGCTAAAATGTTTGTAGTGCAAGCATAGGACACCAGAGAAAACCAAGAGCATGTGGGGACCTGCCTGTAATCCCCAAAGTTGGGAAACAGATCTTGGGGCAAGGTGGCTAGCTAGATTAACCGAATCTGTGCTCTTTGGGGTAAGTGAGAGACATCGTCTTAGTAAAAGTGTGAAATGAGATGGAGAAAACCTCTCAAAACTGACCTCTGACCGCCACACACATGTAGAAGTGCCCCCCTGACACACATGGGACATGAGACACACTGCAAATAAACCACACATCCTGACGGATTTCATTGTCTCTTCAGTGTCTCAGCATGGCAGCCTGTCTAAGTGTATACGCTCATACATATGCACAGATACATAGCTACTGTTTCCTAAGTTTAATCATTTAAGGAGGGGAATTATCTCAGACTCATAGACGGTGGAGTCTGAGGACAAGATAGTAGCATTTCTTCCTTTAAAGCGTAATGAGGAAGAAGAGAGTGGGTTTTTCTATGGTGTGCTCTAACAATGAGTGACGCACTCTCCTCATCAGCAGGGCTCAGAATGCTTCTCATTTCACATTTTCTGTTTTTGCAATTACAAACTCTTCTTTGTATTCATTGGCAGCTTGTTTTCTGCTTGGGATTTTTTTGTTGTTGTTGTTGCTGCTGCTGTTCTGTTAACCAGGGCTGGGGGATTGGCCTGGGCAGAAGAGAGAGCACAGAGTCACAGAGATCTGAGGAACAGAAATGCTTAGCCAAGGATTCTCATGGTTTGAGTGGCTATGTTGTGACCTGAACTTGATGTGACTCAGCCTGATGCATGTTGCATACAATCACTGTGTCCCTGTCATGAACTTTCCATTTTCACAAAGGCCCCACTGTGTAGCAGTTTAGTTAGACCCCATGTCTTAGCCAGGACTCCTGGAAGTCGCCCTGGAGAGTGTCATTCAGTTGGGTGATGTCTTGGGTTCTATTGATGTTGGGTGATGTCTTGGGTTCTATTGATAAAACGTGACCATAAATAAATTGGGACGGAAAGACTTTACTTCATCTTTTAACCCTCAAGTCACTCCATTGTTGAGGGAAGTCAGGGCAGGAACTTGGAGATCTGAGCCGAGGCACAGACTGTGGAGGGGTGTTGCTTACTGACTGGCTCTGTATGGCTTGCCCAGCATACTCTCTTGTAGCACCCGGGGCCACCAGCCCAGGGCTGGCACTACCCATAGTTAGCTGGACTCTCTCACATCAATCTCTAGTCAAGAAAATGTACCTCAGGCTTTCCCACGGGCCAACCTGGTGGGGGCATTTTCTCAGTTGAGGTTCCTCCTTCCAAAACGACACTAATTTGTTCAAGTTGGTGTAAACAACTAGCTAGCAAGACGGGAGATCATCCCAGTAGAGAAATTTTTGGCATCAGTACTGTGAATGATCCGTAGGTCTGAGATATTAGGGCAAAGTTTGGTGAGATTTACCTTTAACTCACCTGAGAATCACAAGACGACACGGCAAAATCAGGCCCTGCACAGAAGTGTGTCTTCCTGTAAGATATTTGTACCCATTTAGCCTAATTTAAATACAGTAGTGGTAGTTGCAGATTCAACACAATAAGGGGCGTGGTCAAAGTCAAGATCCCCCTCAGAAGACACAAGGTGCTAAGACAAACCTTATGAGAGTTAAGTTCCTCTCTCTTACCACAGTGTGTGTCTATTCCCTACACCACACAGACCATCCAAGATCTACTGGAGAGGATGGAGCAGAGTGGTGTGGTCACTAGAAACCAGAGATATCTTTTGTTTTCTATGCCAGGATTACAACTTTCCCTGGGAAGGCAAAATGAAGATCCAAACATGGATCCCTTCAATTCTCTCTCATGGACAATTATTTTGTCTGTGTGTAAGGCTTGACTTCAAAGAATAAAAATATTTCCTTAATTACTTAAAGAAGGACATTATTTCAGACTCGATCTTCTAAATTTAAATGTGACAGCTATTTGTAGCCTTTTTTAAGTGCCTTGGCTTCCGAGAGATGGCCACACCCAGACAGAGCTCTCTCCAAATTGGTCTTGTTCTGCCATCTAGTGGCAAAATTGATGAACTACAATAGATGAGATACTCCAGGACCTGGCTTGCTCAAGGGGTGAGACTTGATTCTGTATTTAATGTCGCGGGATTAGTCTCTGCCTTCCCGTCCTTTTGTTCCACCTCCTCACATATGTGACTTTGGAGAAACTATAGAATATTTCTCCATCCCGATTAGCTGACCTGTAGAATGAGGATAAAGACTTATCTGTATGGTTTTCATGAGTCACCTGTGACGTATGAGTGGGAAACACTTAGCAGACTTCCTGACAGTAATATGATTATATTTGTAATTTTTATTCTCAAAATGCAAGTCTGAGGCTTATAAAATCGACTGAAGTTTGAGGAATCAAGTTATGAAAATACAAATATTTTTGAATAAATGAAGCCCATAATACTGAATGCTTGGATTAAAAAATCAAGTTTATTTAGACTCTCTATGTACAGTGCCAACAAATGCATTATCTCTGTTATGCTTGCCTCGAGCCAAGCCCTTCCCTACCTCATAGAGAGTGCCTCCATCCCAGCAAAGCACTCGCTATGTGCATGCTAATGGGTGTCTGCTTTCTATGCCTTCTTTCTCCCATTTAAAGAAGCTCAGTCTTTATATCCAACTAGGTGTCGGCTTTCTAAACACACTTCTCTAGTGCTGTCAAGCAGACTTTAATACTGTGTAGTTTTTTACTGTGCTATGTGTTAGAGCATTTGACACAGACAGGCTGTCAGTGAGGATCGGTGGGGTGTAGGCTGATGCAGAGCTAGAGTGAAATGCCTGTCATGAGACATTGAGTCTTACCTCATTTGTTCTCTCTGTCACCACAATGCCTGACACAAAGACTTCACACAACAAAGGTCCCATCAAAGCTGAGAGGGAAAAATGATTTTTGAGACAGGGCCTCACTGTGTAGCTGAACCTGGCCCTTCCTGTTGAAGTGCACCATGAGAAGACCGGATGTCTCCCCACAGAGCACTGGACTAAATTGGCCTGGTAGGTTGAACTGGCAGAATAATACATTTCACTAAGAAACATCTAAAGATTACCAAAACATAAAGAAAAAACCATTTCTCCTACTCGAGTGATATTAAAATTTGACATATTTCCAAACTTCACTGAAGTTGCATATTCATGATAACTGCTTCTAAGCAAACCTGTATCCTGACACTTATCCTTTGTCATCTAGGTGCTCAGAGTTACAGGGATTACATAACTGAGTTTTATCCCCAGTCTCTCTAAATTTGCAGTATTGCTATATTTCCCCCATTGTTCTATAGCACAAAGAATGTGGATCTAAAGACCCAGCCTTTGCTGAGTCCCGGTGCATGATTATATCTCTACAAAGAATGTCTTTGGCCATGAATCTTTCAGCTAGAAATACCTGCATTCACAACCCAGAGGATGATGTCTCTTGCCGACTTATCAGAATAGTTTTATATAGGGAATGTTATAATGCACACACTGTCCTGCCATCTGAAAGGCCACACGAGGACGGCCTTTGACTTTCAGTGGCCCTCGGTTGCCTTATGAATTAGGCCCAGAAGATACTGTAGCGATGCGGAATGAGGCCAACGCATCATGCAGTCTTTTATGAAAAATATTTCATTTTAAAGTGAAATTATGCATACTCAATACACTTTATCTAACTTTATACCTTTCTCCAGAAACAATAATTTCTATGGTCCATGCATTATTCACTTACACATTAATCTTTTTAATCTTACAATATGTTGATGGACATTTACTCTTAGAATAATAAGACACCTTTCTTTTCTTTTCTTTTTTTTTGAGACAAGGTTTTACTTTATAGCCTAGGCTAGTCTGGAACTCACAACAAAGCCCCTGCCTCCACCCCTGAGAGCCAAGATTACAGATGTGTATCACCACAGCTGACGAAAGAATCCATTCTTAACACGATTTTGTAACTTAAGAGAACAGGATATGTGAATAGCGACATGCTGAAGGAAATGTTCTTTCTCAGATGTAAGATCTGCTTCATTTGCCGAAAGGAGAGCTCAGTTTGTAAGGTAGCCAG
This sequence comes from Grammomys surdaster, assembly GCF_004785775.1. Taxonomy (NCBI): domain Eukaryota; kingdom Metazoa; phylum Chordata; class Mammalia; order Rodentia; family Muridae; genus Grammomys; species Grammomys surdaster. The sequence goes on along the minus strand of NW_021604565.1, from coordinate 4,362,072 downwards.
GCAGGCACCACAGAGGAGCTTATACTGGAACCTTGAAGGATGTTTAGCAGATAGCAGAGGTGACCAAGGCAGAAGCTCAAGGCGAGAACTTGGAGGTAAGAGCTGAAGCAGAGACCACAAAGGAACATAGCTTATTGGCTTGCTCCACATGGCTTGCTCAGCCTGCCTTCTTGTACTGCCTGCCTAGGGGCAGCACCACCCACAGTGGGCTGGGTACTCCTACACCAATCATTAATCGAGACAAAACCCCACAGATTTAACCTATAGGTACACTTTTATCAAGATACTTTTATCAATCGAGATGCCTTTGTCCTTCCCAGATATGTCTAAGTTTGTGTCAAATTGACAAAACCCAGCCAGCAATCTTCTCTTGAGTTGTTTCTTTTTAAGTACTTGGTCATAGCATTGAGAAAAGGAACCCAAACCAGCCTCACTGACAGCTCAAGCTTCTTGGTTCAATTGCTCCTTTGGAGAAATGTTTTAGAATAGTTTGGATTAGGGCAGGGGTCACATGGTATAAGTCTGAGAACCAGCTCAAGAGGCTCATGCCCAAGACAGGAAGTAAGAATACAAGCTAAGAGGAGGGAATGGGAGGCCAGAGTAAGGAAAAATATCAGTTCTCGTTACAGCATTTGCACGCCCCCAAGTCACTGAAATTCTTAACAAGATGGGTAAATTTCACCAAGGAGACTGATAATCTCCCCCGTTAGCGACACCTGCCTATCAAGGCCTCTCAGCCATGATGTTCCATAGGGAGGTTTCCTGTCTCTGCTTGGTCCTAGGTAATGACATTCTTCCTTAAAATTGGGATACTTTAGCTTTAGGTGGCAGGGTTTACTTTAATGTGAAGAGTCTGTTGCAGGTGAAAATGTCCAGCCAGAACTAAACATGTTGGTCATTTTGGGGGATGCAGAAAGACTGAACATTTCCTCATAAAATCCGTTGAATCAGGAAAGATCAATAAAACCAGAATAAAATGATTATAACTGATAAGGCACAAGGAAGTGTCTCCAGAAACAAGGATGTCCTGGACACCCTAAATTGGGAAAGAGGACTTTTCATAGCACGTGAGTAAAAGAGGAAGCCTACGTTTCATCTGGATATGAAGGACTTGGGCCAGAGGGGGCTGCTGGGTACCAACAGGAGGTGGGAACAGGGGAATCTGTTCTCACTAGGAACCCAGAGCGTCAGAACAATGTTAAAAAGACTGACAGCCACAAAATAGGGCAGCCGCTCGCGGTGCTGCACTGACAACCTACAAGGAGCGTGAAAGGTAACTCTAGAAGGAGATGCTCATGTACTTTCAAAAACAAATTTCAGTTTTGCTGAAAATCACTGAGTTTCTGGGATAGTGGCTCATGTTTGGAATCCAAACATGTGGGAGACAGTCAGAGGAGCACTTTGAGTCTCGGATAATAATACAGCAAGTACTAGGGTAGCCAGGGCAACACATGGCGGCCCTGTTTCAAAAATCAATTTTATTAGGTCTTTCTAGAATCTCATATCTTAACGTAGGATGCTGTACCAAGCAGTTTCTCTCTTTGGAGCCCCGTTTCTTTATTTATAAATCAGATTGCAGGCCTAGGAGTTGTCTCAGTTGGTGAGCTTGAGGACCGAGTCCCCAGAACCTATATAAAAAAGCCAGCCTGGGGAGGTGGGTCAGAGGGGTTCTTGTGACTCATTGGCTAGCCATTCTAGCTGATTGGCAAGCTCCAGGCCAATGAGGGTCTTTGTCTCAAACAACAACAACAACAACAGCAACAACAACAACAACAACAACAACAGCAACAACAACATCCCCCAAGCCCCCCCCCAAAAAAAACAGATGGTAGATACCGCCTAATAAAAGACATGCTGCACAAATGTGCATGCACATCCACGTACACGTGTCTATCTACCTACACACACAGACACACACACACACAGACACACACACACACACACAGACACACACACACACACACACACACACACACACACACACACACACACACACACGCTGGAATGAAACGAGAAGCTTCCCCCAAAGCTATGACATTTGGAAACCATGCATAGAAAGCCCTGTGCGATGAACTGCTTTTCTGGGCTCCGCCCGCGGAGCTCTTGGCTCGGGCTTCTGGCACCAGCGGCCATTTCAAGAGCTTACCCTACCTTTCTGTCCCCCTGCCTTTTAATTTCGCTTTTTGAAACTCACAAACCAAAGAATGATAAACACAGATCTCGTCCCGACCCTTTGGTCTAATTGATTGGAAACCTGGCCTCATGGCAGGCTACAACCGGAGTTCGCTGGGACTGCCTGCTCCAGCTCGCCAGACTGCCTGCTGGCCGTTGGCTTGCACTGCATGCTGCTTGGGCCATCTGCCGCTCTACGCGGGCCATATGGAAAGGGGCTCACACTTAAAGCCAAATTATTTTCTTCTGTGTGTTCTCTTTTCTGTAGTTGCCAAATCTATGGATCAAGCATGGGTGTGATTACAGCTTCCTAATCTAGTCTCTTTGAAAGCTAGTGACTCCAGTTTTTTTAAGTGAAATAGTGACCGCATCACCCTCTGATATCAGTGGCACTGGAGAATCAAGAAATTATTTCTTTGCGGATCAATTCCACAGCGGTTCCTGTTCCCTACTTAGGGAATAAAACGACACGCCTTTAATCCCCGGATTTGGGACGCAGAGGCAGGTGGATCTCTATGAGTTCGACCCTCCCCCCCCCCAAACCCCCCCGTTTTCCAGAGCGGGTTCCAGGACAGGCAGGGCTGTACAGAGAAACCCTGTCTCGAAAACAAAAACAAGAAACAAAACGATCCCATTTTGTTTCCTCTAGAACTCTAAGCTGCCATTATCTCTCCCAGGCCTACAAGAGCGGGCACAGCCACAATGGGAGCGCTTAGTTCTCAACTGTTGCACCTCATTAACAGCTCAGAAACCGACTTGCAAAGTCCCGAGGTGGAGGTGGGCTCCTACTGTGAGTGCCTCAGCGGAGTTTACAAATCTGATTCCTAAGCTCTCCTTGAAACTCCTGTAAAGTGGGGGCTTGACTGAGGTCTTAATCAGTTCCGGAAAGTAACTTTTTGAGGGCTTTGACTAAATAAAGGGGAGCAGAGAACTGCTTGTTTAAAGATCTTAACGATCATATTAATGATTCAGAGCGTTTGTTTGTTTGTTTGTTTTTAACCTGAAGGGAGAGGAGAATACAGTCTCAGCTGACTTTTAGCAGAAGTGGGGTGAGTAAATGCAGCTGCGGGGATAACAGCTCTTCTGCCTGCTCAGCTTATGTTTCTACTAGGGATCTCAGTCCCATCAAATTCTGTTTTAGCCCACCCTTTTCTGTTTGGGGGGCGTGAAGGAGAGAGTCAGAGAAAGAGAGGGAGGAAGGGGAGGGGAGGGAAGGGAAAGAAAGGGAAGAGAAGGGGCGGGAGGAAAAGAGAGGAGAGGAGAGAAGGAGAGGGGTGGGGAAAGGAGAGGAGGGGAGAGGAGAGGAGAGGCAGGACACTAGCTTGTGGCAAGAGAGGAGGGAGGGGAATGGGGAGAGAGAGGGTAAGGAGGGCTAGAGAAGAGAAGGGAGCAAGAGAGTGTGTGTGTGTGGGGGGTGAGCAACCCCTTTTATACTGACTCAGGCATACCTGACTGTCGCCAGGTAACTGTGGGACAGAGTCTAGACGAAATGCCAACAACTATAAATTAATTAAAAAATGTCAGGCCCCTGAAGATAAGATATTAATATGCATTACAGTGCATCCCAGAGGAAGAAATAAGCAATTAATTTTCATTCTCGTCATGTCATGATTTCTGTCTTCCCTTTCTCTTCCTTGGGTACTGATTAGTTCTATGACCAGTTTTGTTTGTTTGTTTGTTTGTGTGGTAGTTTGTTTGTTTGTTTGTTTTGTTTGTTTTGTTTGTTTGGTTGGTTGGTTTGGTTGTTTGGTTGGTAGATTGGTTGGTTGATTTGGTTTGTTTGGTTGGTTGTTTGGTTTGGTTTGGTTGTTTGGTTGGTTGATTGGTTTGGTTTGTTTGTTTGGTTGGTTGGTTGGTTGGTTTGGTTTGGTTGTTTGGTTGGTTGATTGGTTGGTTTGGTTTGTTTG